>NC_087213.1:30529929-30707429 GCF_015104395.2 Macrobrachium nipponense
GTGTCTTTCCTCGACAGATAGTGCTGCGTCAGGCAGGTATGGACGTTATGCGGAAGTTTCGCGTCCTCTGAAGAGGACGCATAGACCTACGTCTTCTCAAGATGAGCGTTACCCGCAAGAACGGTGGAGTAGTCCCGAGATTTTTCTCTTCTAAGTGATGAGGAAGAGTGGGTTCCGATTAAAAGGAGGAGATCCTTTAAGTCAAGACAAGACGCAAGACCTCATGTGTACGACGGTTTCTCGGGATAGGAGCTCTCCTTCTGAATACGGAGCAGTCTCTCCGATATCTTCCCCTTATCGTAGAACTCAAGATCGAGTTTCTCGTGTTGATGATCCGTCTCGTCTTCGTTCTCCGCTTGCTCAGACTTCCCGCCAGGAAGCAGAGACTAGGAACTTCCTTGAAGAGATGCAAGGAAGGTTAGCCGATTTGGTTAAATCGTGGGGAACATCGGAACTTCCTCCTACGAGGCGTAAGGACAGCATCTCTTCCAGTCAAGTCGTCTAAGAGGACGCATGATGGTTGGCCTCCTTCTCGTCAGGCTTCGGAGTCTCGGGTAGGACGCAAGTTACGGGAGCATGACGCAGGACGCAAGTTACGAGAACAGAAGCAGGACGCAAGTTTTCGGAGCATGACGCAGGACGCAAGCTTCCGGAACAGGACGCAGGACGCAACCTCGGAGCTCAGAAGGACGCAGACGCAGGCGGCAGGAGCAGGTTTCTTCACGCGAGGTTGGAGAAGATTTTCTGCAGCAAGACCTGGGTTTACAGGATGTGTCTTCGGCAGAAGAGGAAATAGAAGACTTAGAATCTGAGGAAGAAAAAGAAGGTGAAGCACCTTCTTCAGATTATAAGAAATTGACGAATTGCCTTCTTTCACTTTTTGGAGGGGATTTTTCAGCCTGCAGCTCCGACATCACCCCTTTCTCATTCTCCAAGAATAAAACTCCGAAGAAGTCCTCGTTTTTGAAGATGAAGTTTTCGATTACGGCTAAGAAGGCTCTTCAAAGAATTGATACGTGGTTGAAGGAAAAGAGGGAAGCGGGCAAGACTGTGTTCTCTTTCCCTCCTGCCAAATTGGCATCGAAGTCCGGAATTTGGTATGCGACAGGGGAAAATCTCGGCCTGGGAGTGCATGCCTCCTCCCAGGGGGATTTTTCCAACATTGTGGACAGTTCCCGCAGACATGCCTTGAATTCGGCCAAAGTGTGGTGGTCTCCATCGAATTAGATCATCTCTTGAAAGGGATTTTCCGGACCTTCGAGGTTTTTAATTTTCTGGATTGGTCCTTGGGAGCTCTGGGACGAACAGTGGAAGATAATGAAGCAACGGCTTCTCAACTCCCAAGCAGTATTATGTCCTGCATGGACAAAGCCTTAAGGGATGAGCGAATGAATTAGCATCTCTTTTCACCGCAGGAGTTTTAAAGAAAAGGTCACTCCTATGCTCTTTTGCTGCTAAGGGCGTTTCTAACGCCCAGAAATCCGAATTGCTTTTTCCCCACTTTCGAGCATTGTTTCCTGCGGATATTATCAAGGATATTTTCGCTTTCCCTAACTCAGAAGGCGACGCAGGATCTGTTAACTTCCTCGGTAAGGAAATTTTTACCCAACAAGGTAGTTAAGCAAGACCACTAAGGAATCAAGGCAAGCTAGTCAGCCCTTTCGAGGCAAGTCTCCCCTTCTCGTCCGGCCTTCAGAGCAAGAAGAGCTCCGTCCAAGAGGGGTTCGAAACCCAGTACTAAACAATGAACAGCAAGTCCTTCAGACATCAGTAGGTGCCAGACTCCAGAAGTTTTGGGAGATTTGGCAAGAAAGGGAGCAGATCCTTGGGTAGTCAAGGTGGCCAAAGAAGGTTACAAGATCCCTTTTTCTAAAGAGACCACCTCTTGCGACATCGCCAAGAGAGCTGGGAGCTCACTACAGCGATCCAGGGAAACAAGAAGCACTATAGAAGAACAAGTTCTTTCTATGCTCAAGAAAGGAGCAATAGAAACCTGTTCTGGATCACTTATCTCCGGGATTTTACAACCGGCTGTTTTTAGTAGCAAAATCCTCGGGGTGGGGGGATGGAGACCAGTACTGGACGTAAGTCAACTCAATTTATTTGTGGAGAAACAAAATTTACGATGGAGACGACCGATTCAGTACTGGCAGCGGTACGTCCAGGGGACTGGATGGTCACCTGGGACCTTCAAGACGCATATTTTCATATCCCAATTCATGCAAGATCCAGGAAGTACCTGAGATTTGTGATCCAGAACAGGGTTTTTTCAGTTCAAAGCCCTCTGTTTTGGACTGTGCACAGCCCCACAAGTTTTTACAAGAGTGATGGCGAGCGTGGCGAAGTGGCTACACATTCTAGGAATAAGAGTGTCTCTATACCTGGACGATTGGCTCATAAGAGCCCAATCAAGAAAGCAATGTCTGGAGGACTTAGAAATGACGTTAACATTAACGAAAGAGTTAGGGTTGATGGTGAACTTAGAAAAGTCGAATATGAACCCCAGTCAGGAGCTAGTTTATTTATTTGGGGATTCTGATTCTCCTCAGTGACTTTTCGGGCTTTTCCGTCTCCCAACAGACAAGATCTGTGCATCCGGAAAGTGCAAGCCTTTCTAGAGAAAGAACAATGTTCAGCACGAGAGTGGATGAGCTTACTGGGGACACTCTCGTCCCTGGAACGGTTCGTTTCTCTAGGAAGGCTTCACATGAGACCCCTACAAATATTTTTTGAACCAAGTCTGGCCAAGAAAATCGCAACCAGATTCCTTCCTGTTTCGAATTCCTCGCAAGATCAAAGAGGAGTTAAAGTGGTGGCTAACTCCGGGGAAGTTAGCAAAGGGAGCGTCTCTCCAGCAAAAGAACCCAGACCATGTATTGTTCTCAGACGCCTCGGACGCAGGGCTTGGCGGGGAGCGACTCTCGGACTTCAAGAAGTTTCAGGTCGTTGGAGCAAGGAGGAAACGGCTTGGCATATAAACAGGAAGGAACTGATGGCGATTTTCTTGGCCTTGAAGGAGTTCAACGCGGTGATTCGCAACAAGGTGGTACAAGTCAACGCGGACAATACCACAGCTCTGGCGTACATCCGCAAACAAGGAGGGACACATTCAATCTCTCTTTGCAAGTTGGCGGAGGAGATCCTTCTTTGGGCAGAGAAGGAAAACGTAACCCTTCTCACCAGATTCATTCAAGGGGAGAAGAATGTGAGAGCGGACCTGTTGAGCAGGGAAGGTCAACTTCTATCAACAGAATGGACGCTTCATTTAGAAGTATGCCAGAGTCTGTGGAAATTATGGGGTCGCCCATTGGTAGACTTGTTTGCGACAGCAATGACGAAGAGATTGACGACGTATTGCTCTCCAGTCCCAGACCGTCAAGCAGTCGCAGTAGACGCCTTTCTTCTAGATTGGACGGGGCTAGACGTCTACGCCTTTCCCCCGTTCAAGATATTAGGGAAGGTTTTGAAGAAATTCAGGGAGAGTCAAGGGACAAGAATGACTCTCATAGCTCCATACTGGTCCGGCCCGAGATTGGTTCACAGAGTACTGGATAATGGACAATAGATGTACCAAGGACACTTCCAGCAAGAGTAGATACTCAAACAGCCTCACTTCAACAGGTACCACAAGAACACCCTCGCTCTGGGTCTGACTGCGTTCAGACTATCGAAAGACTTGTCAGAGCGAGGGGGTTTTCTAGAGAGGCGGCCAGAGCGGTGGCCGGAGCTAGAAGAGCCTCTACTATTAAGTTTGTACCAGGCGAAGTGGGGAATCTTTCGCAAGTGGTGCAAGAGTCGGAAGATTTCTTCATCCAGTACCTCTGTGACCCAAATTGCCGACTTCCTTTATACTTAAAGAAGGAAATAAAATTGTCAACTCAGACGATTAAAGGGTATCGGAGTATGTTGGCTTCTGTATTTAGACATAGAGGTCTAGATATTACAATATCTAGATCTGAGAGACCTCATAAGGTCCTTTGCAACAAGGGGAAGGAGCCCCAATACAGAGCGCCTTCCTGGAATCTCGATGTGGTCCTGAAATTTTTTAGGAACTAGTAAGTTTGAACCGATGGATCAAGCTTCGTTGAGAGATATCACAAAAAAGAAAAGACCATCTTTTTAGTGGCATTGGCCACAAGCTAAAAGGGTGAGTGAGCTGCAAGCAATTAGCAAACATATTGGTTGGAAACATGACAAAGCGTTTTGCTCTTTTCAAGAGGGGGTTCTTGGCCAAGAACGAGAATCCAGCTCATCCATGGCCAAGGTCGTTTGAAATGATGGGTCTTTCAGATCTAGTAGGACAGGAACAAGAGATAGTTCTTTGTCCAGTAAGGGCATTGCGCTATTATTTGGATAAAACCAGTAGATTAGAGGAACTTCAGAATCACTGTGGTGCTCTGTGAAGGACCCTAGCAGAGCAATGACCAAAAATGCTATGGCCTTTTTCCTTAGGGAACTAATTAAAGAATCTCATATGTTATGCCAAGAAGAAAATTTCGGCATCCTTAAGGTTAAGGCACACGAAGTGAGAGCAGTAGCTACTTCGTTGGCTTTTAAAAAGAATATGGCCCTCAAAGATATCATTGAAACGACGTTTTGGAGGACTAATTCAGTGTTTGCAAGTCATTACCTTAGAAACGTCAAAACAACGTTTGACAATTGTCAAACGTTGGGTCCATATGTATCCTCAGGAGCAGTATTGGGCAAAGGATTTTCCACCCCATAACTTACTAACATGCTAGGTATTTTAATGAAGTGGTGTTGTTTTTACGGTTGTCTGAGAGGGTGATTTCCTCTTCAGTCTGTGAAGTGTAGTGTGTTAGGTTAGTGTTGTGTGTGGTTCAGGTGGTCTAACTTATCCTAGCATGAATGCCCGTGGGTAAGAGAGGGCTAGGGTTTCCTGTCAACAAATTGGTCCCGTCCAGTTGTCAGACCCTTGTATTTAGCTTCATCAACTAATAGGTCACGTCCTAGTTGGAAGCTACTAAGGCTTAGCAGGCTAAGAGGCAGGAATGCTGAAGTCAGCTACCTTAGCAGGTAAGGAATCTAAGAGTATTTTAAATTTTTTAAAACTCTTACAATGTTGCTGTCTTTGACCCACCTCCAAATGTGTCAATCAGCTATATATATACCTGCCAGGTAAGTGTCATACATGAAAATGATGTTATTATGATATAACAAAGTTTCATGTATACTTACCTGGCAGGTATATATAATTAAATTCCCACCCACCTCCCCTCAGGATACAGGGTTCAGAGAGAAAAATCTGACGAAAATGGGAATGATTCCGAGCACCAGCGCCACGGGAGCGGGGTGGCGATCACCTGAACTACCAGTGATCTAGCGGTTGCCGCGAGTTTTGAAAATTCTGCCAGTGCGAACAGAGAATATAGCTATATATATACCTGCCAGGTAAGTATACATGAAACTTTGTTATATCATAATAACATCATTTTTATTAAATATTTATATACTGTGCTTGATATTAATAATTAATTGACTTTAATAATTAATATGCAAACCCACTTTTTGTGATAGCCTTGATGGCTGCCTTTCTACTTTGTGTTAAGGGTTGGCGGCAAGGGTGTGCCAACATCTTTATTAGTATGTTCATATTTTCGCCCTTTACCGTTAGGACGAGACATATATTCATCCGAAATTTAAGCTTACGGTTTGGAAATACCGAGGGAACTTTGGAGGTTTGTCCTTTGTTTCTTCTGGTAATTCCTCTTCATCCTTTCACTAGCTTTTGGATGAAGATAGAAACAGGGGTGTGTGGTGTTGGTGTTTGAGGGATCTCCTCTCATTTCGGAGGGCAGTGCCTTTGGATGTGAGCGGAGTATCCTTATTACTTTAAGTCATATTTTCTTTCTTTTACAGGCTAACAGTGGTGATAGTTGATTACAGCAGTAGATGGTTGGATATCTCTTCATATTGGTTATCCTAACCTTGGAATTGTACCTGTGACTCGTAGCACGCTGTGATATTGGGCCTCGAGTGTGTGTACTGTTCCTCTGCAGGAAATCATATTCATTTACAGCTGCTATCCTGGAGTTTCATCACTGGACAAAGCCTTCACTGCTTCCCTGTGATCATTAACTCTATTCCTGCTGGTAAATGTACCTCATCCTGTAGAAAAAGTCTTGCAGAATTTGGAGAAGTTGAAGAGGAAGAGAGCTCGTCAAGTGTCGTCATCTTCCTTTTCAGAATCATCATATTTTTCATCAGCCTTCACCTTTTCGACTTCTAAGGCTCTCTGCCGAAGAAGGAGGAGGTAGTCTCCGTCCTCTAAGAAGTTTTATCACGGGACTTCTAAGGGTCTGCCTCCTCGAACTGAGGAGGCAGTTGGGTCTTCCACTGGCTCTCCGGTTCCTTCAGGAATAGGAACTGTCACACCGTCCCTAGAGCCTAGCGTGTCGGGAGCTGTAGAAGCGCAAACTTCTGTTCGCACTTCTGCTGCTAATCCTAGAGGTTTTGCCCCGACTAGTTGTGTCGGGGACTTGTTCACGAGTTCCCTGAGTGCATGTAAATCTTCAGATTCATGTGCATCCAGAGTCGGTGACGTTGAGTCCGCTCACTGTCACAACTCGGGCACAGAGTGGAAGAAAGGAACGAGTCACTGAGGTGACTCACGCCTTGCCAGTGATCACTCTCACAGTGATTGCTCGGTTTTCAGGGTTGATGTGACGGTCCCGCAGGACCATGCATGCAGTGATCAGTAGGGGCTACCCCATTCAGTCTTATTGAGAGGTTTTGGCCTTGATGAGGACTTGGACGCGTCGGAAGATGGTACCAGCTCTCTCCAGTCAGGAGCACACTCAGCCCTACCCAGACAATGGTCACATTTGCGTGACCGACCGGTCTTGGTGGCAGCGAACATTTTGCCTGCTATGCGAGTTTCGTACCCCTCCTCGGGAAAGCGTTTTATCCAGATGATAATGCTTTCCTAGACTTGTGTTGCGGCCATCACTGCAGGTTGGAATTTCTGGTGTTCTCAAAGTGATTTGACACAAGTCTTGCCCAATTGTTGTCTTGTAAGAGTTGGGTTTTCTCACCGAGAGTGGGAATTCTTAAGAATTCTAGTGCTCGCCTCTCAAGTGGTTGGATAACGACTGAAGAGAGAATTCACCTGTACAGGTGAATTCTCTCTTCAGTCTGATTTTGGAGTTACGCAGAGCTTGGTACTGCATGCAACACCTAGGTGAATGGTCAAGTATCGTTGTTCTCATGTCTTGGACCTTAGGGTCCGAACAAGTAGAACAGCAGACACAGAATCCCTCTTTATTATTCTTCTTGGAGCTTCGGCCTTGAAGGAGAACAGTTAATTGGGAAGAAGTGATAGTTCTTTGCTGACAATATGGAGGAGTGATAATGATAGTTACATTTGACAATGTCTTCGAGGGTTGTGTGAGAGAGAGAGAGAGAGAGAGAGAGAGAGATGGAGTGAGAGAGTAAGTGAGAGTGTCGTTGGGTTGAAAGTTTAAATGTTTTCATATGTTTGATATGTCGTGTTTGGTGTCTGGTGTTGCTTTATGATAGTATGTAAGTGCGTATGTGTTTTTCTGAAGAGTGTGAGTGAGCGAGTGTTCAAGAGAGAGAGAGAGAGAGAGAGAGAGAAAGATCGTAATTGGTGGATGGATAATAAAGAGTGGTTTGATGGCACGGGTTAGCGTCAGGGTTGTCTGTTGGAACGGTTGCAGAAGCATACTATGACGAGTCTGTTATGGAGAGTTGTAAGGAGTCAGTAAGTCGGTAAAGACTGTCAGTCAGAAGTAGCCATTTGTTATTGGGTGTTTTCTTAATTGATATTGATATTGTATGGTTGTTGTGCGTTTGTCTGTCTGGTAGTTGTTGAGCTGAAGAGGTTTGTTGTAGTACTTGATTTTGCATTTTTTTGGTGGTTGTGGTTTGTTGTGTTAGTTTTGAGTTATTGTATGATTTGTCGTGATATTTTTTAGCTGTTAGTGTTTGTCTGCGCAGTGATTTGTTGTGTTGTTGAGTTATTGTATGGTTGTAGTACTCGGTTGGTTGGTTTGTGTTGTGATACTCGGCGGTGGTTGGTTTGTGTTGTGATACTCGGCGGTGGTTGGTTTGTGTTGTGATACTCGGCGGTGGTTGTGTCTCGACAACCTTATCCAGTGGACAGCACAGCTTTTTGCCTTGAAGACAGTCATAAATGGTGATGTTGTTCAAAGTGAGCTCTGTACAAGAAACTGGTCAAGAAAATGTCCATGATGTGTACTACGTAAAGTTTCTTGTTCTCAGCAATACATCATTGAGTTCTGTCTGTTCTTAAGATAAATATTACTAATATTTGAAGCTTCTGTAGTCAAAAGCAAGAAAAGAAAGCATTTGTAGAGACTAGACAGGACTCTACTGCATCATTGTACCTCCTCCAGTAGCTGCAGGTGGCCCTTGAAGGTGAACTGCTTCCCCTCGTCTAGTTGAGTTCCCATTTGCCAGTGGCATCAGGCCCCAAGACCCCAACAGGGCTCTGTACTCCTTTTGTTGTGTCTGGTTCTCTGGGCAGCAGGACACGAAAATCCTGCTGTTGCTCCCAGGTCCAACACATCCCTCTCGATGGAGGGCTCCATTTGATTCGTCCGTCGCCACTTTGTCGTCCCTCTCCTGCACAGGGCTCCGTCCTCCTATAGTCGTCTCTGGTCAGCAGGACATGAGAACCGTGCTGTCGCTCCCAAGTCCAACTCGTCCCTCTCGACGGGAGGGCCCTGTTTGATTCGTCCATTGCCACTTCGCCATCCCTCTCCCATGTCCAACTTGTCTCTCCCAACGGCATCACCATGACCGCCCTCAACTCCCTGTTCTCCCGCCGTCAAGAAACTGCTGGGCTGGAAGGAGGGGGGATGAGGAGAGAAATAGGCTGAGAAAGCTGTTGACTCTCTGGTCAAAAAGCTCAAGAAGAAGAAGGGGGCATCTGTGGGTGTTGCGGAAAGCGATTTGGGTGGGTGTTGTGAGTGTAATGAGACGTCAAATGTAATGCGGGTGGTAATATGGAGGAGTGATAGTGGTAGATACATTTGATGTCTTCAATGGTTGCGAGAGAGAGAGAGAGAGAGAGAGAGAGAGAGAGAGAGAGAGAGAGAGAGAGAGAGAGAGAGTGTCATTGGGTTTAGAGTTTAAATGTTTTCGTATGTTTGAAATGTTGTGTTTTGTGTTTGGTTTTGCTATATGATAGTATGTAAGTGTGTATGTGTTTTTCTAGAGAGAGAGAGAGAGAGAGAGAGAGAGGAGAGAGAGAGAGAGCGAGCATCTGGGTTGCCTGTTGGAGTGGTCGCCGAAGCAGTCTGTGGTGGGAGACTGTTATGGAGAGTTGTAAGTAGTCAGTAAGTCGGTAAAGATGGTCAGTGAGAAGTAGCTATTTGTTATTGGGTGTTTTTTTATTAATATTGATATTGTAAGGTTGTTGTGCGTGTGTCTTTCTGGTGGTTGTTGAGCTGAAGAGGTTTGTTGCACCTGATTTTGCATTTTGATGGTTTTGTGAGTTGTCTGTTGGAGACAGTGTTGGTGGTTGTGGTTTGTTGTGCTAGTTTTGAGTTGTATGATTTGTCGTGTTGTTTTCGAGCTGTTGGCATTTGTTAGCGTAGTGATTGTGATGTTATTTTTTGAGTTTTTGTATGGTTTTGGTGCTTGTCTGTCTTGGGTAGTGAAATTCAGCGGTTTTTGTGTCGCGATGACTGTATCCAGTGGACGGCACAGCGTCTAGCCGTGAGTATCTCAAGTCTAAGGTGAGTACATGTGTTTGTGTTCTGTATTTCGGTAAGCCAATTGTCCTGCGGGTATTTTGTATTTCGTCAGTTGGAACGTTCAAAGTAAGTGGGGGAGATCTTGTTGCTTCGCTTGTGATCCCGCCACAACGATTACCACTCATAATTATATAGTGGTGATGTATTCAACTCATTCGACTCGGCTCGACCAGCCAGCTCTGCCGAGCCAAGTGCTCAGCTCTACTGAACGAACTCTGCTCTTGATCAATGCAGTCCCTTGCCATGACATAGCACCCTCCCTTCCCGTGTTGCAGTGAGTTTTCACGGGGTCATCATTTTCGTCTCCATCATCTGACGCCGCCTCACCTCCCTCTTTGAAGGCTTCCATGGCCTGAGAAGAGGAAGGTATTTTCTCCACCCCCTAAGAAAGAAGTCTCACCTCAAGACATCTAAGGGTCTGCATCCTTTCCCTGGCAAGGGAGCAATTGGCTGTTTCTTCGGCTCACCTGCTCCTTCCAGAGTGGGAACGGGGATGCTATCCCCAAAATATCGTGTCTCAGGAGCCCCAGGAGTTCGAACCCAGGTTTGTTCTCCTGTCTCTGAAGAACCGGGGCTGTGCCAGGTACTCATGTACAAGTCTCTCCAAGTGTACAACCTTCAAGGGGGTCGTACATCCACAGTCAGTGATGGGTAGTCTTCTCTCCATCATGACAGTGGTACAGGGCGAGAGAAGGGACCAAGCCGCGTTGGTGGCTTGGACCTACCTACCTGTGAAAGCCAGGAATGGCTATTCTTCAGGTGCCAGTATAGATGTCGCAGTTCCTCAGGACAAGGCATCTGAAGGAAATAGGAGGAGGTCTTCTGTGTAGTCGTCTTTGTGAGGTTCAATCACGGAAAAGATAGATGCATAGCAAGATGTAGCAAGTTCTCGCGAGCTTTTACTCCATTTAACTCCACTCTCAACTTTCGCTCGCATTCGCGCGAACGATACAGTTGTAGGAAATAAATGCTTCGTTTGACAGAGTGAGAACACCACAAGCTCAGAGAAGAACAGTCAAGAACAGTCAGTCTTCCTCTTTTTTTTTTTTTTTCCCTCTACTTCTTGGGTACACTGGAATGAACAAGGGAATAAGAGGAATCCTATGGAGATTACTCCTCAGAGTATGAATCTGAGAGACTGTTTGTTCCGACACGGCATACAAACCTTCGGTCCTTTTACAATAGGAAGGTACTAGCGGCAGCTGGATAGGTCGTAAGCTTTCGAACAAGGGGTTCGGTAGTTAACTGCTTGTCCGACAGGCGCGCGCGACTGGGAGGTAAACAAATCACTTTTGCTTTCGGCCTGCTGGCGTGTAGACGTGTATCGTCGCTCTCTGCCCGCTTCATCGTCGTTGCTTTCGCATGGTTGTGTTTTTCTTTTTCTATTTATCTAGTGAAACTGAATTGTAAGTACAATCATTTCATATTTATTTCCATTGAATTCAATTGCGAATTAAAGGATCTTGGTTTCTCCACGCCCTCCGATTACCCGAGTGCCGGGTCTGAAGGGCGTAAGTGCGGGAATTCATTTTCCCCTGAAATGATCCTCGTATTGTGTATGCTCGGTGCCGAGGGCGGGAGAGCGCTCGCTCCGAGCTTATATTTGGTTGGAAATGTGTAGATGAAAATCGTAAGTGCCCTTTTCATTTATATTTTTTTGACCTGTTATGCTCGTTTGCCGAGGCGAATGCGCTCGGCACGAAAACTTATTTCTGTATGGAAGTGGAATCGCAAGTACAGTATTCTTTTTCCATTTTCATATATTTATTTTGATTGTAGCAATACTCATTTTGGATCAGTTTCCGATCTTACCCGGAAATTGATCCTTTCCCCTTTTTATTTGAATGAAGTGAAATCGCAAGTGCAGTTCTTTTTCATTTTCATATTTTATTGAGATTGCATTATTTACTTGGATCAATGTTTCCGCTATTTCCCGGGAATTGATCCTTCCCTTTTTATTTGTATGAAGTGAATCGCAAGCGTAGTATTCTTTTTCATTTTCATATATATTTTGATTGCATCAATTCATTATGGATCAAGGTTTCCGTTCATAATCGGGAATGGATCCTTTTACCCTTGCGCTAGGTACCGAGGGCGCAATGCGCTCGATCGAGCCCTTATTCATCGTGAAGTGAATCGTAATGCAAGATTCTTTTTCATTTATTCCTTTTATTATTGATTGCATCAATATTTATTTGGTTTCAAGTTCCGCTCAGTCAGGGAATTGATCCTTATGCCCTTCCCTTGCATTCGGGCCGAGGGCACGATTGCTCTCGGGCTCTTATTATTATTGTTGGGTACATGGGTGCTGTGCGGGGGTGGGGAACGATAACTCCCCCCCCCCCGCTCCAGCTCCCACAGATGGGAGGTTATCTGCGTTCTTCTCCTCGCCCGATCCGTCGAGCGCGGGGGAGGGCGCTCGGTGCCCGATGTACAATTGTATTCGGGGTCTTCCACTCGTTCGTGGGGTGTGGGCTCACCCCCCCCCCCCCGCGCGAGGCGACTTCCCCCCCACTAATCACCACTACTGTTATTTCCGCAGGTGCTACTGCCACGAGGGTGGACCTTGGTGAGGTATGGGCGTCCTTCCATTTGCAGGGCGTGCTAGTGTCCAGGGGCTGCGGTTCTATGTCTGGGCCTACTGCGGTCACCCATGGAGTGGTGACCACGCTCCAGGTGACGACGTCCCTCCTCACCTGGTGTACTCGCCTCACGTGGTAACAGTCTTGCCTACAGAGCTGTGAAGTGCCCGTTCGCCGTACGAGAGGGGGGCGTGCCGCCGCCGCTCGTGGTTGCCGCGCTGCCGCGACCACACTTCCGCTGCCCTAGAGCTCGCCCCTGGACCTGCCGCTGTACCAGGATGTTGCTGGCTGCTGCCTCCACTTCCTGTGTTTCCGGTGCTGCCTGCCGTACCTGCCGATTCTGGGCTGACTGTCCATGCAGTTGCTGCGCTGGCTGTCCCTGCCGTTGCTGCGCTGGCTGTCCCTGCCGTTGCTGCGCTGGCTGTCCCTGCCGTTGCTGCGCTGGCTGTCCCTGCCGTTGCTGCGCTGGCTGTCCCTACCGATGCTGTGCGGGCTGTGCCTGCTGTCCTGAGATCTCATACCTGCTGACGTCGTCCCTGTTCGTGGTGGTACTACCCCAGACTATGGTCTGTCTGTACAGGTGCGTCCGGGCCCTGTGGCTTCGGCTACAGCAGCCCCGGCTCCGCCCTGGATGGCAGATCTTACGTCTGTCCTGAGGAAGCTGACGAAGAAGAGGAGGAAGGTGTCGTCGTCGTCGTCTTCATCTTCTTCATCGTCGTCGGCTGCCGCCTCTTCCCCTTCGACTTCTAAGGCTTCACAGCCGAGGAAGAAGAAGGTTGCCTCCTCCCTCCTAAGAAGTCTCCCTCGGGAGCTTCTCGGGACCCGTCTCACCTCGGTGGGACGGGAGGGTTCCTTCCGCTGGTCCTCCTGCTCCTTCGGGAGCGGGGCCCGTCTCTTCTTCCGCAAGGAAGAAGACTACGGGGACCAGAGGGGTACCGGCTAACACCGGTACTTCCTCGCCTGGTGTCAGTGGTTCTGCCACTGCATCAGGGTCCGTCTCGGCCTCTCGTTCGCGGGAGGTACCGAGTGTACGGTCGCCTACCAGCGACCGTGCAGCCAGGATCCAGACCTCTGAGCTCGCTCAGCGTCAGGTTCACGGCACGGGGCGGAAGACTGGTGACAGCCGCTCTCGCGACTCTCACCAGACCAGCTCTCGCTCTCGCGGCGACCAGCTGGCTACCCGGGGACGTGACGGTCCACGACCGGCCACGGGCTGAGGCTGGGAAGAGGTCCTCCCGTTCGCCGGTGCCAGCCACGGCTGGAACCAGCGACGTGACGTGCCGTGAGGACAAGCACCGGTCTCACTGTGACAGTGGAGCCTGCAGGTCGCCTGACCGTCGCTCTCACAGAGAGCGATCGGGTACGGGCAACCAGCACCAGCTCTTATGACACTCGAGATCGGGGCCGCTGTGCTCAGTCCAGCCGTTCTCCACAGCGAGACGGTTCGACCAGGCCTGCAGCTCGATCGCCACCGCGGGTTGACGATCGCCTGCAGCCCTCCAAGCCTGCTGGTTCTGCCAGCGAGCGAGGAGGGAGCGTCAGGTCTGCCTCTCCGTACCTTCAACCTCCTCGGGTTACACCGGGAGGAGCTAGTATTGAGGAGTGATCGTGAGGGTGCGCCCCTCATGATCCCACCACGACGCCCTACGTGCCAGGCACGGTTTCTTGGACCGGCCAGGACGTATGCGCAAGTGGATGGAGAAGACCGAGAGGGCTGTCGCTGTTCCCACCCCCTTCTTAGGAGGAAGGTTCTCGGAATATGCTCTTGTTCGAAGGGCTTAACGGTCCTACTCTGCAAGATGCTGTGACTTCCGAGATCCAGAGGAACTTTGCCGAGGTTATGGCGCTGATTCGTCAGCACAACGACCTCGGGGAAGGATCGCCGCTCCCACCAGCATAGCCACGTCTCGGCTCGAGTCGTTTTGGGGCCCGAGAGGGAACCCAAATCGACGGTGGGGTCTGCCGCGATCGGAGCTTGCCGACTGTGTTGAACCAGGTAGTCTCTCGTCTCCGGACAAGAAGGCTCTCTCAGTTCTGGCCGGTCGAACAAGCTACTTCACCTCCTCTACTGCGACAGAGGCGTTATTTTTCTACGTGTCTTCGGACGTATTTGAATACCCCTTCGGTCCTCCTGAGAGGTTTCGACCTCGACGAGGACTGGAATGAGTCGGAGGACGGTATCGGCTCTCTCCTGTCAGGTGTCGATCAGCCCCACCCAGACGACGTTCATCAGTGGCGGCCAGACCCATTACCTAAACATATTGAGTTCGTAACCCTCCTCGGGAAAACGTTTTCTTTTTCCTGACGATACGTTTTCCCAGGCTCTGAGAGGCCATCGCCGTAAGGTGATGGCTGCTCCTTTTCTTCTCCAACTGCTAGTTCCGCTGGGAAGGCGAGCCAGTATCCAATTCCTCCCCCATTCCCTCTCTCCTTACGCTACGAGGGAAAGGGAGGGATCCTACAGAGATTTCTCTGTAAGATCCCACGTTAGGGCTGTGCTACCGGGGGGACCCTTCGGGTCCTACCTGACGTAAGCCCCGGTCGTTGAGGAGGGATCCTGCCCCTTTCTCGATTTCTACGGGAATCGAGAGGACCACCAGCCGATATCGTTTGACGAATTCGGTGGGGGGTTTCGCAGAGTGCTTAGAATTCTACGGAATTTCTAGCGCACTCAGAGTGTTCGAGTTTACGATCTCCAAAACACTTAGGCGAGACCACGGTCCAAAGTGAGCGAGAATCCCGATAATTGTTACACGATAATCGGGAACCTCGCTTATGCTCGAATTCCTGTAATTTCTAGCATTTGGAAGAAGACTGCTGCTGAAAGAAGAGTATCTCACAGTAGGCGATTAACCTGGAATAGAGAAGAACGGACGGGAACTTCCAGTTTGGCTTGAACTATCGTCTTCGGTATTCTGTTCACCATTGAAGCTTTCCTTTGGGAAAGACTTCTCCTTCACTCTCTTGACTAGAGAACGAAGGCGGTCGATCTCCAATCCTTATTCTCATTCCTCGAGAGGAAAAGAATTTAGGATGGAGGTCGTGGTACAGACCTACAAATATACTACGTATATTACCCTCTGCGACATGATTCTTTAACAGTTGAATTGTCCGGGGTAGGCGCATACCGTAGTTAACTCTACGGTTTGTGACCGAGACGAATTGTATCTTAATTGAACTGCAACTCGGGGTTGCCTGCAACCTCCCAGCAGTTATCAGTTTCGATTTTAGATACTTGGTATTGTCACGACACACCAAATCAGCTTTGTATTTACCGAATCCGTTTCGGTTAAATATAATTGCTCGAGCGTATTCTTTATGCTCGATGGTTCTAGCCGAACGCATTCCTTCGTGGAATAATGGGGATTACCTGGCAACTCAGGATGACGAGTCACCGAAGACTACTGCGTATTGAACTGCCTGATAGCAGCTCAGTAGCAGCTAGGTCTCGGAGATGCACGGTCGTTACGTCTCTCTCTCCCCTGGTTTGATTGACTACCGAACCGTATCTCTGCCCAACAATCATGGACTTAGGTCTCTGATTAACGGGGATTCTCGCAATAATGAAGGACCATCTACTGCTGTGACGCTCGATTTCATCGCCTTCGACATTGCGAGAATTTTCAACAGAGATATCTCTTGGACTCTCTCATCTTTCTGTTTACCGCACGGTAACAGAAGTCTGTACTAGTCTTCCGCTGCATCGCACAGCGATAATGCGAAAGATTTTGGCAGACATCTGAGTTTGTCTTCAAAATATCTCGTATTCGTAGGTGTGCAATTATTCATTGCTCGCCCCGAATTAACAGATATGTCAGAAGACATCGCCTACTCTCCGACCTGACAGCTCTACTTCCAAATGTTCAGCCCATGAGAAGCAGTTCTTCAGGCAGTATTTCCCTGTCTTCATTACTGAAAAGCGCTCCGCTTTTATTGCAACTACGATCCTCACCGGACAGCAATGAATAGCGGTTAGCGTTCTCAGTCTTTGTAGCACAGGTTCAGAATCTTGAGAATCCTTCTCTCGGTTCAGCCGTGAAGACGTAGGTTGCTTTTTCTGTACACCTTCGTCTTCAACGACACATAGTGTTGTTTCTCCTTAGCTGAGAATCAACTATACTATGAGATATCTTGCCATCAGGGACCTCGGTCTCTAGAAGGCAATTGACTTTCGCCTGTTGGGCACATGCCTTAAGAGAATCATCACCTCGCCTTCTGGCATCGGTGACGAACAAATTATTTTTTGTTCATGAAACTTACCTGACAGATATATATATAGCTGTATTCTCCGAAGTCCGACAGAATTTCAAAATTCGCGGCACACGCAGTGGGCGGCCAGGTGGTAGTACCCATTCCCGCCGCTGGGAGGCGGATATCAGGAACTATTCCCATTTTCTATTCATATTTTTTCTGTCGCCGGTCGGTAAACAACTGTTTACAGACCTCCGCCTAGGATTTTGAAAACTTCATTAGCCGCTTAAGTATCCTAATTATTCTTTCGATTATTAACTTGGATTTGTGGCTAGGCATACGCTATCGTAAATTTTTTCATTGCATTTGATGTCTGAAGCTAGTTAGCCTAGTTTCAGACTTTGTTGTCTGCATGGGGTAAGGTAAGGCTACCGGAACTTTCGGTAGACACTCGCTTAGTATATATGACGTTTACATGTTTTCTTTGCATAAGTTCAATGTAATTAGTGTAATGTGTGACTGATTACGGAAAAAGTAGGATTCATGTACGCATTTTAGAGCGGGTTAGAATCAGGAATTTTCCTCCACAGTAAACAGAAGTTAGAAATAATGAACCTTCTAACCTCCTGTAGATTTTATTTTGCCTAACCCTGTGGTATGGCTTACGGGCCTAGAAGAAGTGTCTGCTAAAGGATTACATCAAGTAATCTTAGACTAAAGTGCTCGCTCTCCAATCAGTGTTGTGAAGTGTAGTGCCCCTTGTGTTGTGGAGGGGGCGTCAGATCGGCCCCATAATGCCTCTAGGCCTGGACCTCTGTCGGACTCCCAGGACTCAGAGAGAGGGCATGTCGAAAGCCGCAAGAGGGTTACGGGGGCTCCCCACCGATCTGGCGTCCCTTCGGCAGAACCTGTTGACGCTTTCCCAGGCTGCTTAAAGATCGTGCATGTGCAACGAATCTTGAAGGATTGCTTCTCGTCCTCCGAGGCGTCCTCCCCGCGCAAGGGTTGGAGCTCTCGGAAGGACTCGCGCCCTCTAAGAAGCTTTAGAGAAGAGGACGCTTCACGTCCTCTCTCTCTTCAGGAGGGAACGTCAGATCGGCCCCATAACGCCTCTAGGCCTAGACCTCTGTCGGACTCCCAGGAAACCAGGGAGAGGGCATGTCAAAAGCCGAAGGAGGGTTACGGGTTTTTCATGCTGATCTGGCTTCCTTTCGGCAGGTCCTGTTGTCGCTTCCCAGGCTGCCGAAGATCGAGCACGTGCACGAATCTTAAAGGATTGCTTCTCGTCCTCCGAGGCGTCCTCCCCACACAGGGGTTGGAGCTCTCGGAAGGACTCGCGCCTCCTAAAGAAGCTTTAGAGAAGAGGACGCTTCACGTCCTCTCTCTCGTCACGAGAGGATGAAACAGTAAAGAGACCACATTTACCCTTTTCGAAGAATGCACTGGCTCTTTTCCTAAGGGACATATTAAGGAGGCTCATTCATCTTGCCAGAAGAGTGATTTGAGCCTCCTGCGAGTGAACGCTCGTTTATACATTATTAGGAGGCTCATTCATCTTGCCAGAAGAGTGATTTGAGCCTCCTGCGAGTGAACGCTCGTGTTTTATACATTATTAAGGAGGCTCATTCAGCTTGCCAGAAGAGTGATTTGGACCTCCTGCGAGTGAACGCTCATGAAGTTAGAGCTGTTTCAACCTCGCTAGCATTCCAAAAGAATTTTGGTAATCAAGGACATTCTAGATTCCACCTTTTGGAGGTGGCAACTCAGTATTCATCTCCTCTCCTCATCAGCGTCCGTATACGTTATGTAACGTTCGCTTTACTTCGAAAAAGCAAGCTGTTAAGTTTGACGTCCGGCAAGCTGCTTTGCACAGTCAAACAACTTATGTCTCTGGTTCGGCATAAGAAGGGCAATTTAGAAGTGAGGAAGCTTTTGGAGGTGCTCGACGTTCTATAAGTAGAGACATTCTCCAGGACGCTCGGCAAGCACCTTGCGAGGGTGTCTTTCGGACGCTCGCGTTCCTTTGCTGAGTGCGTTTCTGGAGATGTTCTTTTGCATTACTAAGACGCAAGTTGTCGCACAGGCGGCCACTGTCTTTGTAAGAAGCGCTCGGCAGGAGAAGGTCTTTAAGGCCCGTCTTGAAGACGAAAGCCATAAGTCTTCCTTTAGTGTTCACACACTTCAGGAGCGGCTTGCGGCTCTCCATGGAGACTCGCATGAGGACGTCCCTTGAAAATATTCAACGTCATACGCAAAACGCGGTTCGTCATAACATTGAGATGTTGGCAAGGTCGCTCGCCAGGACGCCTCTTGGCGGGCCTTGCATGCATCAGGGCGCTCATGAGTTCCTCTCTGAAACGTCGTTCAGAAGACTTGGTGTTCTCTGCTCAGACACGCTCGTAGCTAAGCAGGACGTTTTTTGAGGACGCTCAGCAGGACGCTTTCCAGGACGCTAAACAGGACGCTTTTGAGGACGCTCGGCAGGACGCTTATGAGGACGCTTTTGTGGACATTCGCCAGGACGCTTCGGTGGAAGCTAGGCAGGACGCTTTGCGAGAGAAAAGACTTGTAGAAGGCGTCTTATTTGCTGTTCAGGACGTTTCTTAGGACGCTTGACGCTTTCTAAACGCTCGTCAAGAGGAGGTTTTTTCAGGACTCTCCACAGGACATTCCTTTACAGAAATTTTTAAAAAGGATTCGGAGTTAGCGGAGAGACATACCCGAATTTTTTCTTCGATTCCTCTTTCCTCTTCATCGATTTCTCTGAGAATCGGGAAGATTATATACTCGGATTCCTGGGTGACTTTCGGTCATGTTAAAGGGTTTTCCCCTATTAGCAAAGTGCTAATAGTTTTGTCAAGTAAGGACGTTTTCCCCATTGTCAAGATACTAAACGTTTTGTCATTTAAGTGGGGGACCCCTCATAAATGGGGTAGGTCTCATTGACATAGATTTTAACGTTTTTATCGTTTAAGCGGATAAACTCATTAACAAATTTCGGAAGAGCTCTCATTCATTTTCAGAGGCTCATCCGGGGAGTAAGAAAAAGACTTGTAGACTAGATCCAGGAAGTCTTATGTCCAATATCATAAGAACATTGAACGATCCTTTTCGATCCTCGGTTCTCTCTTGATGATCTCTATTCGAATATTACTCCCTTTTCTTGGCAAAGAGTCAAGGAGTTTCTTTTAAAAGTCTCATTCATTAGAACGTGGACAGTCGTTTTCCTTTCTTTCTCTCTTCCTCGTCGAGGAAAGATGTAGTAGAGAATTCGATGTTCAAATTACTACAATACTTACGTAGTTTATCTTTGCGTCATTTTGCTAACGCATGGGTCAAGTCATATACGCATATCGTATTACCTCTGCGGATAGAAGCCGAAAGAACTGTTGTTCTAATGTATTTAATTGACACTCCCTTCAACCTTCCAAGAGTTTTCGGAGTAAGAACAACTCTTCAGGTTATTGTTACGACAACACCAACTCAGCTTCTGTATTTAGCGAATTTTGTTTCGTTTAAATATGCCTGCTTGAGAGTTTCCTTTTGCTCGATAATTTCATACCTATCCCTTCGTAAAAGAGTAGCTGGCAACTCAGGCAGATAGTGCGAGACGATGAACAAGGCTGCTGTTACTGTGATCTACGCAGTACCGGCTAGCTCGGTGACATGCGCGGTTGGTTACGTCTGTTTCCCTTGCGGGAATGGTTGAATAAGCCGTCTCTCTGCCCTACAATCATGGATTTTAGCCTCGGGTTGAGGAAATTTCTAGTAATCATGAATGAACATGCCTTCCGTTTACTTAGAAAATTTCAACAAGATATCTCTTATACTTGTTCGGTGCGCGTTTACCGCACGGTAACAGAATTCTGTACGAATCTACCGCGGCATAGCACTATAATAATGCTCTCCTGCTTATGCAAAGCGCAGCCTTAAATTTAGGGCAAGGAAGCAGGCTGAGTGAGGGAATGGATGAGTTTGCTGGGGACCATTTCCTCGCTGGAGAAGCTTGTTTTCCCTGAATAAACAGCAATTCAGACCTCTACAATTTTTCCTCACAAAGAAATTGGAATAGCATCAAAGATCTAGTAATAATTCTAATTTTCTCTCAACAGCTTGAGGATCACCTCGGGTGATAGCGAGAGGATGCCAGACATCCGAACAGAGGAAACAGATGTTCTGGCACATTGTCTGAAAGAATTGGAAGCCAAATTGGTCGGCTCTCCAGTTCCTCGAAGGGTGAGTTTGGATCGAGTGGCCCAAATCATCTCGGATAATTTCTCAGCTCTCTCATAGCTCAAGAAGAGAGAGTTGGTTATGGCTGGGGCACGGAACGTAACGATCCTCAAGAGGTTCGTTAAACTAGTGCACGTCCGTGCGGGTCTTCTCGATCGAAGGCAACAACTACTGACGTCTGAGTAATCCTCACTTAGAAGTATGTCGAAAGTTGAGGAGAGACTGAGGGTGTCCTTTCGTTAAGTTTTTCGTAATATTGAAGACGAAGGAGTTTCCTCTTAAGTTGTTCCCTTATTCATGATCCTAGAGGATTAGCTTTAGTCCGCCACATGTTGGCCTCTAAGAGGTTGGATTCACAGAGGTCATGTAATTCAGAGAATTGTCCAAAGACCCTTCCCGAGAGAATCGGTGTAATCTAACATCGTCACTTAGTGAAGTATCTGATATCTCTCCTCTCTGAGTCTAAAGGCGTTCAGACTATCGAGAAGCGATAAGATCTTCAAGGTTAATGGCAGTCTCTTGGCCAAGGCAAAGCAGTGCTGCCTATTTTCAGTGTTCAATCGGAGGGGGCCGTTTCTGGAGATAGTGAAGGGAAATGACTGTTCCTCCACCTCGACCTCTGTGAATTTCTTTATGGTTCTATCTTTCCGTATGAAGTATGAGATAAGCTAGAAGTCCTAACTATTGTAGAATATGCAAATATGTTGTTGACGGCCTCTAGGCTCAGAGATTCGGTTCTGTCAAACAACAAAGCTTCACGATCTTTGAGGTCTGGGGAGATCTTGAAATTCTCTGGATCGCAGGTTCCGGCATGGAACTTAGACGTAGTCTGAGTTTCTGATGCAGCATTTCGAACCTATCCTTTCTGCGAACTTAATACACGTGACCAGAAAGGCTAACATTCTAACCGCTCTAGCCACGGCAAAGAGGGTTAGTGAGGTTTTAGGTAGCCATCATCAGAGGTTTTTAGCTTTAAAGGACATATGCGGTCTGTCCTCTAAGCCTTCCGTTCTTGATAAGAACGAAAACCTGTCTAACCCTTGACCCGAAGGCTTGGAGACCAAGGGTATGGCACAAATTATTGGGCAAGGGCATTAGAGAGTCCTGTGCCCTGTCGGGTCTCTCAAGTTTTATCTTGATAAAACTATAGAAAGTCGAGGTCAACGGACAATCTGCAGTGTTCCGTAAAAGACCAGACTGGTTCATGTCCAAGAACACCCTGGCATTATAGTCAAGGAGTTCTTTTAAGAAGTCTCATTCATTATGTTTGCATAAAGATTTGAGATTTTTTCCTAATATGAATGCTCAAGAGGTGAGGGCGCGGCCTCGGAAGCATTTCAACAAAGCATGACACTCAGTAACATCCTGAGTGCCACGCTTTAGCGAAGCAACTCTGTGTTCGCTTCACACTCCCGACGGGATGTGAAGACGACATTTGAGATCTGTAAGTCGCTAGGACCATACATATCCGTAGATATATTATTGGGGGCAGCAAGCAACACGAATCCTATCCTATAGAAAAGGGATAGGTGTGCTTTTAACTTTAAAGGGTTGGTCGCTTGAGGCGCGTTCCTTTTCTTTAGCCTAGAAGTTATGGAACTAACTTTGATAGGTTAGGTCAGGTGGTGGTTTTAGCTTCGTTGCCCTCAGAAGTATGGTCATATGGTCTAGTCACATTGTGGTCACGCCCCCGTGGACAGATCATCTAGAGCGCACCAGCATTACAGGTCTCTACCTCGCTGGCAACTCTAGTACGCAGAAGCAGACTTTGGTGACAGTAATCACGAAGTCGGCTATGCTAACAGGTGAGGAACCAAGATGTATATCATCTACTAATTTAGTTTCCCAAAAAATCCTATTCTGTCTCTTCCCACCATCCGAAGGTGGGATTCAGCTATATATATATCTGTCAGGTAAGTTTCATGAACAAAATGTTATTGTTATAATACAATTAAGTTTGTTCATACTTACCTGGCATATATATATTAAGTAAACGTCCACCCACCTCCCCTCAGGAGACAGTGGCACTGATAAAATATTAATAGAAAATGGGAATAGTTCCTGATATCCGCCTCCCAGCGGCGGGAATGGGTACTACCGGACCTGGCCGCCCACTGCGTGTGCCGCGAATTTTGAAAATTCTGTCGGACTTCTGAGAATACAGCTATATTATATATCTGCCAGGTAAGTATGAACAACTTAACTTGTATTATAACAAAACAAAACCTGTTTAGTCTCTTGGCATAACCCCTTTTATTTTTAAGGCGAAGGTCACGTGACTTGCTCGGGTGCTTGGACAACTTGCCTCCTACCGAACGCTGTCAGTCGGCAGCTGTCAGAGCGCCCAAGTCTGTTACGAACTTCGCTGTGGACTTAGTTCGGTTGTTCCATAACAGTCATTTCTTCGTCCTAACGGCTTGTCACAGTACCCATACCATCGACACCCACCATTGAGTGTTGGTGTCCTATCCACTACCGAGAAGAACTTCACTGCCTGGGGATAGGAGAATGTGAGACACTTCGCTGCAGACGAATAGACCAGTATGGGTACAGGACATCACCGAAGTCGAGAAGAGGGATAGGTCATACGACCATTCCCTTCTTTTCCTCTGAGGTAATTTCATGACTTTTCCTGCGAAGTCAAGCATCCAGGGGATGGGGATTTGTGACGCTCGATTTCGTACCGACTTCGTAGCGAAGACTCAGAACCCTTGGTTCCTGACGATCGGTTAGAGTCCTTCACAATCCCCTCCCTAATGGAATTCACCGCCTTCGATGCGAAGGAGATGCTGCTTTGTCCTGTGAAAGCGCGACCGCGCTTTCTGAAGAAACTCGACATCCCAGGCTGAGTGTTGAAGACTCTTTGTCAGCACCAAGATGACCTAGAAGTACACTCCCTCGAGTTACACAAGAACTTCTCCGTGGCGCAGGTACTGAAGGCAGGGGTCTGGTACAACCAGACCACTGGCACCTCCTTCTACCTTTTGGATATTGCCCACAGGTCCTTGGATCGTTTTCCTTGGGACCCGTGGTGGCTGCTCAACACGTTGTGTAGCTAACCCAGACCCTAGCAGGCTGAACAGGCTGGTGTGACTGTAAGAATAGATAAGTGAATGAGAGAGTGACTGGCTTCTCTTCCTATCTTTTTCTCCCCCTCTACCTGTGGGTAGAGGGATACGGTCATCACCTTGCTGGATAAGGACGAGATGCCGGTGAGCTACTCGACAGAGCCCCATCCTATCCCTTTCACTAGGGATGGGAGCGAATATCCACCACTTCCTCCTACAAGGGGGGGGAAGTGGATGCCAACAAGAGACAAACCATAACTTTATGTTGCCTCTTGCAAATAGGAACTTGTTCTTGTTTGCTGGTACGAAGAGATACGCTTGCCTCTCTCTTAGTACTTGGTCCAGAGGTCTGACCATTGATCCTGCGGTGCACACCCCGATCAATCGGACAGAGGCTTGGATCCCTCCCTCGCTCTTACGACCAGGGAGGCATTCCAAGGTTGGGCGAACACCAGTCTGTTCACAAAGACTCAGATTCCTCCCACCAAGAAGTGAGTCTTCCTATTGTAAAAGGACTGAAGGTTTGTATGCCGTGTCGGAACAAATGACAATTTGTCCAAAATTGCATTTTTCCTAACTATACAAACCTGAGGTCCTTTTACACATAGTCCCACCTCATGCCACCCCTCACTCTGCAGTTTTTGCTTGGGCCAAAGGCAAAAGTGATTTGTTTACCTCCCAGTCGCGCGCGCGCGCGCCTGTCGGACAAGCAGTTAACTACCGAACCCCTTGTTCGAAAGCTTACGACCTATCCAGCTGCCGCTAGTACCTTCCTATTGTAAAAGGACCTCAGGTTTGTATAGTTAGGAAAAAAGGGTTTGTTCATGAAACTTACCTGACAGATATATATATAGCTGTATTCTCCGAAGTCCGACAGAATTTCAAAATTCGCGGCACACGCCATCCGTGGGCGGCCAGGTGGGTAGTATCCCATTCCCCCGGCCGCTGGGATGGCGGATATCCAGGAAACTATTCCCGTTTTTTAATATTCATATTTTTTCTGTCGCCGGTCGGTAAACAACTGTTTACAGACCTCCGCCTAGGATTTTGAAACTTCATTAGCCGCTTAAGTATCCTAATTATTCTTTCGATTATTGACTGGGATTGTGGCTAGGCATACGCTATCGTAAATTTTTTCATTGCATTTGATGTCTGAAGCTAGTTAGCCTAGTTTCAGACTTTGTTGTCTGCATGGGGTAAGGTGAGGCTACCGGAACTTTCGGTAGACACTCGCTTAGTATATATGACGTTTACATGTTTTCTTTGCATAAGTTCAATGTAATTAGTGTAATGTGTGACTGATTACGGAAGAAGTAGGATTCATGTACGCATTTTAGAGCGGGTTAGAATCAGGAATTTTCCTCCACAGTAAACAGAAGTTAGAAATAATGAACCTTCTAACCTCCTGTAGATTTTATTTTGCCTAACCCTGTGGTATGGCTTACGGGCCTAGAAGAAGTGTCTGCTAGAGGATTACATCAAGTAATCTTAGACTAAAGTGCTCGCTCTCCAATCAGTGTTGTGAAGTGTAGTGCCCCTTGTGTTGTGGAGGGGGCGTCAGATCGGCCCCATAATGCCTCTAGGCCTGGACCTCTGTCGGACTCCCAGGACTCGGGGAGAGGAGAGGGCATGTCGAAAGCCGCAAGAGGGTTACGGGGGCTCCCCACCGATCTGGCGTCCCTTCGGCAGAACCTGTTGACGCTTCCCAGGCTGCTAAAGATCGTGCACGTGCACGAATCTTGAAGGATTGCTTCTCGTCCTCCGAGGCGTCCTCCCGCGCAAGGGTTGGAGCTCTCGGAGGACTCCTCGCGCCCTCCTAAGAGCTTTAGAGAAGAGGACGCTTCACGTCCTCTCTCTCGTCAGGAGGGAACGTCAGATCGGCCCCATAACGCCTCTAGGCCTAGACCTCTGTCGGACTCCCAGGAAACCAGGGAGAGGGCATGTCAAAAGCCGAAGGAGGTTACGGGTTTTTTCATGCTGATCTGGCTTCCTTTCGGCAGGTCCTGTTGTCGCTTCCCAGGCTGCCGAAGTTCGAGCACGTGCAGAATCTTGAAGGATTGCTTCTCGTCCTCCGAGGCGTCCTCCCCACACAGGGGTTGGAGCTCTCGGAAGGACTCGCGCCTCCTAAAGAAGCTTTAGAGAAGAGGACGCTTCACGTCCTCTCTCTCGTCACGAGAGGATGAAACCGTAAAGAGACCACATTTACCCTTTTCGAAGAATGCACTGGCTCTTTTCCTAAGGGACATATTAAGGAGGCTCATTCATCTTGCCAGAAGAGTGATTTGAGCCTCCTGCGAGTGAACGCTCGTTTATACATTATTAAGGAGGCTCATTCATCTTGCCAGAAGAGTGATTTGAGCCTCCTGCGAGTGAACGCTCGTTTATACATTATTAAGGAGGCTCATTCATCTTGCCAGAAGAGTGATTTGAGCCTCCTGCGAGTGAACGCTCTTGAAGTTAGAGCTTGTTTCAACCTCGCTAGCATTCCAAAGAATTTGGTAATCAAGGACATTCTAGATTCCACCTTTTGGAGGTGCAACTCAGTATTCGTCTCCTCTCCTCATGGCGCTCCGTATATGTTATGTAACGTTCGCTTTACTTCGAAAAAGCAAGCTGATAAGTTTGACGTCCGGCAAGCTGCTTTGCACAGTCAAACAACTTATGTCTCTGGTTCGGCATAAGAAGGGCAATTTAGAAGTGAGGAAGCTTTTGGAGGTGCTCGACGTCCTATAAGTAGAGACATTCTCCAGGACGCTCGGCAAGCACCTTGCGAGGGTGTCTTTCGGACGCTCGGCGTTCCTTTGCTGAGTGCGTTTCTGGAGATGTTCTTTTGCATTACTAAGACGCAAGCTGTCGCTCAGGCGGCCACTGTCTTTGTAAGAAGGTTTGAAGGTCTTTAAGGCCCGTCTTGAAGACGAAAGCCATAAGTCTTCCTTAGTGTTCACACACTTCAGGAGCGGCTTGCGGCTCTCCATGGAGACTCGCATGAGGACGTCCCTTGAAAATATTCAACGTCATACGCAAAACGCGGTTCGTCATAACATTGAGATGTTGGCAAGGTCGCTCGCCAGGACGCCTCTTGGCGGGCCTTGCATGCATCAGGGCGCTCAACGAGTTCCTCTCTGAAATGTCGTTCAGAAGACTTGGTGTTCTCTGCTCAGACACGCTCGTAGCTAAGCAGGACGTTTTTTGAGGACGCTTTCCAGGACGCTAAGCAGGACGCTTTTGAGGACACTCGGCAGGACGCTTATGAGGACGCTTTTGTGGACATTCGCCAGGACGCTTCGGTGGAAGCTAGGCAGGACGCTTTGCGAGAGAAAAGACTTGAAGAAGGCGTCTTATTTGCTGTTCAGGACGTTTCTTAGGACGCTTGATGCTTTCTAAACGCTCATCAAGAGGAGGTTTTTTCAGGACTCTCCACAGGACATTCCTTTACAGAAATTTTTAAAAAGGATTCGGAGTTAGCGGAGAGACATACCCGAATTTTTTCTTCGATCCCTCTTTCCTCTTCATCGATTTCTCTGAGAATCGGGAAGATTATATACTCGGATTCCTGGGTGACTTGCGGTCATGTTAAAGGGTTTTCCCCTATTAGCAAAGTGCTAATAGTTTTGTCAAGTAAGGACGTTTTCCCCATTGTCAAGATACTAAACGTTTTGTCATTGAAGTGGGGGACCCCTCATAAATGGGGTAGTTCTCATTGACATAGATTTTAACGTTTTTATCGTTTAAGCGGATAAACTCATTAACAAATTTCGGAAGAGCTCTCATTCATTTTCAGAGGCTCATCCGGGGAGTAAGAAAAAGACTTGTAGACTAGATCCAGGAAGTCTTATGTCCAATATCATAAGAACATTGAACGGTCCTTTTCGATCCTCACTTCTCTCTTGAGGATCTCTATTCGAATATTACTCCCTTTTCTTGGCAAAGAGTCTTGGCAAAGAGTCAAGGAGTTCTTTTAAAAAGTCTCATTCATTAGAACGTGGACAGTCGTTTTCCTTTCTTTCTCTCTTCCTCGTCGAGGAAAGATGTAGTAGAGAATTCGATGTTCAAATTACTACAATACTTACGTAGTTTTTCTTTGCGTCATTTTGCTAACGCATGGGTCAAGTCATATCCGCATTTCGTATTTACCTCTGCGGATAGAAGCCGAAAGAACTGTTGTTCTAAAGTATTTAATTGACACTCCCTTCAACCTTCCAAGAGTTTTCGGAGTAAGAACAACTCTTCAGGTATTGTTACGACAACACCAACTCAGCTTCTGTATTTAGCGAATTTTGTTTCGTTTAAATATGCCTGCTTGAGAGTTTCCTTTTGCTCGATAATTTCATACCTATCCCTTCGTAAAAGGAGTAGCTTGGCACTCAAGGCAGATAGTGCGAGACGATGAACAAGGCTGCTGTTACTGTGATCTACGCAGTACCGGCTAGCTCGGTGACATGCGCGGTTGGTTACGTCTGTTTCCCTTGCGGGAATGGTTGAATAAGCCGTCTCTCTGCTCTACAATCATGGATTTTAGCCTCGGGTTGAGGAAATTTCTAGTAATCATGAATGAACATGCCTTCCGTTTACTTAGAAAATTTCAACAAGATATCTCTTATACTTGTTCGGTGCGGGTTTACCGCACGGTAACAGAATTCTGTACGAATCTACCGCGGCATAGCACTATAATAATGCTCTCCTGCTTATGCAAAGTGCAGCCTTATTTAGGGAAGGAAGCAGGCTGAGTGAGGGAATGGATGAGTTTGCTGGGGACCATTTCCTCGCTGAAGAAGCTTGTTTTCCCTGAATAAACAGCAATTCAGACCTCTACAATTTTTCCTCAACGAAGAAATTGGAATAGCATCAAAGATCTAGTAATAATTCTAATTTTCTCTCAACAGCTTGAGGATCACCTCGGGTGATAGCGAGAGGATGCCAGACATCCGAACAGAGGAACAGATGTTCTGGCACATTGTCTGAAAGAATTGGAAGCCAAATTGGTCGGCTCTCCAGTTCCTCGAAGGGTGAGTTTGGATCGAGTGGCCCAAATCATCTCGGATAATTTCTCAGCTCTCTCATAGCTCAAGAAGAGAGAGTTGGTTATGGGCTTGGGCACGGAACGTAACGATCCTCAAGAGGTTCGTTAAACTAGTGCACGTCCGTGCGGGTCTTCTCGATCGAAGGCAACAACTACTGACGTCTGAGTAATCCTCACTTAGAAGTATGTCGAAAGTTGAGGAGAGACTGAGGGCGTCCTTTCGTTAAGTTTTTCGTAATATTGAAGACGAAGGAGCTTCCTCTTAAGTTGTTCCTTATTCATGATCCTAGAGGATTAGCTTTAGTCGCCATGTTGGCCTCTAAGAGGTTGATTCACAGAGTCATGTAATTCAGAGATTGTCCAAAGACCCTTCCCGAGAGAATCGGTGTAATCTAACATCGTCACTTAGTGAAGTATCTGATATCTCTCCTCTCTGAGTCTGAAGGCGTTCAGACTATCGAGAAGCGATAAGATCTTCAAGATTAATGGCAGTCTCTTGGCCAAGGCAAAGCAGTGCTGCCTATTTTCAGTGTTCAATCGGAGGGGGCCGTTTCTGGAGATAGTGAAGGGAAATGACTGTTCCTCCACCTCGACCTCTGTGAATTTCTTTATGGTTCTATCTTTCCGTATGAAGCATGAGATAAGCTAGAAGTCCTAACTATTGTAGAATATGCAAATATGTTGTTGACGGCCTCTAGGCTCAGAGATTCGGTTCTGTCAAACACAAAGCTTCACGATCTTTGAGGTCTGGGGAGATCTTGAAATTCTCTGGATCGCAGGTTCCGGCATGGAACTTAGACGTAGTCTGAGTTTCTGATGCCAAAAGCATTTCGAACCTATCCTTTCTGCGAACTTAATACACGTGACCAGAAAGGCTAACATTCTAACCGCTCTAGCCACGGCAAAGAGGGTTAGTGAGGTTTTAGCCATCATCAGAGGTTTTAGCTTTAAAGGACATATGCGGTCTGTCCTCTAAACCTTCCGTTCTTGATAAGAACGAAAACCTATCTAACCCTTGACCCGAAGGCTTGGAGACCAAGGGTATGGCACAAATTATTGGCAAGGGCATTAGAGAGTCCTGTGCCCTGGTCGGGTCTCTCAAGTTTTATCTCGATAAACTATAGAAAGTCGAGGTCAACGGACAATCTGCGGTGTTCTGTAAAAGACCAGACTGGTTCATGTCCAAGAACACCCTGGCATTATAGTCAAGGAGTTTCTTTTAAGAAGTCTCATTCATTATGTTTGCATAAAGATTTGAGATTTTTTCTTAATATGAATGCTCAAGAGGTGAGGGCGCGGCCTCGGAAGCATTTCAACAAAGCATGACACTCAGTAACATCCTGAGTGCCACGCTTTAGCGAAGCAACTCTGTGTTCGCTTCACACTCCCGACGGGATGTGAAGACGACATTTGAGATCTGTAAGTCGCTAGGACATACATATCCGTAGATATATTATTGGGGCAGCAAGAAGCAACACGAATCCTATCCTATAGAAAAGGGATAGGTGTGCTTTTAACTTTGAAGGGTTGGTCGCTTGAGGCGCGTTCCTTTTCTTTAGCCTAGAAGTTATGGAACTAACTTTGATAGGTTAGGTCAGGTGGTGGTTTTAGCTTCGTTGCCCTCAGAAGTATGGTCATATGGTCTAGTCACATTGTGGTCACGCCCCCGTGGACAGATCATCTAGAGCGCACCAGCATTACAGGTCTCTACCTCGCTGGCAACTCTAGTACGCAGAAGCAGACTTTGGTGACAGTAATCACGAAGTCGGCTATGCTAACAGGTGAGGAACCAAGATGTATATCATCTACTAATTTAGTTTCCCAAAAAATCCTATTCTGTCTCTTCCCACCATCCGAAGGTGGGATTCAGCTATATATATATCTGTCAGGTAAGTTTCATGAACAAAATGTTATTGTTATAATACAATTAAGTTTGTTCATACTTACCTGGCAGATATATATATAGCTGTATTCTCCGAAGTCCGACAGAATTTCAAAATTCGCGGCACACGCAGTGGGCGGCCAGGTGGTAGTACCCATTCCCGCCGCTGGGAGGCGGATATCAGGAACTATTCCCATTTTCTATTCATATTTTATCAGTGCCACTGTCTCCTGAGGGGAGGTGGGTGGGCACTTTAATTATATATATCTGCCAGGTAAGTATGAACAAACTTAATTGTATTATAACAATAACATATTTTGACGTAGGAGTAATAGGTGCATATCTGTAAGTTAATTCTGGTATGTGACTGAGATGAGTAGTACCTTCTCTTAATTAACCTGAAACTCAGGACAGTCTCTCGGTCCTCCCAAGAGTTTCTGGTTTTGATTTTGAGGTGACTAGTGGTATTGGTTGCCAACAACACTACAACATTTGCATTATCACTGAACAAGAGGGTTTCTTCCCCTCCCACTTCAGTTAAAATGCAGATGCTCAAGTGTATCTTTTTTGCACTCGATGGTTCTAAGCTGAATGCATTCCATCATGGAATGCACTACCATGAGTTGAGTGAGGGGCAGAGTGCTGCCTTCTTTCCCAGATTCTGTTCGTCTTAGTATTGTTTCTCCTCTGTCAAGTATTAACTACCAATTCGAATCTCTCTGGCTGGCCATCACAGACTTAGGTCTCTGGTTGGCTCGGAATTCTTGCATAAGGTCCATGTCTTGTGCTCCACATTTGCTGTTGCAAGAATATTCAGGCAGAGATATATCTCATTAGACTCATTATCATCTTTCTGTTTACCCCACATTATAACAGAAGTCAGTAGTCTTCTGTTCCATCACACTTGCCCCATCCACTGCTGCAATGACGCAGAATGATTTTCTTCAGACAATTTGAATTTTGTCTTCTAATATACATTTTCTAATTTGTAAGGTGTTCAATTATTCTTTGTTCACCCCAAATTGAAAATGAATAACAGAAGACTTTGCTTGTTCCCTGCCTGACTAGCTCTGCTTCCAGAGAAAATAGAAAATTCCTCCCTGATCCAACCCGCAAGAAGCAGTGCTTTAGGTAGTACAATCCCTGTGTTTTCATTACTGAAAGACACTCTGCCTTTATTCCAAGCACTGACTATCTTGCCGAGCAGCAATGAAATAGAGGAATAACTTTTTCAGTCCTCTGTAAGACACCAGGAATTAGAGCCGTCCTCACTGGTTGGTGTCATTGACGGGACTTTTTCTATGGTCAGAATCATGAAAGTTCACTTCTCTCCGATTCAACTAAGTAGTGTTGTTTCTTCTTGGTTGAGATTCAACTACTAATGAGAAACTTCTCTGTCCTGCCATCACAGGGACCTCAATCTCTAGAAGGCATTTGACTCTCGTCTAATGTGCATGTCTCGCAAGAATCATCATCTCATCTCTCAACATTCATGGTGAACGAGATATACGATTTGCATAGTTCATTCTCAACATCACCCTTTAAAAGGCGGGTGTCATGGCGTGACATCGTCTGGATACACAATCATTCGGCATCTGTTGATGAGTCTGAATCCTTCATGATCTCCTGCACTTTGGACTTTGTATAGGTTGATCTAGATCAGTCATTACACTGTCCTATTGGTGTGTTGCTGTACCTACGAAGGATTGACACCCTTCATTGCGTGTTGATACCGTTATCCACTGCTGACTTCCAATGCAGAAGTGTCTAATGACATGTTCTTCCTCTGAGTCCTACGAGAACGTGAGAAACATCTCTACAGTTGGATATGTCCGCTGTTCGCTCTCTCAGAGAGCAAGCAGTGCCAGTGGCTGGCAGGGACGGACTGGGACTAAATTTCGGCCCAGGACTTTTGATGTTGACCGGACCACTTGAAGATGGAGCTAAATAGAAGTGGTGAGGTATATCTTGAAATGAAAGTATACATTTGATGGGAAACAGACTACACACATACACACACTCACACACACACACACACACACACACACACATATATATATATATATTATATATATATATATATATATATATATATATATATATATATATATATATATATATATATATAGTATGTATATAATAGTGATGGTTCGGATAAACGGCTCTGGGAAAAATAAAACACATGCAGGCATATCTAAAAGAATTACTTTTATTTTAGATTATCAAAATGTTCTTTAATAGTTCACTCTTGGATGCAACTTTGTCAATTATTAAATCATTATCGAGAGACATTAATATATCCCTCTCTACTGTCATTAGCATAAACTCCTGGAGGTTTTCCTGTGAGAGTCTGCTTCTTAGACAATTTTTTAGGAGTTTCAAGGTAGAAAAACTTCTCTCACAGGTAAGGGAAAGAAGGGGAAGACACAGGATGAGGATAAACCTGAGGACAAGAATAAGAAAGTGGCTGAGGAAAAGAAGAAGACTAAGGGAAAGAAGGTTAGTAGGGGTGATGGACAGGATGAGACTAGGTCAGAATACATTGGGGTAAGGGCTGAGAGTGATTTGGATAGCGGTGAGTGGAAACAGGTAGGTAGAAAGAAGAAGGGTAAGAAGAGCGTAGTCAGGGGTATGGACGTGAGTATGGAAGTGGATTCGCTGTATTCGGAAGAGGGAAAGAGGGGTCAGAATGGAAATAGCAGAAGTGAGAGTGAGAGTGAGCAGGAAGTACGAAAGACTGTGTATATGAGAGAGGTACCCTGATGTGCACAATACGAGGAATATGGTAGTAGGGACATAGGGGACTTTTTTAAAGAATATGAGAGGTATTATGAGGCAAAGTATGGGGATAACAAGAGAGTCTGGGCAAGAGAGTTAGGTAGCTTTATGACGGGATTCTTGTTGAGTATGTATGGGGTAATGATGAGTGTAGGAAATGTGCCGTATGAGAGTGTAAAAGCTAGGATTGTAGAACAGGCAAAGAGGATAAAGACTAGTGTTAGATATAGGAGAAAGCAAGATTTTGAAGAGGCAAGAATGAATGTTGGTGAGTCGTTGTCGATGTATGTCTGTAGGTTAGAAACATTAGCCAGGAAAAAGTTTGGGGACGAAGGGATAAATGAGTGTAAGGAGTTAGTGCGAAAGTTGTTGGTGACTGTACCAGAGAGTGTATATGAGTTTATAAATCTGAAACGTTAGGAGAAAATGCGATGGACGAATGAAAGGTTAACATGGAACGACATTTTAGAAATAGTAGAGGATTACGAGTTAGACAGGTGTATGAAAGAGAGTAGAAGTGTTAGTGTTAGGACTGAAGTAGCTGAGGTTGTACCAGAGTTTAGAAGCTATAGAGAGGCAGTTTTGGAAGGGCCGAGGCGAATGGCAGAGCGAGTGGTAGATAGGAGCATTAGGGCAAGTAACGTGAGTGTAGTTAGCCCAAAAAGAGATAGGAGTGCAAGTGTTGGAAGAGTAGGGTCAGTTAGTTGTGAGTGAGAGCAGCAGCAGTGTTATAGATGTGGTAAGCCAGGACACAGGAAGAATGAATGTCGATGGGCGTTAGGAGCGTGCTTCGTGTGTGGGCAAAGAGGGCATTTGGTGAGTGAGTGTAAGAAAGATAGGGATATTAAATGTTATAGGTGTGGACAGGCAGGGCATATCGCTAGTGGATGTCGGGGTATCCGTATGAACATAGTTTGCGGCAACTGTGGCACGAATGGCCATTATGCTAGGATGTGTAAAGAACAGCGTGCGAAGTGTGTTGAATGTGGAATGGAAGGTCACATGGCGAGTATGTGTTGGCGAAAGAGGATGAGTCAGGCTGGGAATTCGGGAAACTAGGTGTTAAGTTGTGTTTTGTTGATTTGTTTTTAGTTATTGTTGAGTTGGTGTTGTTTGCTTAGAGTTGTTGTGCCTGTGCTGTTGTCTTTGTTGTTGTTTGATTTCTTGGTGTTGTTAGTGGGTGTCTGTGTTGCCTTTTGTTTTGTGTTGTTGTTTTTGTGTTAGTGATTGGTTGTGCAGGGGTCTTTGTTGTGGTTGCATTCCTTGGTTGTTGTTGTTGTTGTTGTGTTCCTTGTTGGTTTGTTGTGTTGTTGAGTTGTGGTTGTGTTCCTTGTTTGTTGTGTTGTGGGGTTGTGGTCCTTTGGGTGTGTTGAGTTATGGTCCTTGGTTGTTGTTGTTGTTGTGTTGTTGGGTTGTGGCTCTTGGTTTTGGCTTGTGGTTGTTTATATCTCTGTGACCTTGACTCGTGGACAGCACAGGATAGCCCTGGAAGATCTGGAATTGGTAAGTACATGTGTTTTGGTTTTTTTGTTTTGTTTTTGTATAGGTGGAGGTCAGTTGTCCTGCTGTACTTTTTGTTGTGTCAAGAAGAAAGTGTGACTGAGGGTGGGGGGTTTGGCAGCTGGATTGATTAGGTTAATGTGGGGGGGGTTTTGCTACTTGTTTTTTTTCTACCTTGTGATCCCACCACATTGCCAAAGCAGAACCCTTAGGAGATTTAACCAGTGAAGATCTTCGTACCTGTCGCTGAGGAGGAGGAGGAGGAGGTGGGCCTCCGACTTGGATACTTTTGATGAACTAACCTATCCTAGTATCTGACCGTCATCGGTCAATCGTATTCTCCGATTCAGTCCTCGGGAACAGAAACTGAGAATCGAGGAGAGCCCCAATCTTGAGCGGCAATAAAGACTCAGAGTCCATTGAACTTGCCAACTTGGACAGAGCTACGTCTCTCCTAGGCTAGGAGGAGGTTGACCCCACGAGTTCACACTAAGGTGGGCTAGGTAAGAAAACGCTTACCACCGGGCTGCAACAGTTTAGTGAGTGAGGAAGAACTCACTAAACCTTCTACAGACCTATGCAAAGCAATTTTGGCTATCGGGGTGGACCACGAGTCAAGCCATAAGACCGTCTGGAAGATGGAAGCTGCCGTAGTGTCCAGAGTTAAGGCCTCTTGTGATGACAGGGAAGGACTTTCCAACCTAACCTGCTCTAGGGTTAGACCAGGTTTAAGACAGATCATGTATGGGTTAAGGTGACAAGGCATCAAATGAACTACATTAGTTGAGTAGTACTTCCTATGCTGCACAAGAGAGGAGGCAGAAACTTGGATGATTCCTTGGAACGCAGAGAGCCATCTTGGTCCAACACCAAAGCGTTCACGTTACAAGATGGACTGAGCGTGACCCGACAGGAAGTTCAAAAGAAGTCTTAGGATCCTGACTGGCACCCAGCAAGGCCTCTATGCATGTAAGGGTGATAGAAGACTGAGCCTACGTCTTGTACTCAAGATTATTGAACTCATGAATGAGATCAACAACCTCCGAGAAGAAGGACATAAACTCTTGAGTGTCTCCCTCCTCCTGATCCGGCAATGATGACCAACGACATGAAGAAGGGTTGGCAGCATTGTCCTCCGTTTGCAACCACAATGAAGCTTCCGTAGGAAGCTTAGCTTTCTGGACATTATTGGTAGGAGAGTAGTCTCTAAAACTCAAAGACCCTGCAACCGAAGGTTCCTGAGCGTCATCATGCAACGATACTTGTACACGGTCCCAGCTCGAACTGCATACAGGCTTGTGTGAAGAACCACGTATACCATCGCTGAAATGATCATGTACATGGATGTCAGGCAAAACATGTACGCGTTCATGGGAGGAATCACATATGTGGCCGTGTGAAGAGTCAAGTACACGTCCGTGAGACACCAACCGAGCACGGTCCTAAGACAAGGAACATCGCCGAAGAGAGCAACTCGAAGGAGATTGACTCTTAGGGTTAAGGCCTCTTCCAGGAGAACGAGGAACACATCTGTAGGCCAGGGAAGCCTCACATTCTCAACTGTCAACCACAGTCCTGTCGAGTGAAGAATCCTTAAACACAGCTTGGACCACCTCTGTCTCTGCAACTTTCAACCTTTTAATCAGCGCCTTATTGTCCTCACGCCAACAAACTGGAATCAGAACAGATGAAGAGGGAGAGCCTCCAAAATCATCAGCACATATGTGCAAGGATGAGACATGTCTGTGTACGGAAGGTGAAGACTCAACACTCATACTGTCATGAACACATCCATGAGGAGAGACACTAGGTGAATAGGAGATGACGATGCATTACCAGCATGCACAGGAGACACACGGCCATGTAACGAAGATGAGGATGCCTGCCTTCCACAAGCTTTACTGTCAACCTCACAAACACGAACCTGCGATGGAGAAGCACGACCTTGAGGGGCAGATGGAGAAGCACCCCTCTTACTTGCGCGAACACAGACATGCATGGGGGAGACACGGTCGTGAGAGGCAGAGGGCAATGCACTCCCTCCGCTTGCAGAAGACGAAACCACAAAGTCCTTGATCCTCCAACGTCTGACACAATGACAAGGCGGTGATGGAGAAGAAGCAGAAGGAGATAAATCCCCTTCCCTATGAGATCTCTTGAAAGCAGGAGGCGGAGAAGAGACCTTACGTTTACGATCCGTCTTCTTCACAGAGAAGGCAGAAAACCTCTCAACCAAAACAGAATCCAGCCTCTTGAAGACTGCTTGAAACAACGCCTCAGATGGCTCAGCAAGAGAGGACGATGACGTCATAGTGGGGAGTGATGACATCATAGTGTCAGGAGGATGAGTGGCTGCTGCATCTGACGTCATAGGCTGAGAGGGCACTGGGAGTAACTTCATGACACCTCTATGACCAGCGCTAGTTGATGAACTGACCGGCGGAGTGATAAGGCGTGACCCAGAGACTGTTGACGAGACTTCACAAGATGCCAGCATGTGAGAGCCAATGTAGAGGAGTCCAGGGGGAGGCAGGAGAGCAATGGGGGCCAGAGGGTGGGTATGAGCCTTCAAGAAATGCGACAACAGTCCATCTAAGGAAGGTGAACCCTGTCGCCCAAGCGACGCCCAAATTGCCGCCTTTTTGGACTACATCTAAGGAATTAGATGTAGTCTCCTCCCTCTCGGGAAGATAATTGGAACCTGAGGGAGAGGGAGCTACATTAAACATAACATAACACCCTGTGGCACTCCCGATACTTCATTGACAAATCAATGGAAGAAAAGTAAGGTGATGCAGGAACACTAGAACTAGCTACAGGAAGAGCTATCGAGGGAGAGGGAGCAGCCGAATTGTCCAGACCAAGCGAAGAAAACCCGTCCCAAGAAAGAAGAGTTGAAACTTCGATGTTCCCTCTTCCTGTAAAACACCCTGCACTGTGACTTAGGCCAGGAACGACATTCCGGTCAGGGGTTTGTAATAGTACAAAAATTAGCTCTGCACCTACTACATGTCTTATGCAGACACAGAAAACCCTGAATGCCAGGGGACATGCTTTGACGTGGCCATGAAGACTTGGAGGAAGCCATAATAAACCAAACCAATCACACACAACGCACTGAAAAAAAGAACACGGGCACAAAACAACTGGCTTGGAAGGAGAGCAAGGTGGTTAAGGGAAAGACTGGAGCATCACAAGGTCCAGTGCACGGTCTCTAACCAGCTATCACCTCGTACATTCAGGAGTTGCCAGATCTCACAGATTCCTTGCTTTATAATCTTAAATTGTATTAACCAATTTTCAGCTGGCGCTTGGAAAGTTATCTTATTGTTAAGACCTGAGGTTTGTTAGCTATGAAAAATACAAATCAATTAAAAATTTGTCATTTTTATAAAATAGTTTTATCAAATACTTACCAAGTAATTACATTCAGAGCCCACCCTCCTCCCTTCTGGTGGACATTAGGTACAAAACAGAATGAGGTGGTCAGCCAAGTTGTTCCTAGTATTGCCGTTACAGGATGGTACTGTGCACTGCCCACAAAATTTGAATTTAGGCTGCCGTACATGGAAAACTAATAGCTATGCAATTACTTGGTAGGTATATACATGTATAAGACTTTACGTATATAGCAATACACCCCATGAACACCTGAATAAGCCCTGGTCATTTACCAGCCCGAACCCTCATTTATTAAAAATTTACCAAATCTTTGATTAAAATAAACGATCAGTTACCTAGTTACCAGCCCACCGCTGGTAGCCCTGCCTCACAGGCTGGTCACACCTGCCCTCTCACGTCAATCATAACTCAATAACTCTGTATGAGAGGGGAGGAGGGTGGGAATCATTCAGGTGTTCAGGTAGGTATTACAATATTAGTTTTACAATAAAAACTTCATTTTGTTATAAAAATGTCATCTTTCAGTTTGAGCACTATATTAGCACATAGCCTTCAACTTTTGAGGTAGTATATAAATTATATAGCCATTGTATTAGAGGCTTATGGTTAGTCTAAGTTAAAGAATCAGTTTGAATGCACCTGATTCATAAAAGAAGATACAGTGGTACGTCGACTTACGAAAGTCCCACCTTACGAAAAATTCAAGTTACGAAAGCAAATACGAAGATTTTTTTGGCTCTACATACGAAAATAGTTCAGGTTACGAAAGGTGGTTGCTGTAAAATCTCAAGATTCGCCCGGACCACCGATAACAATTTTAAAACTCACTCGCCGCCAACTGAGTAGACTCACCACCATCCTCCCGCTCTCCCATTGGTTCCTGATGCTAGTCACCGCCATAAGATCCTGCTCTCCTATTGGTCAGCATCTCTCCCATCGTGCTCTACGTAAAGGCGTCCTTCGCCCACTGCTTCGCACCATCGTTTGTGTATGCACACGGAATTCGTTCGTTCTATTCGATTTCGTTTATTAACGTAAATTCGTGTTAGTGATTTCGTTGTACTACTTTATCGTGTTGTGTGAGAACTTTAGTACATATACTTCATAACTTAATTACGTACAGTCATGGGTCCCAAGAAAGTTGCTAAGTTCACGGAAAGATGAGGATGCTTTCTATGGAGACGAAGATGGAGATTATCAAGAAGTATGAAGCTGGCATGCGGTTGAGTGTGATCGCTAAGGAATACGGCCGAAATCCGTCGACGATAGGCACCATCCTTAAGCAGAAGGAAGCCATCAAAGCAGCTACACCTTCCAAGGGTGTGGCTATTTTGTCCAACAAGGGGAGCCACGTGCACGACGTGATGGAGAGGCTGCTTCTTGCCTGGATAAAAGACAAAGAAATCGCTGGCGATATGATAACCAAGACGGCAATCTGCCACAAGGCCAGAGCTATTTTCGGCGATTTGATTGCCCAAGCCGAAGACGACGGAGGAGAAGGGACATCGACGCCGACCCCAGACTTCAGGGCTTCTCATGGGTGGTTTGAAAAATTCTCTAAATCGACTGGCATCCATTCGGTGGTGCGGCATGGGGAGGCGGCCAGCTTGGACACGAAAGCGGCCGAAGCTTTTATTAAGACGTTCGACGAGATGACGATCAAGGAAGGCTACAGTTCTCGGCAAGTCTTCAACTGTGATGAGACTGTCCTTTTTTGGAAAAAAATCAAAGAGGAAGAGAAGAAGCTACCCGGGCATAAGCCTATGAAAGACCGGCTTACGCTCGCACTTTGTTCGAACGCCAGTGGGGATTGCAAGGTGAAGCCCCTACTTGTCTATCACTCCGAGACTCCTCGAGCCTTCAAGGCCCACAGAGTGCTAAAGGAGAAGCTTCCGGTGATGTGGAGGGTGAAATGTCTGCTGTTGTTGGACAATGCCCCTGCCCACCCTCCTGGCCTTGAGGAAGATATCCTAGCGGAGTATTCCTTCATCAAGGTTCTTTATCTTCTACCTAACACCACCCCTCTCCTCCAGCCCATGGACCAGCAAGTGATATCGAACTTCAAGAAGCTGTATACGAAACATCTTTTCAAGAGATGTTTCGACATCACCGATACCACAAACCTCACCTTGCGTGAATTTTGGAAGGAGTATTTCGATATCGTAATATGCATCCGACTCTTTGATCAAGCTTGGCAGGAGGTTTCAAGGCGAACCTTGAATTCTTCGTGGAGGAAACTCTGGCCTGATGCTGTATCCGCCCAAGACTTCAAGGGATTTGACGTGACCGAAACTGGTGCAGATTCAGAAACAGTTGAGGATCCTGAAACTATTTCACAACCAGATTTTGATGAGATCGTTGCACTTGGCAAGTCCATGGGGCTGTTCGTCGACAAGGACGACATCAATGATTTTCTTGAGGAGCACCAAGAGGAGCTTACGACGGATGACCTGAAGGAGTTGGAGGCCATGCAACATAACGTCGTTCAAGAAGAGTTCTCTAGCAGCGGCGAGGAGGAGGAGGAGGAGGACCCTATGACAACGGCAGAAATTAAGGATACTCTAGCTGCTTTTCATAAGGTGCAATCATTTGTAGAAAAGACACCCCCCGAAAAGGCTTACACAGGTCGTATGCTTGCGCAGTTGGATGACATTTGCCCGAGTCGTTTCAGGAACATTGTGAAAAGCAGGCAGAAGCAATCTTCCTTGGATAGTTATTTTTTAAAGAGACCTTTAGTAGGAGTAAGCAAACAGGAAGATCCAAGTGATACTACGAAAAAACAGAATACGAAAAAGCAGAAAGTTGAAAGTGGTGAAGAAATTGAAATTTTGTTAAGAAAAAACAAAAAAAAAGTATAAAAAAGTAAAAAAAATGTAAAGATAAAAAAAAAAAAAGAAAAAAAAAGAAATTTAATTATAAGTTTGTTCATGAAACTTACCTGTCAGATATATATATAGCTGTATTTTCTGAAGTCCGACAGAATTTTAAAAACTTCCGACACACGCAGTGGTCGGCCAGGTGGTTAGTACCCATTCCCGCCGCTGGGAGGCGGGTATCAGGAACCATTCCCATTTTCTATTCATAATTTTTCTGTCGCCGGTGCTGGAAACACCTGTTTCCAGTACCTCCGTCTTAGATTTTGGAAACTTCATTGCCGCTAAGTATCCTAATTGTCTTTTAATTTATTTACTTGGATTTGTGGCTAGACATACGCTATCTTAAATTGATTTGAATTTGATTCATTTTTGCATAAGATATCTGAATCTAGTTAGGCTAGTTTCAGAGGGTGTTGTCTGCAAAGATAGGGTGTGGCTACCGAAAGCTTCGGTAGATCCGCACTTGGTATGCACGAGGGGTATGAGTCTTGCTTCTTTGTTGAGATTTGTCATGTAAGGAGTGTGAGACTTTGTCTAATTCCGTAAGGAAGACGTATGATTCGTATGTACGCAATTAATCAGTAAACATGTCTAATTCCGTAAGGAAAACGTATGATTCGTATGTACGCAATTAATCAGTAAACAAAAGTCAGGGTAGTGAACCTGCTAACCTTCCTGTAGATTTTTTTTTTTTTGCCTAACCCTGTAGTATGGCCTACGGGTTATGAATATGTCTGCGAGAGGTGATCGCTCTCCTTCATTGTTGTGAAGAGTGCTACTTCTGTTATTGTTTCTCATAACCCTGTAATGTTGCCTTCGGGCCCTAAACAGTGTCTGTAGAGGTTATTGCCCTTTCTCTAATACTCTCTCGATTCGTATCTTAGAATCAAAGTGCTTGCTTTAGAGAGCAATAGCGAAGTGGCTAAGTGCAGTGACAGTGCCCCTTGTGTAGTGGAGGGTGCGTCAGATCGGCCTTATTTCGCCTCTAGGCTGGGACCTCTGCTTGACTCCCAGGACCCGGGGAGAGAGCATGTCGAAAGCCGAAGGAGGGTTACGAGGAACCCCCACCGATCTGGCGTGCCTTCGGCAGTTTCTGATGAAAATCCCCAGACTGCTTAAGTGCGTGCACGTGCACGAATCCTGAAGGATTGCTTCTCGTCCTCCGAAGCGTCCTCCCCGCGCAGGGGTTGAAGCTTTCGGAAGGACTCGCGCCCTCTAAATAGAAGCTTTATAGAAGAGGGACGCTTCACGTCCTCTCTCTCTCGTTATGCGTTCCAGTGAGAAGTAAGAGGTTAAGTCGCCCCCCTGATCACGTGTACGTCTTTCCACCGAGATATATGAAATAGAAGTCTTAGTAGCAGGACGCTTTTGAGAGCGGACGTCCGAGCTTTGTTACTGTGAGAATAAGAAGGCGTTCCCTCGCCAGTCGCCCCTCGTATTCTCACACGATCAACCCTTCTCCTGAGACTTTCGTGCAGTCGGATTTCACTCCGAGATGTATCTCGCTTGTTTTGACGCCTGTCAGGAGCGTGACGCTTTTCTGCACGCTTCTTTTGACGCTCGGCTTGGACGGGACGTTCGGATGGACGCCAGGCGCGCGCGGGTGCACGCCAAGCGCGCACCAGTGGACGCCGAGCGCACGCCAGTGGATACCGAGCGCACTCCGCGCGCGCCAGTGGACGCCGAGCGTGCTCGCTGCTCGCCAGTGGACGCCGAGGCGCGCACGCCAGGTGTGTCGCCTGGCTGAACGTTTCTATTGAACTCTTCAAGCTCTTGTTTACGATTTGGGCCTCAAGAATTTTTACCTCTACCTTCGGTGATACCTTATACCTCACATGCAAAGAATGTGAAGTAAGCAGTGCTTCGGAGGAAGCTTAAAGTGAACAGACAACTTCGTCTTCGAAACCCAGCAAGACCTCGGGTTTCGTGAATTCAAGAGGTCTCTGTCAATATTATATTGCTTTTCGCAAAGGTGGATGGAGTTAAGGAAAGCTCTAGGGAAGATCTCGTTTTCTCTACCGCAGTTACGGGTTAGGTAAAGGCTCGATGTCCTGCACGTCAGGACTCTCGGCAATGTTCAGTAGGATTCTTGCAAAGGTACTCATCAAAAGGACGCTCTTCAGGAAAGCGCAAGATAGGACTTCTTTTGCCATACTGCCAATAAATTTTAAGCTTTAGCAGGCTTTAGTTGTGATACGGGAGAGGAAGCTGTTTGGAGAATTTCTTCCTCTTCCCAGGATAATTTTGCAAGCTTTTTAGCCCATCTGAAAGGGTTTTTCAGATGATAGGTTTTGTTAGTTTCTAGTCGGGACTACGCTGCCGAATTGAACATCGTCGTTCTACCTGCCGTAAGCCTAGTCTCTTAACAGGATTCTTGCCCCTTCCTCGTTTGAGACGGGAATCTGAAAAATAAATGCTCGACTTCCTGGTTTACGTTTTGTCAATTCAGTGACTTTCCCCCATTGACAATATACTATCGTTTTGTCAAGTAAGTGGGTATCCCCTCATTGACAAAATATCTCTTTCTCCCGTAAATGGGTTAGTTCTCATTGACAAACATCTCATTAACTTGATATTGCGTAAGCGAATAAGCTCTTATTGACAAGATTCGGAAGAGCTCTCATTCGTCATTCGCAGACTCGTACAAGAAATAGACTTGTAGACTACGTCAATGAACGCTTATGTCCAATAACATAAGAAGCTTGAGCTGACTGCTTCGATTCTCTTAAGTTTTGTTCATGAAACTTGCCTGTCAGATATGTATGTAGCTGTATTTCCGAATTCAGCTATATATATATCTGTCAGGTAAGTATGAACAAACTTTATTGTATCATAACAATATCATTTTGCCTTGCGTTATTTTATTTCTGGTTGGTTCAAGTCATATACGCTTGCTGTAGTTACCTCTTCGGATGGCAACCGAGAGGTCTATGTTTTCCTATTTTTAAGGGACATTTAATTTCGTTACTCCCTGCAGCCTTCCAGGAGTTTCCGATTTATCTTTTTTACCGTTGTATGGTAGTGTTCTGACGACACAAACGCATCTATATATTTAGCGTTTTCTGTTTCGCTTAAATATACCAGCTTGAGAGTCTATGCTCAAAAAATAACGGACCTATTTCTTCGTAGAATAGGGTAGCTGGCAACCCAGACATAAAGTTAAGAGACGACATTCGTAAGCTGCTGGCAGCTGGCTGCTGCTGTCACGCTGTGTCTGTCCTCCAGTCCAACCGAGCCACCAGTAACAGATCGTGCGCTGTCATGCGCGGTAGGTTACGTCTCTCTCTCTCTTGCGGGTTTGACTGACTAACCGTATTTCTGTGCTGGCGGTTACGTCTCTCCTGCGGGATTGACTGACTAACTGTATCTCTGTCCTACAATCACGGACTTTAGCCTAAGATTGAAGGGATTTCTTACGTGAATGAATAAACGTTGCATTCGTTTTTGCCTTACTATGTTTCAACAGAGTTATCTCTTAATCCTTTCGGTGCTCGTTACCGCACGGTATAGAACTACGAGTCTACCGCAACATTGCACTTTTATATGCTCTCCTGCTTAGGCAAAGCGCAGCCTTATTAGGGAAGTAAGCATACTCGCGGAGGGAATGGATGAGCTTGCTGGGGACCATTTCCTTCCTGAAGAAGTTTGTTTCCCCGAATAGACTGCAATTAAGATCACAGTTTTTTCCTACCGGGAAACTGAAATTTTATTCAAGATCTAGGAATTATTCTGAACATCTCTCAGTGCGTCCATCAACTGAGGTGATAGAAAGAAGGTGCCGGACATCTGGATAGGGTTTCAAATGTCCTGGATCTTAATCTGAAAGAAGTAAAGCGATTCGGTAGTCCCTCCAGTCCTCGAAACGAGTTTTTGGGAACCAGTGGTCCAGATCAACTCTGATATTCCACAGCTCTCTCATATCTTAAGAAGTATCTTCTCTCGGTCCCTGTTCGAGTTTACGAGAAAGAGCCTATTATAACAACAGGCGTAGAATGTAACGATCCTCTAGAGGTTCGTTACAGGATTGCAAAAGTCCGTACGAATCGTCTCGATCGACGGCAGCAACTATTGACTTCCGAGTGGAATATTTCTTTAGAAGTAAGTTGTAGAGTTTGTGGAGACTTTAGGGACGCCTTTCATTCTTCTCTTCGATATGTTGAGGACGAAGAGGCTTCTTCTTCTCTGCTCCCTTATTCTCGATCCGGATCGGTACCATGAAATGCCCTCCTATGCTATTGAACGGGGATGGATGTTTAGTCTCTTTTTCCCCTTTTTCAATCGTTTAGGAAATGTAATAAGAGGATTTATGACGTCACAGGGAGCGACAATGACGCTGATCGCCCCATGTTGGCCTTCAGGATCCTGGATTCACAGAGGTCACATACTTCCTAGTTCACTTTCCAAGGACCTTTTTCCGAGAGAGTCGGTCTACTCTTAACTCGAAAGGTACCTATAACCTCTCCGCTCTGAGTCTGACTACGTTCAGGCTATCGAGATGTTGACAGGAATAAGATTACCGTCTTCCATTTCCGTCTGAAGAATGGGATAAGCTGGCAGTCACAACTATTAAAGAATACGCAAATATTGTTGACGGCCTTTGGGCTCAGAGATTTGCGTCTGTCAAACAACAAAGCCCTTCACGATCTTTGAGTTCTGTGGAATCTCGAATCTCGCTCACCATCTACTTTTTGTCTCACCTGTTTTCTCGGAGTCAGACACTCGTGCGAGATCAGGCGACATATAGTAGCCCTGAGTTTCTTGTTGACGAAGTCGGTTGCGTTTATACACCCCCGATGATTGTGTAACATGAGACCAAGGTTGGACTGTCAGGCATTCTTCCTTCGGGACTGAATCGCCTTGTTTGCTCCTCGCTCCTTTCTCCTGGCACCAGAAGCTCGAGTCAGGAGTTGATTCGCTGACGACGTTGGGTTGCGTTGATACACCCCCAAGGTTTGCTTAGATTGAATCGCCCAGGCAGTCCAGACACTCATCCTTCAGCGAAAGAATAGTACCTTATGGTCTTCAGGGTACAGCCTTGCTGTCCTTGATTCGTCTGACTGGTCAACTGGTCGGTCACCTGACTTGAGTACAGACGGACTGACTGTGCATGTCCAGATCGAAGCTTTCAATATGGAACTTAGACGTAGTCTGAAGTTCTTGATGTCAAAGCATTCGAACCTCTCCTGCCTGTTAACTTCTTGCATGTGATCAGGAAGGCCTTCTTCTAACCACCCTAGATACGACAAAGAGGGTTAGTGAGATTTTAAGCCATCGTCACAAGTTTTGGCTTTGGAGAACACAAGGCGGTGTGCTCTCTAAGCCTTCCGTTGTGGCCTAAGAATGGAAACCTGTTTTGTCCTTGGGCCAGGAGCTTGGAAGCAAGGATGGCACAAGTTAGTGGGCAGGAGCCAGAGAGAGTCCTGTGCCCTGTCGGGTCTCCCAAGTTTTATCTGCATAAAACTCAAGAAAGTCGAAGTCATTCGGGCAATCTGCAGTGTTCCGAAAAAGACCAGACTTGCCCATATCGAAGAACACCCTGGCTTTAGTGTTAAGGAGTTCTTTCAAAAATGCTCCTTCATTGTGTTTGCACAAAGATTTGAAATCTTTTTATCTGAATGCTCACGAGGTGAGGGCGCGGCCTCGGAAGCATTTCAACAGAGCATGGCACTCAGCAACATCCTGAGTACCATGTTTTAGCGAAGCAACTCTGTGTTCACTTCACACTCCCTGCGAGATGTGAAGATGGCATATGAATCTGCTGCTCGCTAGGGCCATACGTGTCTGCTGACACAATCTTGGGGGCAAGAAGTACCACTCATCCTATCCTGTAGAAAATGGTTAGGAAGAGCTCTTAATTTAGTTGTTGAGTCGCCGACAACGGCGACTTCTTAACTCTTAAGCCTTAGTTAACACACCTTAACTTTGGCTAGGTTGGTCAGGTGGTGATATATATATTTATATATATATTTATTTTACTTCTTAGCCCTCATGGTATGGTCAATATGGTCTAGTCACATTGTGGTCACGCCCCCGTTGACAGATCATCTGGAGTGCACCAGCTTTATAGGTCTCTACCTCGCTGGCAACTCTAGTAAAGCAGAAGCAGACTTGGGTGACAGTAATCACGAAGTCAGCTATGCTAACAGGTGGAACCAAGATGTAAATCATCTGCATGCATTTGTTTCCCAAAATCCTTCTATTCTGTCCCTTCCCACCTCCAAAGGTGGGATTCAGCTATATATATATCTGACAGGTAAGTTTCATGAACAAAATGATATTGTTATGATACAATAAAGTTTGTTCATACTTACCTGGCAGATATATATAATCAAGTACCCACCCACCTCCCCTCAGGGGACAGTGGAAATAAAAATTATGAATAGAAAATGGGAATGGTTCCTGATACCCGCCTCCCAGCGGCGGGAATGGGTACTAACCACCTGGCCGACCACTGCGTGTGTCGGAAGTTTTTAAAATTCTGTCGGACTTCAGAAAATACAGCTATATATATATCTGCCAGGTAAGTATGAACAAACTTTATTGTATCATAACAATATCATTTTTTTGTAAATTTAAGTGTTGAGGTTAAGTGTTGAGGTTAAGTGTACGTACTTACAAGTTTTCTGCTGTTTGTCCTCCTCCTCTGTCGCCACTTTCGGAGATAGGCTCACTCAAAAGGTAAGGTTCCACATTTTACTACATACGTACGTATATACGTACAGTATTTCTTGTATACCATGTACTACACTAATACACTTTATTTACAGGTACTATGTAGTACATATTAGTAGTACGTATTAAGTTAGGTATTGAATGGTCCAAATTGTTATAGTATTTCATTGTTTATTGGTCAATTTAGCTTTATTATAAAATTTACTGGGTTGTTTTTGTAGGGCTTGGAACGAATTAGGCAATTTACATGTAAAATGCGGTTCAAGATACGAAAAGCTCAGGTTACGAAGGCCGCCTCGGAACGGATTAATTTTGTATCCTGAGGTACCACTGTATTTACATTTACTTAATAAAAGATTTATAAAAATCTTCTGCTCTTTGTATTGGCAATACATCCTTGATTTCACACTCTGAGGATATGATTTAAAGTGATTGCTGTGTAATCTTGTTTTCCACTGAAACTGCCACTTTTTAGAAGAAAAATTGCTTAATATTGGTGCTGTGAAGGTTTGTATGTTTTTTAGTTCTTTATTTATAGAATGTTAGTTTTATTTTCAGATGGATTTTCAAAAGTGGTAAGGGTTGGAACGCTTGCATATCAAGATATCTGTCATCTTCAGAAGTAGCTACTGCACTCCGCCCCTTCTATTTTTTGGTACACCCAGACCTCTTTGGCCTGTACCCTAAAGCTCAGTTAGTAAATGAAGCTTCATTGAAGTTACTGAATAACCATCTAGATTCATTAGTGAATGAAAAAAGAACTTCTCCTCTCAATCTTCAATTTTATGTGAAAAATAAGCAGATTCAAGGTAAGGTTCATCTTATAAATACGTACCCCATATTTTTTTAACCCAACCCCGTCAGTTTATATGTGCCAAATCCTTCAGTCAACAGCTTTCTTGATACAAAAGGAAGTGTCACTATGGCCAATGCCTTTGTTAGTAATACGTACTACATACAGTGGACCCCCTGTATTCGCGTTCTCCAGATTCGCGGATTCACACATTCGCGGATTTCTCTCGGGAACGTTTCCCCGCATTATTCGCGGAAAATTCGCGCATTCACTGTATTTTTCTATGATAAATATCCACAAATTCCTTTTTTTTTTTAGATGAATTGCATCATAAAATGCACTTTTTGTGATAAAACTATTAAAAAAACCAAGTATGAAAATTTTTAGTGGGTTTTTCTTGAGTTTTAACTAACAAAATAGGCTGTTTTTAGCGTTTTTATAGGGGTTCAAAACATTCGCGGGTTCTAACTATTCACGGGGGTGTCTGGTACGCATCCCCCGCAAATACAGAGGGACCACTGTACTGGTAGTCTGGTCAATCTAAATGTGTTGATCAAGGAAGGAACAACTTGTTGCCTTTACTCTCAAAACTTGTTTTCTTATTTTTTCTTGTTTCGCCCATACTTCAGTAGTGATATCAGCAATTATTGTTTTTGTAATGGTGTCTGCAAAATTCTGCCTGGTTCTTCAGTTATTATATATAATCATCCCTGCTGGCAGTAGTTGCCTTTTTATGGCTATGCAGCCTTTGCAGGTGCAGTACTTCAGTTTTCCTGAGTAACTATTGTGCATTATACCCAACAAATGGAGTGGTCAGTGTGTAATATTACTGATTGTTTCATTTGGATTTCATTTCAATTATATCCTGTGATCATAGTTTAGGTAACAGATAGTGTTGGCCATAAAGCTCAGTGACCGAACTATTTCTATTGCACAGACATGATGTTACTGCTTTTGTTTTGCATAGCACAGGCAGTACGTATTCATGTATGTATTTGGCTGGTGGATAAAAAGGATTTTGACGAAGGAAAAATCTATTTCTGGGTGATTGGCTCGTGTCGCCCTATGAAAGTATCCTTAATATCATTCTTTCTAGGTAAAATTAGCCTAAAATTACCAGAGAAAAACAAAATTAAGAAAATGTCAGTAAAACTGACTCGCTCACTCTTAAAAAGAAGTGTCGGTATGATATAGGGGCGAGTGTGGAACACTACCACGAGACAAACACCAATTAGAACTTCCTTATCAGAATCCCCCCAAGAGAGAGCTGATACCAACGGGCGATGCAGCCTCTACTACTACCACCAGAGGACGCCACGGACAGCAGCGCCCCTAGCGGTCATCCTTAATTAAAACAGTAAATACATCTTGTCCTGCAAGGGGGGGAAAACAAACCATAAAAAAAAAGGGGGGGTTTCATAGGGCGACACGAGCCAATCACCCAGAAATAGATTTTTCCTTCGTCAAAATCCTTTTTCTGGGCTCAGCTCGTGTCGGCCTATGAAAGAGTACCAGAGAAACAGACAAGATGGAAAAGGAAACAATAAAAAACAGTTTAAAATGATGGATATAATATAAGTAAATCAAATACAGCATACAAATTAAGCACTTAAGCTAACTTATTATAACAGTAAAATAATAGAATGTTAGTAAACTTAAAGTACTTAAATGGTAAATAAATAAAATTACAGAGATGCATGTAAAATAAGGTAAATTTGGGATTTACTTAATTAGAATACATAATTACAAAATATATACATACATGTGTCCTACCCTAGCATAAAAATAAGGGTAGGTACACTGAAATCCATCATTAATACGATTATTTCCAAATATATACAAACACATTGTGACTGAAGTTCATCACAAACACAAAATGGTGAATATACAAACATATTGTGTCCTACCCTAGCATAAAAATAAGGGTAGGTACACTGAAGTACATATCAGTACAAAAGTGGTTGTCCCTAGCAAAAAAAATAAGGGACAATCCACTATATGATACAACGGCTAAGGCTATGATGTTGAGTAGCCTGACGATAGGTTGAGGCATGTTGGTTGAAGTAGGTAGAAAGGAGACCTGGATCAATACTACAATACTGACAGTATCAGGGGAAACTATGTTTCCCGCTGCTACTGCTGAAAACTTTAAAGATTCCAATGGATTTTAAATAATGCCGTTTAAAGACTGTCGGGATTTCCATCCAGTATACTTCCTAAGATCCTCAAAGTTCATATGTTGGAAATAATTAATTGAGGTGGCTACTCCCCTGATATCATGTGCTTTTGGGAATGACTCAGGGTTGGCTTGTTTAATGAAGTAAAGGATTTGCTGTCTAATGCCTTTAACTGATAAAGTACCACCTTTTTCTCTCATAAAGAGAGCACCTGAGGATCTAGAAGAAGTACGAGAAAGAAAGGCTCTAAGAGTTGATACTGGGCAGAGAGAAGGATCCTGTGGAAGTGGGATAACCTTCCAAGGAGCCCACCTTGCAAGAGGATCTTCATTTTTGGCTAAAAAGCTACGATCCGGAGCAAGTAGAACTTCTCCTGATGGGAGGAATTCCACATGACCCGCATCCCTGGATAGGAGCCGACAGTTCTGAAATTCTAGCTCCTGAGGCTAGGCTTAATAAGAATAATGTCTTCCTCAGGAGCATAATGAACGTACAAGATGAGTTGTCAGTATCTGAAGCTAGTTTGAGGACATCATTTAAGAACCATGAAACTGTAGTAGGCCTCTGAGAAGGTCTAAAGTCTAGCACAGGCTTTAGGGATAGATGTGAAATAAGATTCAGTCAAATCTATCTGAAAACCTACTTGAAAGATTTTCTTCAAAGCCGATTTATGAGTGGTAATCGTGCTAGCTGCTAAACCTTTTTCAAACAAGGATCTGAAAAAGGATATAGCCAAATTAACTGTCATGGTTGTGGTGTTTGATTCTCTCAAGAAAGATGCTAATTTTTTTAACAGCTGAGTCATATTGTCTAATGGTTGACTCTCTCTTATCTGATTCTAGGAAGAGAATGTTCTGTGGATCAATGTCAGCATCTTTATTAGCCGCAAACTTCATGAAGTCCATAAAGTTAGGGTCTGGAGAAGTTCTTGAGGAAGCGAACACAGTCCTCATTTGTACTGATTGTGACAGTTTGGGATTGGGGATCCGTTGAGGTCGGAGACCCAATTCCAAAAGAAGAGGATACCAGTTGCTCTTGGGCCAATCCGGTGCAATCAGAGCTACTATCCCTTTGAAAGACCTTAGTTGTCTAGGACTTTCAAGAGAAGATTCACTGGAGGAAAAACATAAATCCTCCTCCACTGATTCCAATCTAACGACAGGGCGTCCGTGGCATAAGCCAGAGGGTCCAGGTTGGGGGCCACATAGCAAGGGAGCTTGTGGTTCGCTTGTGAGGCGAAGAGATCCACTTGGAGACCTGGGACTCTCCGGCTTACCCACTGGAATGACCCGACGTCCAGAGACCACTCTGATTCCAGAGGAACTGACCGGGACAGGGCGTCTGCTATCACATTCTTACTCCTGCCAGGTGAGTGGCAGACAGATGCCATTTGTGTTTGTTTGCTAATGCAAAGATGGCTATCATGACATGGTTCACATGCTTGGATTTGGACCCTCCTCTGTTGATGCAATGAACTACCACTGCACTGTCCAAAACTAGCCTTAGATGAGACTTCTTCGGGGGAAGCAGTCTCTTCAGAGTAAGAAATACTGCCATTGCTTCCAACACGTTTATGTGGAGCTGGCGGAATTGAACTGACCAAGTCCCCTGAACCTGTTTGAACTGAGAGTATCCCCCCCACCCGGACAGGGAAGCATCCGTCCGTGTGAATGGTTAACACTGGAAGGGGATATTGAAGGGTACCTTCTTGGCTAAGTTCTTTACTTTTGACCAAGGCCGTAGTTGGTTGCGGAGGATCTGTGGAATTACTGACAACTTGTCTCGATATTTGGAGTTTGCTCTTGACCGCCAAATTCGATTTATATCTTTCAGCCTTGCTTTCAGAAGGATATCTGTTACCGAAGCAAACTGAAGAGACCCTAGGTATTCTCTCCTGGTTTCTTCTTGATGTCTGTTTGCATTTGAGGAATTGCCTGACAGATTTTGCTATTTCCTTCCGTTTGGCCACTGGAATTGATAGATTGTGGGAAGACAAATCCCATTGGATTCCTAGCCACTGAAAATGAGATTCCGGAGTAAGTCTGGATTTCGTTTTGTTTATCTGGAACCCCAGATGTTCCAGAAAGTGAACTACCTTTTTGGTAGCTTCGAGACATTCCTCGACTGTTGGTGCCCAGATCAACCAATCGTCGAGGTATGCCGCTACCATGATTCCCTGAGCTCTCAATTGTTGTACAACCACTTCTGCTATCTTTGTGAATACCCTGGGGGCTACATTCAGACCGAAGGGCATCACTTTGAATGAGAATGTCTGATTTCCTAGCCTGAATCCTAGGAATGGGCGGAAGTGCCTGGCTATAGGGATATGATAGTATGCGTCTGTAAGATCGATGGAGCATGTGACGGCTCCACGCGGAAGTGGGGTCCTTACTTGCGAGAGGGTAAGCATCTTGAACTTGTCGCAGCGAATGAAAGAGTTTAGCTTTGACAAGTCTAAGATTACCCTTCTTTTTGTTGAGCCTTTCTTTGGCACGCTGAATAAGCGCCCTTGAAATTTTAGAAGTTTGACTCTCGCAATAGCTCCTTTCTGAAGGAGTTCTTCCGCGTAATCTATCAATTCCTTTGACGGTACCTGATGAAATGATTTGATTGGAGGGGGATCTTTGATCCAACTCCAGCCTAATCCTTTGGACACTATGCTCTGTGCCCAATTGCTGAACCCCCACCTGTGGCGGAAGAGGAACAGCCTCCCTCCTACCTGGGGAGCCTCATTGCTGATGGGCGGGTTGGCCACCACGCCCTCCTCTGAACTGCCTACTCCTCGTGCCCCTTCCTGCGCCACGCTGACGAAAGTAACCAACCTCTCGCCCTACCCCTCGGTTGAGAGTAGAGCCTTTGAGCCCTCATAAGCAGGGTTAAAGGCCGGCGAGATAGCGTAGGAAGTAGATGGTTGAGATTGCTGGGGCACCAGGAGGAAAGGTTGGTTCTGTTTAGATGTGGAAGGTTGTCCCTGTTGGGTAACTGGGACTGCCTGCACAAACTGCTGCTGATGTTGAAGTTTTTTATAAGGCTGGAACCTCCTACCAGCCTTCTTTTGTTTCTTGCCAGCAGTGGGAACGGATTCCTGTTTCCTCTTAGAGGAAATACCCCACCTAGCTCTAAGGCTCTGGTTGAGTCTAGCAGCTTCGTGGTGGACCTCGTTCACTGCGGACTCTGGGAAGAGATCCGCTCCCCACATGCTCGCAGCCAAGAGTCTATTAGGCTCATGCCTGATTGTACACTCATGAAGGACATGCTTCCGGCAGTTCCTCCTGGCCTGGAAGAAGTCAAAAGCATCTGACAGAACCGTCTGAAACTGGGATTTCGCCAGAATCTTGAACAGAGGTTCCGTAGCGTAGGAAAGAGCAGCCATTTCCGTAACGATGAGAGAGTTGAGGGACCTGCCAAACCTAGTTCGCGCATCGAACTCTGCCTGGATTAGGGAATCCGGCAGCCTAGGTAATTTCTCACCGAACTGGTCCATGGCGCAGTCCGGCTTGAGTTTACCCAGCGTGAATGTAGCTGGCAGGTTTTCCCACAACTCTCCGAAGGCGGGGAAGAGTGGAGAGGTAGACTCCGACTCCCTCAACTGTGGAATGGGCTCGTCCTTGAGGACTGCCTGAAGAGCCTTCTCCACCAATTTCGTGGCGAACGGAAGAGAGACCTCCTCTTCCGTCGCGAAAATAGTGAAGGGACTCTTGTAGGCCTGGAGTTTAGTGTTAGTACACTCCCAGTCCTCAAGGCAGTGAACCCATTCTCGCTGGGCGTGATCTCTACTGTAGAGAACTGACTCCTTCGAAATCTTGTCCTCTCTCGTGAGAGCCGTTGGCGTCAGCCTAGCATACCCGATGAAAGGCTGCGTCAGACCCGGAGGGTAGAACTCGAAGTCCTCAATCCTTCGAGTACCAAACTCCGGGATCGAAATCATCCCGTCCTTAAAAGGAGCGTAGGCCGCTACTCTCCATGGATTCTCCATAGAGAAAGCTGGCAAGGAGTCGTAAGGCGGAAGTTGGAGAATCCCCGTGCTAGATGCAGGGGAGACTGGGGGAGGAGCCTGAGTTAGCCCAGCCACTCGGTCCTCATTCTCTCTCATTCTATTAGAGAGGTCCTGGATAGACTGTCCAGTTTGAGACAGACTGTTCGATAATTGCGCGAACATCTGCTCAAAACGTGTTCCCAATGCTGAAATTTGGGAACCTACCAGCACCCCTACCTGTTCCATCACCCCTGGTGAGACAGAAGAGGGAACGCAGGTGCTGGTGCTTGCCACCCCTGCCGGCATAGCCGGAGAGGAGGCAGCGGAGGCGGGAGAAGGCAGTGACTCGGTGGTAGCACGAGCCTTCTCCTTCGAAGCCTTGCTTCTGGAGCTCTTCGACTGGGAAGAGCTCGGCTTCGCCTTCACCGCATCGGCATATGAAGTCGACGACTTCCTGGCCGAAGAAGACGAAGACGACTTTCTAGAAGTCGACTTAGGTAAGGTCTTCGGTTCTCTCTTTCCCTTCTCCTTAGGAGGTACAGAGAGAGCGGGAAGGCGGCTAGGGATCTCGGATCCCGCAAAGCCTTGGAAAGAGGCGGAAGAAGAAGGGACAGGAGAAGATCCAGGAGCGCCCAAGGAAAGACCTTGGGCGCCCGACAAACCTACCTCAACCAACAAATCCTCGCTAACTACCGCCATTGGCTCAAGGTTCAGGTCCAGGGCAGCGACGTCCGGAACCGACTCCTGGGAGGCTACGACCCCAAACGATTGCTGGAGTTCTTGCTGGATGGAGGCTATCAATGGGGCAGCGGACAAGGGATCGACGTAGCCCGTCGACTTGCCCGCGGGGAAGATCTGGATGGCCAGCTTCCTATCTAAAATGTAGGGCTGGCCCTTGGCGGCGTTTTTCCCAAAGCCGCCCACCCACGCTTTCAGGGTGGCGAGGGCGACTTCCCTCACACCGCTAGCCTGAAAGAAAGGTGAGATTAGCTACCAATTGTGGGACAGGGTTAACAAACTTACGACTAGAAGTTGTTAGTAAAATCATAAGTAAGCCTATAATGGACATACCCCATCTCCCAGCTGACCGACCAGGTCGTAGCATATAGCGCAGGCTTCGGGGTGCCAGACGATCGTCTCATTGTACGACGTGGCACACGGGGCGTGAGACCTGCACTCGTCATGTCCACAGGGGTCGTAGAGCGTCGCATTACAGGCTGGGACCTGGCAGTTGGTAGCCTGTAAGTGAAAAAGTACATGAGTACAGAGCAAACACTTACAGCCTAACATATGCTCCGCTGGTGCCGGAGCGATAAAGTTAGATAAACCAGAGCCCCGCTAAAATACGTATGGTAACCAGGTTGGAAGATAGGCTATGGCTCCGCCAATGGCGGAGGCACAAGAATCAACCAACTAGGAGTGGTGGTAATGGAAACCACGACGGACAATGGCGGGGATGGTTGATAAAAATAATATAATAACACACAATTCATTGTAAAATATCTTATAATTAGGGTATATATCCTTAAAATAACAAAATTAAAACAACTTCTCTCCGCCCGTCTACTAGAAGAGTGCGTAGGTAAGGGTAAGCTCCCTTCCGGTAGCGGGGGAGAGAAAAAAGGATATAGTAGGCAAGCAACCGACCACTCATAGCGTCCACCCTGCCCGCTAGCGGAGCCAATATCCTATAACCAAAGGGGCCCCGGCTGCGACGGAAGGCTCCTTACGTATCTGGAGGGAAGGTGGCTGAGCAATGGGGAATGGGGGGAGGAAGGTCCCGGCGAAACACGGCGGGAGCAAGAAAAAGGGGGGGAGGGATGGCCTACTCCTCCCCGCCTCACCAACTACCCGCATGGAGACCCAGTACCTCATAGTGGTCGCCCTATACCCCCTGCTGGGGTGACCCCCGGTCACCTCCGAGAGTGTGAGAGAAGGCGATGAGGTTGTTATAACAACCAAGGGGTCCCCCAGCCCCTCCCTACATCAGAGAGGGAGGGAAGGGGCAGGGTAAGGTGCTATAGGACACGTGACCGCAAGTGGCCTAGGCCGCGAGCAACACAACCGTGGTAGGGCCACGTGAACCAAGCTGTACCAACATGTGGAACAAGCACCTAGGCTAGCCTAACACCCTAAAAAATAAAAATACATCGAAAGGTGGAAGAGACACTTTTAGTAAAAGAGAAAGAAGCCAGGAGGAGGCAGGACGTTCCGAGAAACAGGGGCCTACTCGGAGCCAGCGATAGCCGATGTAGAGCAAGAGCCGGGATGCTGGGCTGAAAATAATAATAATAGCCCTAAATACCAAGCTAAGAGAATGGTAGGAGGGCTGAACTATCTAAAACTCGATGTAAACAATGAATGTGATAAAGTAAGCCCATAAGCATAAGAAGTCCCAGTATGGAGGACCGGGAATTCTTACGAGGCGGCATGGCCGCCACGAGACAACCGGGGAACCGTATATGACCTATAAAAAGGAAAATACTGGTACCCGGAAGACAAAAATACGGTAAAATGTTACTTATGAGTTACTTAACTTAGCCGTGGCAATTGCAGAGCGTTCCATGATGAAGGTGCGGATAAATCGCAAGAAAAGCACAAGCACAAGAAAAGGCGACTTGTCGCTGGCGCTAAAAATTAAGGATAACCGCTAGGGGCGCTGCTGTCCGTGGCGTCCTCTGGTGGTAGTAGTAGAGGCTGCATCGCCCGTTGGTATCAGCTCTCTCTTGGGGGGATTCTGATAAGGAAGTTCTAATTGGTGTTTGTCTCGTGGTAGTGTTCCACACTCGCCCCTATATCATACCGACACTTCTTTTTAAGAGTGAGCGAGTCAGTTTTACTGACATTTTCTTAATTTTGTTTTTCTCTGGTAATTTTAGGCTAATTTTACCTAGAAAGAATGATATTAAGGATACTTTCATAGGCCGACACGAGCTGAGCCCAGAAAACTATTTTTAATCTTCTGTATATGATCTTTTATATGCTCAATGAAAATTGAATAAGTTTTTTTTTTTATTGTATTTTACAAATTGTATTAGATATATTTAGAGTAACTATGTACATACTTATTATATAAGAATTAATATAGTACATTGTAGTTTAGGATATGCAGTGGACCTCCCGTATTCACGGGGGATGCATTTCAGACCCACCCCCTCCCCAAGAATATACTTAGAACCCCTATAACAATGCCAAGAACTGCCTTTTTTGTTAGTTCAAACTCAGGAAAAACCCTCTAAAAATGCTTATACCTGGTTTTTTAAATAATTTTATCACTGAAAGTGCATTGAATCATGAAATTGGTATGAAAAAACAGTAATTTGTGGATATTCCTCATAGAAAAAGTACCACGAATACGCGAATTTCCCGCGAATAATTGGCAGATAATGGTCCAAAGAGAAATCCACGAACACGTGAGTCCGCGAATACAGGGGGTCCACTTTATCTTCTTTGGGATTTGATAACCAATGGCTTTATATATTTCAAGTGCTGTAGCTGCCATTTTCTTCAAAGCCACAGGGATGAGATGTAGAAAAGACACAGATACTGATACTCACGTCACACTTTATTAAAAATTTGAAATAAAGTTCAAGTTGATATCACAAAACACTTTAAACCAACTTAAAGCTTTAAAATCCCGTAACACTAGGCACTACAACTTAAGTTGACCATTACTGTAAGGGCTTATAGATGGTCAGTACTCCAAGACCAGAGAACCAATGATGAGTACATACTATGCTAGTAGTACAAGGCGACGAGGTTCAAGAAACTGAAAACAACAAAATATACAAACTTACTATAATTGTTAGATAGAAATTCCATAATAAACAAAGAATTGATAATACAGGCGGTCCCCGGGTTACGACGGGGGTTCCGTTCTTGAGACGCGTCGTAAGCCGAAAATCGTCCTAAGCCGGAACATCGTCAAAAATCCTAAGAAAACCTTACTTTTAATGCTTTGGGTGCATTGAAAACTATGTAAACTGCATTCTTATGGCATTTTTCATCAAAAAAACCCTTCAAATATGGATTATTTTGTATTTTTTGGTGTCATATTTCATTACAGATGAGCGTTGTAGGCGTCATAACCCTGGAACATGCGTCGTAACCCTGGAAATAAAGTCTATTGACAAGCGTCGTAACCTCGGAACGTCGTAAGCCGACACCGTCGTAACCCGGGGACTGCCTGTAGTTTGATATAACTACAAAACACCATAAACATGAAATAGAATATATACAAATTTCAGTAAAGAAATAAACTTATATCTGTGTTACTCTAAGCTACATCCAATACAAGTGAAATGAATTTCCAAAGAAATGTTCTTTACACTTTGAAGACTTCTTCTACTCTGTCAGTCGTCAAAAAAGCTTGATCCTATTTCCAGAAACTTATAACTGTTACAGTGTAACTCCAACACTGATAACTACCAGGATAAACAATCTTTTCAAGAACTACTCAACAACAATTAACAAACAAACAAATCACAGCAGTAACAATCCAAAATAGACTGAACAATGTTTACATGTAAAACGGACAAAATATCTACAATACAATTTAACCCTAATCACCAAGTTGAAAAACAAAGCTTATTAAATGATTATATACACAATTGGTTTTTATAAAAAGCTGCATTTACAAGTGCTGTGGCAATTGTAATATGGTATGAGGTTGGCCTTTGCAAGATCTTTCCTTGCAGGATCACTGCTGTAGAGCTTATTGTTAAACTTCCTACTCTTGGTAAGATGATGAAGCAGATCGTAATTGAGACTTTGAAGGATTTATTGGGTGATGCTTTTCCAAAGGTACAACACCTTTTACATGCTTATCTTGTGCCCATTAGAGAGCAATCTCCTCTCTGGAGCTCATTCTTCATACATCACAGACCTGTTGGAAGCATGGACTCTTGCTGCAGTGACTCCTTGCTTTTATAGAAGTAGTGAGTATGGGAGCAATAGCCTTTGTAGAGGGGCATGAACATTCTTCTGCTGCCACTCTTGGAGTCTGCTAATGGAAGGGAGCCTAATGTTATTTGGAAGGGACTCTCTCTCTCTCTCTCTCTCATCCAAGTAGTACTACCCAAGTTCCACTAATGATTCAATTGCTAGTAGTCATTCCTGTGTGACTTCAGTCTGAGTACATCTGTCATTGTTACTTCAAGTTTAAGAGGATTTTTTGCTCATTTAAACTAATTTTTCTTTTGTTCTTCAGTGCTTATAATTGTTTGTTTTCTCAGCTTTTGTGGAGAATTTTCCCCGAGAGAAGATGAATGGTAGTGTTTCTTTCACTGGAGTTTGTAAGAGCTTGTGTTGATGGCAATTGTTTATACGGTATTCAGTACAGCTATTCATTTGGACTTTTTTCATTTACATTAAGTAGGAATTGTATGTTTGCTTTACCATTTTCATTTTCTCGTAGGATGTATCAGACTATGTATGACATTGAGCATAACTGTATTTCGGTAATTTAATGGGAACTAGATTATCGTTTTTCTTACCATAATCAACAGTGGTGTCCATCAACCTCTGTATATTTTTTCTTGAATAGTATATGGTAGTGTCATGATCCCAGGATTGTTCCAGGTTATTTTAGACTCGACAATAAGGATTCAATGTCAGCAATTGAAATGTGGGAAATGAATATAAAAAGAAATTTTCACACTAAAAAACACATTTATTCACACTTACAAAGAAAATGAAGCGTTACTTCCCCTTTGCTCTAAAACAATAAAATAGCTACAGATAGGGGAACAGGTTGAAAGTTAGAGCAAAAAATAAACTTAAATGGTGAGTTAGTAAGTTGAGTTGTCCTTCGTGGCTGGGGTTTCAGCTGACAAGTTGACTTCAGGCTTGAAGATGTCACAGAAGGGTGGCTGTAGGATGGGATATCAAACATTTCTCCCAGAATTTGGAGATTGTGTAAATGGAGAGAAGGCCTGGCGACTCTTCTTCATTACAGGCAGGACAGGTTGATGACTTCTCTTCGTCACTGGTATGTAGGGCTTGCTGTTTCACCACGTCTTGGTTTGGAGGGCATTGAGACTTCTCAACACAAGTAGAAGATACTGGCTGCTTCTATTTGCCTCGGGCATGAAGGATTCAGAGACTTTTTACCACAAGCAGAAAAGATTAGTTGCTTTTCTTCATTTCAGGCAAGTAGGGCTGGCTACTTCACCTCATTACAAGCAGGAAGGTTGGCTGCTTCCTCTCGTCTCGGGCAGGACAGGAATTTATGGAGATAGGAGTAAAAGTCGTCTGAAGGGGATCCTCATGTTGGAACCTTGCTTTTTCTAACTTAAGTCTTTGTCTATTTTCTGGCTTAGGCAGTCTCTTCTGGGAGTTTATATACCACTGTATGGGCAGGGCATCGGTGGACAATCGTCATCTCCAAATAAGGGGTTTTCAAATTTTCAGTATGTTCATAGGTTCCTTAAAAACCCCCATTTTAATCACACCATAAAATCTGTCCAGAATAGTCTTCCGACACAAACTGGAATGAAAATGTTATTATTTAACACCAAGCAGGTAATGAAAACATGGTGTTTCCACAAAGAACTGGTTTCTTCATAGAGACTATAATTCGGCTACATTGACAACAAGAACGGACAGCCAACATGAACACAGGATTCGGTTGTAGTAGACAGAATTCAGTCTTTGTCTTGGACAAGAGATATTCAATTAACATGTTTCATCAATATGATTTGTATCTACCCATCACAGTTAGTAAAGTACAGTCGACCCCCTGTATTCACAGGGGTTGGGTGCTAAAACCATCCGCCAATACTGAAAATCCATAATACGTATATTGGAACTCCCACTAAAAACAATTATAACTGTTTATTTTTAAATAGTTAAAACACCAAAACCACACCTCTAAAAATGCTTATAACTGCCTATTTTGATAGTTCAAACTCCTTAAACTATCATCCTAAAACACTAATATTTCAATATCACATTACTATCATTTTAACATATCACTTTAATATCATTTCGATACATATCATTTCTGATCAGCATAGCTATAAGGAGGTGAGAAAACCTGTTTAGGGACTGTCCAGTAGCCAACTTGAGGTTCACTATAATGAGGTCCCTAATATGGGAGGGTTTATAATGAGGTCCTTCCTCTGTGCAGAGAAGGAGAAAAGGGATTTTGACGTAGGAAAAATCTATTTCTGGGCGAGGAAGCCGTGTCGCCCAGTGAAATGTGTCCGCTTTTGCACTATTTCTAGTAAAATATTGCTATAATACCAGAGAACTGCTAAATTGGACATGTCAGAAGCCTCTGACTTGCTCACCTATATAAAAGGTGTCGGTATAAAACTGGGGTGAGTGTTAAACACTACCACAGCAACCCCTCCAATTAGCCTTTTCCTCATCAAAAGGGGAGCCGACCCATAGGTCACACCTAGCTACCCCGTTGAAGGCGTCTGTGACGTCATACTTATCGATAGCAATGAAGCTTGGTGCACAGCAAGGGGGGGGAAAAAACCAGGGGGGGATTTCACTGGGCGACATGGCTTCCTCGCCCAGAAATAGATTTTTCCTACGTCAAAATCCCTTTTCTGGGCTCAGCCGTGTCGCTCCCGTGAAATTGTACCAGAGAAACACCAAGCTACATCACTCTGAAATGAAATAGAATATTAAATTGTATAAATTAACACCATAGTACACCAATTCTAATAACAAAGACATTTGCTGCGGTAGGTAGAATGTTAATAATGCTGGCATAATGGAAAATATTCATAAGACACAAGGACAGTACTATATTGATGTTGCAGCAGGAGACACTGATCTCCCTACAGCTATGCATGATATTTAAGATCCCCCAAAGACTTAAGGTAATGCTTTTGGAAAACCCAGTGCGACTTCCGACCAGTATACTTCTTCAGATCATCAAAGTTCATATATTTGAAGAAATTTACAGAAGTTGTTATAGCCCGAATACCACGCACCTTGGGAAATGACCCTGGGCTGGCTTTCTTGATAAAATACAAAAACTGCTGCCTAATGCCCTTTAGAGATATGGTACCACCGCCGCCCCACATGAAAGAGGGGGGGGGGGCCCTTCGGAAAAGGTAGATGTTCTAGATAAAAAGTCCATAAGAGTTTTAACAGGACATAAAGATGGATGTTGCGGAAGCGGAACAACCTTCCATGGGGACCACCTTACCAAAGGGTTCTCATTCTTAGCCATAAAGTATTTATTTGGTGAAAGCAACACGTCACCCGAGGAAAGGAATTCTATATGCCCTTGGCCTCTAGATAAAGATGACATCTCGGATATTCTGGCACCTGAAGCCAGACTTAATAAAAAACAGTTCCTTACGCAAAAGGGTTTGGCAATCACATTTGAAGTTGTCTGTTTTAGAGTCTAACCTGAGAACATCGTTAAGAAACTATGACACTGACGGCGGCCTGTGAATGGGCCGCAGGCGTGCACATGCCCTTGGGATTGAGGTGAAATAAGACTCGGTTAGATTTATACCAAACCCGAGAAGAAAAATCTTTTTCAGAGCTCACTTAGTGGTTGTTATTGTGGCAACTGCCAAGCCTTGTTCGAATAAAGTCCTGAAGAAGGTTATAGCCACGTTCATTGTCATTACTTTGACATTTGATTCCCTGAGAAATGTAGACAATTGTTTAACTGCTGAATCATACTGGCGAAGTGTAGATTCTCTTTTGTCTGACTCCAAGGACAGAATGTTCTGTGGATCAATGTCCCCTACTCTCCTACCTGCAAACTTCATGAAATCCATAAAGATAGGGTTTTGTGAAGACCTGAGGAATCGAACACAGTCACCGTTTGAACTTGTTGCGACAGCCTCAAGTCTGGGAGAGGGTGAGGACGAAGACCTAGTTCCAGGAGAAGGGGAAACCAATTGCTCTTGGGCCAGTAAGGAGCTATGAGAGCCACCTGACCTTTGAAGGATTTCAACTTGTGCAGCACCTTCAGGAGAAGGTTCGTTGGAGGGAATAAATAAACCTTCCTCCACTGATTCCAATCTATACTCAGGGCGTCCGTAGCGTATGCCAGAGGGTCCATATTTGGGGCTACGTAACAAGGCAGCTTGTGGTTTGCCCCTGTAGCGAACAGATCTACTTCCAGACCCGGTACTCTCCTGCAAACCCTCTTGAAGGATTCCTGGTCCAGTGACCATTCTGACTCCAGGAGGACTGACCGGGACAGTGCGCCTGCTACTACATTGTGGACTCCTGCCAGATGGATAGCCGATAGATGCCAGGTGTTCTTGTCAGCTAGAGAAAAAATTGCTATCATCATGTGGTTCACATGACTTGACTTTGAACCACCTCTGTTTATACAGTGTACCACTACCGCACTGTCGAGAACCCACCTGATATGAGTCTTCTCCGGAGGACGGAGCTTCTTTAAGGTCAGAAACACTGCCATAGCTTCCAGGATGTTGATGTGAAGCTTTTGGAACTGAGGTGACCAAGTTCCCTGAACCTTCTCGTGCTGTGAATAACCTCCCCAACCTGTCAGTGATGCGACTGTATGCACCAGTAGGGACGGGGGAGGGAACTGCAACTGTAACTCTTTGGCTAGATTTTCGGCCATTGCCCATTGGACGTAGACGTTTCTTGAGAATCAGAGGTACCCGGCCGAACTTGTCGCGACACTTGGCATTGGCCTTTGAACGCCAAACTCGATTGATGTCCTTGAGCTTGGCTTTCAACAGAACGTCTGTGACTGAGGCAAACTGGAGCGAGCCTAGGATCGTCTCCTGATTCCTTCTCGAAGCCTTTTTGCATTTAAAGAATTGGCTTGTTGCCTTGGCAGTCTCCTTCCCCTTCCCTGATGGAATGGAAAGATTGTGTGAATCCAAGCCCCAATGGATACCTAGCCACTGGAACTTGGATTCTGGGGCTAATCTGGACTTGGTCCTGTTGATCTTGAACCCTATATATTCCAGGAAAGATATGACCTTGTCCGTGGCTTTCATATACTTGTCTTTGACCATCTCCCAGATTAGCCAGTTGTCTAGGTACCCACCACCAATAAACCCTGAGACCTTAGCTCCTGCACCACTACCTCCGCCAGTTCCGTGAAAACCCTTGGGGCTATATTCAGCCCGAAGGGCATCACCTTGAAGGAATAGGCTTCTTTCCCTAGTTTGAAGCTCAGGAATGGATGGAAGTGCCGAGCTATCGGGACATGATAATAGGCGTCTGTAAGATCTATAGAGGTGGTGACGCCCCCACAGGGAAGTAAGGTCCGTACCTGAGAGATGGTCAGCATTTAGAACTTGTCGCAACGAATGTACAAGTTTAAACGGGACAAGTCTAAGATCACCCTCCTTTTGTCGGTCCCCTTCTTTGGGACACTGAATAGACGACCCTGAAATTTCAAGTTCTTTGTCCTGGAGACTGCTCCCTTCTGGAGAAGGTCCCTGGAGTAATCCATCAACCCTTGCGTTGGTTGCTGATAGAAGGTGATGGGTGGAGGAGGACCCTTGATCCAACTCCAGCCTAGACCCCTGGATACTATGCTTTCCGCCCAGCTGCTGAACCCCCAACGATGTCGAAAGAGATACAGCCTGCCTCCTACCTGAGGAACTTCATTAAGATGATGAGGGTCGGGTTCCTCTTCCTGACCATGCACCTCTAAGCTCGCCCTTGGGCTCCGGTTCCTCCACGCTGATGAAAGGGGCCTCTAGCCCTGCCACCCCTAGCAACCTTGGTAAAAGGTTGAAATACCCGATTCTCATAGACCGGGTTAAAAGCAGGCGACACTGAATACAGTGGGGGAACCTGTTGGCTAGCCGACGGCGAAAGGAAGACAATTGATGCTGTTGCTGAGGCTGAGCCTTAGAAGACGAAGGCTGGGGAACTTGCTGAATTGGTACAGCTTGTAGCACAGGATGCTGTTGCGGAACTTGGAAAGGTTGGTACCTTCTTTGCCTCTTCCTAGCCCTAAAACTGGAGGAAGAAGACTCTAATTTCCTTTTGAAAGGAATGCCCCAACGCAATCTGATGCTTTGATTAAAACGTGATGCCTCGTTCTGAACCTCGTTTACCGCCGAAGCTGGGAAGAGATCTGCACCCCAGATTGAGGAAGCCAGAAGCTTGTTGGGTTCGTGCCTGATCGTGGCCTCGGATAGAACATGCTTCCTGCAATTTCTCTTAGTAACCGCAAAGTCGTACGAGTCACATTGCATGCTCAAAAGTAACGACTCCGCAATGACCTTAAACAGCGGCTCATGAGCGTACTCCAGAGCCGCCGTCTCCGTCATCACTAGGGAGTTAAGAGACCTTGCAAGACGTGTCCTAGCATCAAATTCGGCTTGGATCAGTGCGTCTGAAAGCCTAGGGAGGCCCTCACTAAACAAGTTGATTGCACAGTTTGGCTTAAGCTTGCCTACCGAGAATGTAGCCGGCAAACTTCCCACAAATTCTCCCTACCTGGGAGTAGCAATGATGTGGGATCTGTCTCACTAAGCTGGGGCTCTTCCCGAGTCACTGCCTGAAGGGTAAGTCCTGCTACCTTTGATGTAAAAGGTAAGGGGTTCCCGTCATCAGTCGTAAACATCGTGAAAGGGCTTCTAAAAGCTGTTACCTTAGTATTTGAGCAGTTCCACTCTTCTAGGCTCCGTATCCATGCTTGCTGAGCCTGATTGCTAGAAAGGATAACAGTCCCCTTGGAAACCTTATCTTCCCTAATCAGAGCTGCCTCCATAAGCCTATAATAACCTATAAATGGTGGCCGTAACCCTTCTGGAAAAACTCGAAATCCTCGAGTCTACGTGTACCACAACCTTCTACAGTCAACATCCCGTTGACAAACGGAGCGAAGTTCACCACCCCCCAAGGATTACCAGGGTGGAACGGAGGGAGCGTGGACCCGTCAGGCATGCTCTGACCTTGCACCAAGATACTAGGAGGTGCCGGAACTGCCGACTCCTGTCTGAGACCTGCAATCAGGGAGTCCTGTGCACCTAAACTTTTAAAACACTCTTTTAAACCTTGCTGCAACTGAACTGACTAAGCTACCAAGACCACTGACCTGATTTAAAATATTCGTGTTGAACAGGTCTTGGCCGACTAAAGGGGAACCTTCCTGCCCTCCCTACGGTACCTTATGAGGTATCCGATCTCTAGACGTTGATGGAATGGGACTTGTGGGGCAATGGGAAGAGTTCCCTCCTTGAGGCCTTGGATTTGCAGACTTAGAAAGAGATCTCAGCCCGCCCAGGCCTTGGCTTTGTCTCTGATTTGCTTTTAAGCAAGGTTTTACCCGAAGGTTTTCTCTTTAATTTAGGAATGCGACCTGGAAGGGGGCAAACCTCCTGTGAAACCCATGAAGGAATTGGAAGTAAAGGGAGAGGAAGAATCAGAGTTACTCGAGGATAGACCCCGGTGACCAACTAGGCTAGCCTCATTAACACTGTTATTGTACCCATATCTAGTGTAACGGGCAAACCCTCACTACTTCAAGTGAGACTCCTTCCAAACCAAGGTCCGGCCACTCTGCCTCTTGCTGTTCCATAACTGAATCTTGAATTGATTTGATAATTGGTGCTGCGACTTTTGGGTCAATGTATCCAGCAGATTTCCCGGCTGGGAAGGCTGCCATATCTTGAGGTAGAATATACGGCTTAGCTTTCCCTACGTTCCGTCCAAAACCTCCAACCCAGATCTTGAGGGTGGAGAGTGCAGCATGCTTAACAGACTGCTCCGTCTGTAATGCAAGGAATGTGTCAATTTAGAGTAAAATCTTTGAACATTATGCTTACATATGTTGATTAATTAATGTAATTTAATTTAAAGAAATTTTTATTATTTATTAATTTATATAGTAATTTTTTTTTTATTTATTTATTTATTTATTTATTTATTTATTTATTTACACTAACACAAGTAGTGTAATATAATTCCATCACAATATGCATAGAACAAGCAGTGCGGTAACTTACCGAACAGGTAACCTGTTGTACAAGTCGTAGCAGGCAAAGCAGTTTTCGTGATGCCAGACTACGGAATCTATAAGCAATACTGCGCACGGGGCATGGTTCCGGCAAACATCATGGTTGCACGGATCCTGTAGACCAGCAACCAGACACTGAGTGGCCTGTAAGTGCAATAATATATAAGAACAATTGCACAAACTTATTAGGATTAATATGATAATAATGTCATATGCCGGAGCATACCGGACTCAGAAAATATAAAACCCCTTATATATTTATATATTTATGTCCCGGGAATTGTGTAAGAAGTAAAACAACCCGGAACTGTATGACCGAGGGGGGGGGTACACGAAGTATCCCGGGACGGCCAATTGAACTCCCAAGTTCCGTGGCAAAACGAAAAGAAAAAATGAAAATTAAAATAACAAATATAATATCTCCGCCCTCGGAAGAGTAACTTCCGTAAACATAGCCCTCAACGACTACCGGAGAAGCCGGAATCTAAGCCCGCCTTATGCGGAGAGGGAATGTTTTAGGCTGATGGATGTAAGTTCCGAGTGTTGAAAGAAGCAAAGCGCAACAAATCCACGGAAACCGAGGCTAAATACGCAAAGCAACCATCAACTCCGGAGGAGGTCGGCTGAGAAGCAACACCCACCAACCTAAGGTCCTGGAGGACCCTCTACACTCTCCCCTCCGCTGATTGGGAACGGTTGTCAGCGACAACCTGAGCGAGAGGAGCACCCAATTACTGGGGGCCCCACGTGAGGGGGAGGAAGGGAGGACTGATGGGGTGACGATCATGTGACCAGCGTATCCCCGGGAAAAAAGATCACGAGGAAAACGCAGGCACAGCCTATGTAGGCTAACCGACATAACATCCAACAAATACATAGACAAAATAAAATCAAATACTTAAAGCTAAAAGAAAATCATGCTTTAACACAGGGTGGGGAAATGAAAATAAAACCTCTTAAAATATGAAGCCGCTATGAAGGCCACCCGATAACGGTGGGCGCAAAAAGGGAAATCCTACTTGCCTACTGACAAAATGATAAGAAACGGCAGGCAGACGAAAAGAAAAAAGGGAAAAATATCTGAATGAAATATACCAAACTAAAAAATAAAAGGGATAACAGTGGATATACGGCGAAACACGTAACAAAGAAACGTGCTCGAATGAAGACCCCCGTGAAAAACATGAAAATAACAAAAACATAAACGAAAATAGGATCGACTTAAACTGCCACCCAAAAAAAAAAGGGAAAAATATCTGAATGAAATATACCAAACTAAAAAATAAAAGGGATAACGGTGGATATACGGCGAAACACGTAACAAAGAAACGTGCTCGAATGAACACCCCCGTGAAAAACATGAAAATAATGAAAATAACAAAAACATAAACGAAAATAGGATCGACTTAAACTGCCACCCAAGAAATAAATAAATATATGTACTGAAATATCACATGTTAAAGCAGAAAGGAAGACCACTCGAAATCGGTACAAATCAAGGGTAAGCCGTAAAGGTGACTCGCCGCCCGCCCGCTACTTAAAAGTGACGCCTAACAAAACCCTAAATAAAGGCAAAACGAAAGGCAAATTCACTCCCTAAATATTGAAAAAGGGCGGAACCAGTACTTAACTTGGGTGAAGAGGTAGATTGACGATCCATAACCAAGAATAAAAATAAAAGAACAGATAGCTATATTTGAGCGTGCGAACACGATATGGCTATCGAAAAGTATTACGTCACAGACGCCTTCAACGGGGTAGCTAGGTGTGACCTATGGGTCGGCTCCCCGTATTTAGGGTCTTTTGATGAGGAAAAGGCTAATTGGAGGGGTTGCTGTGGTAGTGTTTAACACTCGCCCCAGTTTTATACCGACACCTTTTATATAGGTGAGCGAGTCAGAGGCTTCTGGCATGTCCAATTTAGCAGTTCTCTGGTATTATAGCAATATTTTACTAGAAATAGTGCTAAAGCGGACACATTTCACGGGAGCAACACGGCTGAGCCCAGAAAACTGGTTTTTACCTGCCAAAGTTTAAAAACCTAATGTTCATTCCCAGAGCAAACCTTTAGTTTTAACAGTAGGATAAATCTTATGGTGCATGCTGAAAACTGTTAAAAACAAACAGGGCAGCAGTGGCAAGTTGTCCTCGGTCACCTGTCGTCCTTGAAGAAACTGGTCCCTCATGGGCAGCCTCACCTTTGTTCTCTCCAGTGGAGGATGAAGGAGTTCTGGTCAGGCTCAAGATTCCCAGTCCTTTCTCATTCCTATATCATAGGTAATAAAACAGGATCTAGACTGGTGGATGGATGACAGGAACCACATAGCACTAATAGGAGTATCTGCATACTCCCCCTCCCAACATGCTTCTGTTCTCACATGCATCGAGTGAGGGATGTGGAACACTCCTGGAAAAGTTGCTGGTTTCAGGTTTGTTTGACTGAAATGACAAGCACCTTCAGATCAACAACCTGGAACTTATGGCAGCCTTCCTGGCTCTCAAAAACTTTCAGAATCGAGTGATGGGACACTTGGTGGTGTTCATGAGCGATAACACCACAGTAGTGGCATGTCAACAAGCAACAGGGTCTAGTACCCCTTCCGCTTGATCAGTTGACAATGCAGCTGTGCGAGTGGGCAATAGCTCACTCGGTAAAGCTGTCTGCCAGATACATTCCAGACAGGAGGAACATAGTAGCAGACAAGCTGTCTCTAGGATCAAGTGGTAGGAGCAGGTGGTCCCTTCATGGAAAGGCTGTTTGAGTTGTGGGGTCTCCCTTAAATTGACCTGTTTGCACCCAGCACAACAGAAAGCTCTAGGTATTCTACCCCATCATACCGACCTATGGGCCGCTGCAGAGGATGCTTTACAACACCCATGGGACAGCCTCGATGCCTACGAGTGTTGATCATCTCATATCTCAGAATGACCTTGGTGGTACCCAGGTGGCCACATGCCTTTTGATATCCAGACCTTCTAGCTCTGCTTTCCAAGGCACCGAGAGAGATTTGTCTTAGACATGACCTCCTGTGTCAACCTCGTGTGGAACAGTTCTATCAGGCAGTATCGTCTGTGTCTTCACGGCTGGGGACTATCCAGCATCTCTTGCAAGCAAGAGGCTTTTCTTGCCACACTAGTGGAGATGGCTGGATATCAGACAATCCTTTGCAGTAGTACACATGGAAAATGGGCTGTCTTTTCAGCAAATGGCAGACTTCCTTCCAAAAACTCAAAACCCTCACAGGTTTCTTTTATAGACCTTATATACCCATTATTTGCGGAAAACTCACCTATTTGCTGTAGTTTTCACTTGAGAAATATTCACAAATGAGTGTATTTTCATATTTTCATGACAAAATAAACTTTTTGTGATAAAACTATTAAAATACTTGGGTGTAAGCATTTTTTTTTTAAATTATCAAAATAGGCAGTTCTAAGCATTTTTAGATGGGGGGTTTAAGTATTTGCGGATTTTAGCTATTTGTGGGGGTTCCGGCACCCATCCTCCTTGAATACAGGGGTCTACTGGACCTTCGGGACATTGCCCACAAGTCCTAAGACACTTTTTCCTTGATCCTGTGGTGACTGCTCAACAAGAGCTTACCCAGTCCCTCCAAGAGGACAGGTTGCATCCTGCCTAAGGCATTAAGTGATGGAAAAAAAAGAGTGTACTATGTGTAAGTGGCTGGCCTCTCCTCCTCTCCCTTCTTCATCATCCTTCACTCACACTCTATGGGTAGAAAGAAGGATAATGAGCTGTCACATGCTGGAACTGGCAACTGATGCAGGTAAGTGTCACATTGACTACCCATTCTGTTCTCTATGTTTAGACTTATAGAAGCAATCCCACCCGTTTCTCTAGGAAGGGGACCCTGACAATGAAACAATCCCAAAATATATCTAATGCGATAATGAATTGTTAATCTCAACTTTTTCGGGTTAGAGACAGGCCGCTTAGTGACAAGAGCTAGGTTCCTTGAAGAATGCTGAAATGAAAAACGGCCAGGAATGATGACCAATGCAATCTGAGGTCGGTGTCACCTCTGAAGTCACATGCTTGAGACATGTGGCACCCATGGTTGCTAGGTGCCCTGTAGGGCGTGTCTGCATGTGTGTTCGTAGCATATGATATAGGCTTGATGATAGGTAATGAAAAGAAGAGAGGACACACTCTGATTACTTGTGACAGTGTGCAGAACACACCTGGAAGAGGTTTGAGAACGCCCATCGAATAAGGTAACGTAAGATAAGACTTTGAAAAAGTTAACATTTGAAGTGAAAAGAGAAAGAGAAGTGTGGTGTGTACACATTCATTTTGATTAGCTTTCACGTGTGAAGTGGTATAATAAGTATGGTCTCTTTATTTCAGATGGGTTCAATGGCACCATATAAGGGAATGGTCTCTCTAAGACTTCTTTGACTATTAAAAATGGTGTAGTTAATCAGAAACAGTGAGATTTAAGGGGGTACTTACTTAAACCTGTTTTCAGGAGAGGAAAATGAGAGTTTACGGTTTTTTGGGGGTCAGACTTTATTCATTTAATTCCACTTTAATGTATTCATTTTGTTCCATTTTAATGTTAGCTAATTTGGGAAATAAAAAGTATATTTTTGTATCTACAAGGGTTTATTAGCCTAGTCTTCCATTTCAGTTAACGCCCAGAGAAAGTTTCAGCCACAGATCGAGGGTAGGCAGTTGCTTGCAAGCAGTTTCTTTCATTTGTCTAAACGAGTATCATTTGGTCCTAAAAACTCTGGAAGATTTATGTATATGTTTGTTGTCTCTGACTCATGGATTCATCCTAGCCCTTTTTCGAATGATGTCGCATTTTTCCCACTCATTCGAAAAGGCCCAGAAGTCTGACAGTTGAACATGCAGTTCTTACACTCTGTTCAACATATCAAAGGCACTGAACTCTTCCTTGCTAATCGACCAGGGGCTAACTCGAGTCCGTTCAGAGACTCACTCAGAGTCCTCCCTCCAAGAAGTAAGTCTTCCTTATGTAAGGGACTGATAGTTTGCATATTGTGCAGGAACAAAGGACCTTTTTAAAGTAATTTATATTTTTCCTTACTTTACAAACCTGAGGTTCTTTACAATTTTATGCCCACCTCATGATACTCCACAATCTGTAACCAGGGCTGCAAGGCAAATTGGAATGTTTACATCCGGGCGGGCAGGACCCCGCCAATCGCACGAGAGTTAACTGCCTAACCACCTTGTTCAAAAGTTAAATGGCCATTCAAGCTTTTCTGAAAGTAATTCCTTATGTGAAGGACCTCCGGTTTGTATAGTTAGCAAAAATACAAATTACTTTAAAAATTTGTCATATTTTTTTGTTATCAATTTTACTTCATTGAGGTCCTAAATACCTTTTTATACTTTTGCTTTGGGCCCTGGCTCATACCTCCTTTGACTTTTTCTCATTTGGCTCTAATTCTCCCTCTCAAATGGTAAGAATGATCATGATTTTGAGTCATCTTCCTCCTTATCTTATTCATTTGTCCTCCTGATCTTATTCATTTGTCCTGCAGTGAGCTCAATTGAGGTAATATTTACTTCTTTGCTATATGTAATGAAAATTAAGTGCTTTGGTTCACTGTTGATTTAGTTTTGGGAATGCAGTTTAGTGTTACTAATAAGGTACTAGCCCATTTCATTATGCCTTGTTAGTCTACAGAACTTCTGGACTCCCAAAACCGGCCACTCAGTTGTATGATGGCTTCAAGTTCCTAAAAGTCCATGTCTAAATAGCAGCAAGTCTCATCCTGCCAAAATAGCTACTCAGGCAGTCATTAAAGGATGAATTTTTAGAGCCAAAACAAATACAGATTTTTATAACAAATTAATTTGTTCTTTTTTTGGTTCAATTCCAGTACTACAGTACTTTACAAGGTAATTGGCCCTCCAGACCCCATAGAGCTTATAGACTTAGAAAAAACTTAATACGTATAACCCTTTTCCTTTGATAATGGGACATTGGAAGTCAGTTGCTTAGCTGGTGAGCTTGATTCTGAATTTTTAGTTGTCTGGAAAGACAGTAGTGAAGTGCTTTTTGAAAAATGCATATTTCATCTTTGTTATACAGGTAAATATTAGCTGCAGACTGTTAACCTTCATGAGGCGGGCTAAAGAAAGCATATGTAGCACCCCAGTCCAGGCAAACCTTGAAGATATGCAAATGCACGTGGTGTAAGAAATTTTTTTTTTTTTTAAATTCTCCCCACCTTCCATGTTAAGTTGTATTTACAACTCCTAGTGGGGCTTCTTTTACAAGACAATCATAAATTTTACCAAGTTATACATGTTTTTTTAATAAAAATTTGTTTTGTATTTTGTAAAATTATAATTGCAACAGCTCACACAATATCATAACAGACTAAAACTAAAATAAGTAACAAATTCTGAGTACAGTAGGGCCTCGATAATCACAGGGGATAGGGCCCAGAACCCCCTGTGATAAGTAAATACCCTTGTTATCCTGGTACCCCCTCAAAAATTGCTTAAAACTGCCTACTTTAGTAGTTAACCCACCCAAGACCCCTATTCCAATGTTTATAACTGCCTACTTTAGTTCAGACACCAAATATGTCTTCAATTATCACCTTAAACTAAATTCAAGACAGTTTCAAAGTTATATTACAACATTAGCCTCAAAGTTATATTACAACATTAGCCTAAAAAATATATGTATTATATGTACTACTGTACATATGTAGCCCAGTAGCCTATGGATTACAGCTAGAAGCCTACATATGCATGTGCTATTACGTACTCACGTGGGCCTCTTTCCTTTTATAAGAAAAGAGAGGGAGAGAGGTAAGAGAAATATCAAAATTATGTAAATCATATGGGTAATCACCAACGATCTATGTTGATAAAGATGGCGATGATTTTGCAGTGCAGTCGGATGAATAATAAAGATAATGCTACCAACAGCATGCAGCAAAACATCTTCCCTTCTTCACAACACATGTTAATATATTTCACGCAATAACCTTCATCTTACGTTTAGGCTTCTTTCCCATAAAAGAATCAGGATTTGATGTTAAAGTACGTATGCTAGATGTATTTGAAAACAAATGCAAGTTTTCCTGCCAGATGCTAGATTGAAAATTTTCTTGCTAATTACCTCAAGAAAATGAAAGCTAGCATTAAAAATGCAAAATTAGTAACACTGGACTCAACAGATCCGCGCATCATACTACTAGCAACCGTACATTAGTTATGTGAAGATGGTGTTAGTAGTACAAATGATAGTTACAGGTACTATCCTACTTACAAGTCGGAATGGATGTAAGTCGAACCTTAGAAAGTGGCCAACATACTGGGTAGGGTATAATATCAAACCTTTGCTATATAAGTGCCTACTTAGTACTGTAATGTAATGTACAATCATTATTTCAATCTTTTTACCATAATGTACTTCTACTAATACATTTCAATCATTTATGTAATAGCATATATTACGTACAATCAGGCATTGAGTTACAATGGGGTTAGGTTCTTGCATGCATGTTAGAAGTCGATTCTTACGTAAATTGGTTTGCAATTCAGTCTACAGTACAGTTAATACCAAATGATGCTGCAGATAGGGCAGGGTAACTCAAACTGATGCTGCCTGAGTGATGAGAGTTCTCATGCCTGAGTGATGAGAGTTCTCATGAGATGGCGCAGTGCCAAGTAACTCAATGGTCAACTGTCTGAAGTAAGGTTGTAAGTACGAGTGGTCGTATGTCGAGTAGGTTGTAAGTCGGATAGTACCTGTATTGTATCATTAAAAACAGTATCAAAATAAACGAAGTTGCAAAGCCGATTCTACAAGTCTTTTTCTCCTAAACACGTAGCCTAAAAGGAAAACATTTTTTTGTTTGTTTCATCGCTGCCACAAACCCCTAACAATGCAGAGTACATATGATCATTCTAAACTATTGATTACTACCAGAATAACAATGATGTTTTATATTGAAAACTAATGTTACGTATATTCCAAACACTATTACTACCATGACTAGTACTATTAAAATTTCGAAAGATGTTCTTGCTGTGAATGCTACCATAATTTGATTTTCATATACGGACGTACATTTTGTCAGCTGGCTGTCCTCGCATAGATAAAAGTTGATTTCACTGATATGAAATTACTCCACGAATAGCCTTTTTAGTATGAAGATATGACGATAATATATAAGGTGAAAAGTGGTTTTGTGTATTTTGTTTACACTTCGTCGCCGAGAGAGAGAATTACGATGTCTCAGAGACTTATTTGTCCATCTGAAGAGACCTCATGTGCTCCGTTATTCATTTTATTCAGCCTTGACTATAACCTGCAGCTTCTATTTACTGGGATTCTTTCCTCAGATCTCCATTAATGAAGAATGAGTAAATATCTATTTTATTTTTACTTTTGGAAGCCACCATTGAACATTGCCAGACACAACTTAAACACAACTCGATAAACACTCGATAGTTATGGCAGATGATGTCAGCAATCAGCTGTTTCTCTAGAGAGAGCGAGAGAGATGAGAGAGAGAGAGAGAGATAGAGAGAGAGATAGAGAGAGAAGAGAGAGAAGAGAGAGAGAGAGAGAGAGAGAGAGAGAGAGAGAGAGAGAGAGAGAGAGAGAGAGAGAGAGAGAGACTGATTGTTGCCTGATTAGGTTGTAACATTGACAGATATCCATTAGCAAAAGTTGAATAATAGTTGTGTATTGAGAATAATGATAATTTTAATAAAACTGTTGTTTTATTGTGTCTAATCACATTGCATGTATTATTACCATATTATAGTATTATGATATGAACATAGCGATCTACCGTTTGCATTCTGGTTTTGTTTACCTACATTCAGAGATATGCCTATAATATATAAGGTGAGAATGGGTTTATTACCTTTATTGTCAGTTAATATCATAATGTGAATCTGTTCATGTATGTTGGTGGTTATTGGACTGCAACTAGGTTTAGCTTACCAATGAATGTCATACATATATGGCAGTCCCCGGGTTACGACGGGGGTTCCGTTCTTGAGGCGCGTCGTAAGCCGAAAATCGTCGTAAGCCGGAACGACACTTGGAAATATGCCTTAAACTAAGAAAAAGTTAGAGAGACCTTACCTGTGTGACATGCAAGTATTGCATGATGTGTAGTGTGGTTATTTCAATGCCAAAGGATGGTTCTTGAAGGTATATATTCTTTATTATACTCTTGTGACACTATAAAGCACAATCTTGAAGTATTACCAAGTCCTTAGTTGACTTTAATATACGTACACTAATACACTTAATCCCTAGGTTAGATTATACACTATACACTATTACACTGTAGTACTATAATCCTTTGGTAGTACATCCTGGAGTACACTAAAATCCCAGTCTGGTAGCTCTGGAAGGTAAAAGTATAACACAATTAGTACAAAATACTACACAAAGTCCTGAATGCAATATGTAAATTATAGATATCAAGAGTAAAAGAGTTAATGTATGTTAATTAATTCCTTACTTTTAGTTTATAATTCCTTACTTTGAGTTATATCAAGAGTAAAAAAGTAAATGAATGTGAATTAATTCCTTACTTTTAGTTTAAATTTGTCGTTCTATGTAACCCTGGATGCACAAAGTCTTGTGTGGCCCCATAGCCTACATCATTCAGGGGGTTCTGGAATGTACAAAAAATAATTATGTCAGTAAGTACTCTATGCATAGTAAGTTACATACAGTAATATGCACCATACAGTGGTTTAATATCACATATATAACATGTATAAAACTTAGTTAATGTATGTTAATTAATTCCTTAATTTTAGTTTAAATTTGTCGTTCTATGTAACCCTGGATGCACAAAGTCTTATGTGGCCCCATAGCCTACATCATTCAGGGGGTTCTGGAATGTACAAAAAATAATTATGTCAGTAAGTACTCTATGCATAGTAAGTTACATACAGTAATATGCACCATACAGTGGTTTAATATCACATATATAACATGTATAAAACTTAGTTAATGTATGTTAATTAATTCCTTACTTTTAGTTTAAATTTGTTGTTCTATGTAACCCTGGATGCACAAAGTCTTATGTGGCCCCATAGCCTACATCATTCAGGGAGTTCTGGAATGTACAAAAAATAATTTTGTCAGTAAGTACTCTATGCATAGTAAGTTACATACAGTAATATGCACCATACAGTGGTTTAATATCAACTGGTATGCATGTTGTAAATGATTGGTCTACACCCCCTGTTCAGCAGGGAGTGTACGTATTAATTCCATGAGGGACCTTGATCACTTATGCCATGTGAGAGATCTTGGTCACTTTTTTTTTAGTATAAAACTTACTTAATGTATGTTAATTACTACTATGTATAATTCCTTACCTTTAGTACTGTAGTAGTTTACTGTTGTCGTGCTATGTTATGTAGTAGTAACCCTGGACAAAGTTTTATGTGGCCTCATAGCCTGCATCATGGAAGGGGGTCCTGGTTTTCTGGAATGTACCAAAAAAGTATCAAAGTTAAGTCATGTATGTATGTTTAGTAAGTTAAATACAGTAACCATACGTACAGTGGTTTATAACATGTATGTACATAATCAAACTTGGTTGGAAATTGCTGTAAAAAAAAGTTATGTACGTATGTAATACTACTGTATGTAAAAACCTTACTGTTCATACTTTGTTACACTACATGTTACATTTGATACGTATACTTTCCTGAAGGGTTTTTTCCATCCAAAAATGGTGCTTCTACTTGTAGTTATCCTTTGATGACACTTGTAATTTGTTAGTAACAACCTGGAGTTGTGTGAAAAATGTTGGTTCTGGAAGGAAAAAGTAACAAAATTAGTGTACAAAATATACACTACAGAAAGTCGTGAATGCAATATGTTAATTACTGTAGATATATCAAGAGTACTAAAAGAGTTAATGTATGTTAATTAATTCCTTACTTTTAGTTTAAAGTTGTCGTTCTATGTAACCCTGGATGCACAAAGTCTTATGTGGCCCCATAGCCTACATCATTCAGGGGACTCTGGAATATACAAAAAATAATTTTGTCAGTAAGTCCTCTATGCAGAGTAAGTTACATACAGTAATATGCACCATACAGTGGTTTAATATCACATATAACATGTAGTATAAAACTTAATTTAGAAATTCCTTACATAACTTACCAACTTTTAGTGAGTCTCAAAGCTGCTACCTAGGTTATGGGAGATGGAGGTGGAGGTGTAGAGCATTCATGATAAGGATGCATTCCAAACCTAACTTCAGTGTGCTTTATCACAGATAACAGGCTAGGATGATGGGCAGTCTGGAATGAAGAATTAATATTAAAGGACAGTATGTAACCACTTAGGTGTACAAAATTTATTGTACGTATGCAAACAAACACAACTGAGAATTCCTTACCTTCAGCAAAATGAAGACATGTAGGCTATGTAGAGGTCTGGTTTATGTAAGTCATGCTAGTCTGGAATGATAATGTAATACATATGATTATAGTATGTATGTTACATACATAACATGGTTATTACATATGTAATAATAAAACATTAATAAAAAAAAATGTCCTTACCAAATTCTTGTGGTTGGCTTGCTTACTGGGATGGGCATATGGTAGATGAGTGGGTGGCTGGGCTATGGAGTGGGATGGGCAGGTGCTTGGGAGTCTGGAATGATAAAAAATATATAAAATGATAGAGTTACTACTGTAACTGTAGTTCGTTTCGCTTTTGCGAAAGACTGGTTGTCTCTTCTTACGACTGTCATTCGTAAGCATTCTGGTTCCTTCTTTCTCCTATGTGATATCTTAGTAGAGTGGTTTTTCTTAAAGTAAAGGAGATGATTCAAACGGATAAGTTGATAATAGTAGAACAACTTTATTTCTGAACTCCATAACAAGAGAGACAGTTTGGTCGTGAGACCGTTCCGTTTTATCGCTAGAAATGAACTGAAGTATTAGAGCATCACGTTGATAGCGAAACATTAGCTATCTCAGCGATTCACATAAAAAAACATACGTAGTCTGCCGGCTCGGAAGTTACAAGTTTCCGGCGCAGGTTAACAGGTCAACCGCTTCCCATGGAAGGTGTTATGAATAGTTAACAGAAATGCAAAACGATGATGTTTTCAAACAAACTTAAAGCAGGCTACTGCAGGCATCGCATAGCGTGATCTAGATTTGCCTTGGTCACGTAGGACGCTCCTAATTCGCCAATGACCTCACAGGTCATGGATACTATTTACAGATATATATAATTATCTGTTCAAATAATGTTATTTATTACATAACTACTGCACATGTTATTACTGTTTGACATATGTAGTGTGTAATACGTATGTACAATATAAAAAATGAAGAATTCTTTTACCTGAAGGACTGGGAGAGGTGATACTACTTGTATCAACTGATTTGGGCTCTGGAGAGGTGATACTACTTGTATCAACTGATGAGGGAACATCTAGATCTGGAAAGAATGATAGGGTACATAAATATAAGGTGGATGTAACTGTAGCATATGTACACTTTTAATAAAATTTCTATTAGCAATTTATAAAACATTTTATACAAATTCATTAAGGATTCCTTACCTGATGAATAGGGCGAGGCATCAAAACCATGGAAAGGCTCAGGGTCATCTGGGTCGCTGTCACTATCAAAGGGGTCTGAAATGAAAAAAAAATATAATAAGGTTATGCAACATCAAACACATTGTACCACTATGTAAGTTAGTGTACGTATGTATGTAGGGTGTAAACAATTTCCAACATGAAAATGAGAAAAATGAAATTGCTTACCTGATTGTACACGTACAGGTAGTGAACGGGCTGCTACAGAGGGTCCAGGTACAGGGGGATCTGGAACTGTCACAGGTAGTACAGGGAGATCTGGAACTGTCACAGGTAGTACAGGGGGATCTGGAACTGTCACCACTTCTGCAATAAAATTACAAATGATGAACATTAATGAAGTTACAATTTACTCTTACATTTAGTTGTTACATTAAAAAATTAACATATTTTATATGTACACTATGTAAACACATAAATTAGTAAAACAGTTCAGAATTCCTTACCAGGACTAGGAGTGAGAGGTGGTGGTACTGGAGACTTGTGAAAGAAAGTGTTAAGCCTGGACTGCACACTTCTCTTCGTCTGCTTCTCCTTCAGGGTCTCCTTGTAGAAAGTTACTAAGTCTAACATTCCACGTTTTATTTTGTCAAACCTGGCAACGTTAGGGTCTTCTGCCTCAAAAGAAGCCAAGGCTCTCTCCAGATGAGTAAAACCCTCTGACAAGCCTTTCACAGTTAATGACCTGGGTTTTGGCTCTGGTGCCGCCTCCTCTTCCTCAATCATTTGTTGTTCAAGTTCAAGTAAGTCCTCTGCAGACAATTCCTCTCCATGGGATGCCAGCAGCTCTGTTACATCATCAGGTTCAAGATCTAGTTTCAGCCTCTTGCTTAGCCCTACGATCTTCCTCGTCACAGTCTCGAAGTCTTCTGCCTGGTCAAAGCCTTCAAAACTGTGCACAAACTGTGGACACAGTTTCTTCCAGGCCCCATTTTCGTCTTCACCTCGTCCCAAGCACTTGCAATATTTTTCACTGCATCAGCAATGTTGTAGCCCTTCCAGAATTGCTTCAGTGTCAACTCCTTGTTAGCTTCTATGGCCCTCAAAGCAAAACGTATGGTCCTTCTAAGGTAGTAAGCCTTGAAATTAGCTATTACTCCCTGGTCCATTGGCTGTATCAGCGATGTGGTATTGGGTGGGAGGTACACCACCTTCTCATTAGGGTGCATGTCGCTCAAATTTGAAGGGTGACCAGGGGCATTGTCCAGGACTAAGAGGGCCTTAAAAGGCAGACCCTTCGAAGTCAAATACCGTTCCACTGCTGGCACGAAATGGTCATTGAACCAATCTTCGAAGACCATCAAGGTAACCCAAGCCTTTTTATTTGATTTCCAAATCACAGGGAGTTGACTCTTGAAAATGCCCTTGAATGCCCTGGGATTCTCGGCCAAATACACCAGCAAGGGCTTCAGTTTCAAATCGCCACTTGCATTGGCCCCAAACAGCAAAGTCAGTCGCTCCTTTCCAGCTTTATGGCCAGGTGCTGACTTCTCCTCCTTGGAAAGGTACGTTCGATTTGGCATTCTTTTCCAAAATAATCCAGTCTCATCCACATTAAAGACTTGGTCAGCCGTGTAGCCACCATCCTTAATTATCTCGGCCAAACCACCAGGAAAACTACCTGCTGCTTTGCTATCAGCACTAGCAGCTTCACATTATGCAAATTTGCACGAGCCTTAAAACGGTTAAACCAACCTCTACTCGCGGAAAATTCACCACCAGCACTGCCTTCGCCAAACTTTTTCACTACTGCCTCATGCAGCGCTCTAGCCTTCTCCTAGATCACACTTAAGCTCACCGGAACACGTCGCTGGTTCTGGTCCTCCAGCCAGATCATGAGCAATTTCTCCATTTCAACAATGCTCTGGCTACGTTGCTTCTCGTTTATCACCGTTGACTTCATCGGTGCAGCATCCTTAACGTGCTTCAGAATACGTTCCTTGTCCTTCACAATGGTTACCACCGTGGTCCTGCTCAAGCCTAAAGAACGGCCTATTTCGGTGTTAGTTTCTCCCTTCTCCGAACGCTTCACCACGTCATATTTTACCTCCATCGTGATGACCTTCCTCTTCTTGGATGAACTATCATCGGAGGAAGTACATTGGCGTTTAGGAGCCATTGTAAATTTGCGAAAATGGCAAGGAAAATCAGCAACGTCTTAGCACACAACCGACTGAACTTCAGGCAGACACGCGATTGAAGTGGCGTCCTTTGGTATTGTTACGCTTAGCGTCCTCGACCGTCCGAGGTCATTGTTCGGTCAATTTACCATACAGTTTAATAGCGTTAATTAATTTATGCGCCTCCGCTCAAAAACTAGTTCTGCGTATGAGGTATCGTTAAAAAGCATAACAAAACGTCGTAACCTTGGATTTTGCGTTGTAATCTAACCAGAAACTTAGTTTTTTTTAATTATGTACTGGAAAGAAGCAATGATTTTTTCATTATTTGCGCTTTTGGACTGTTTTAAACTGCGCATCCCAAGCTAGTGTATTCAATCGCCCGCAAACTAGTTCTGCATATGCGGCGTCACTAAAAAAATTTAAAAAATACGAAAAAAAAAAAAAGTGTCGAAAATTATCATAACCTCAAAATTTTTGTTGTAATGTAACCAAAAACATATTTTTATTATATACTGTGCTAAACTATAAAGGATTTTTATCATAGCATGCGTTTTTTAAAAGCGTCGTTAACTCGGAGCGTCGGAAGCGTCAGCGTCGTAACCTCGGAACAAGCGTCGTAACCCAGGACGGATTTTCCATTGAATATTTAAGAAAAAGCGTCGTAACCTCGGAACGTCGTAAGCCGGAACCGTCGTAAGCCGGGGACCGCCTGTACCTTGAATAGGCTATTTATTATAAAGATATGCCAATAATATATAAGGTGAGAATGGTTTTATTACCTTTATTGTCAGTTAATGTCAAAATGTGAGTCATTTCATGCATGTAGGTGATTATCGAACCACGGCCGAGGCTTAGCTTACCGATAAACATCTCATACACAACACGTTTGTCCCGCGATGCTGCGATTCATACCAGCGATATAGCATGAGAAGTGGTCCAAGAAAAACCTGTGAATGACTGATTCCGTGATTGCTGATCCGTGACTAAGCGATGCCCCACTGTACTGGCAGTCCCAGGTTATCGGCAGGGGTTCCATTCTCTGCAGGGTGCTGATAAGCGAAAATCACCATAGGTGCCATTTATGGCACCTATGGCGCCAAGTTTCGGTTAATGGTGCCTCAGATGTGTTATGTATGGTGCCATAACACTACTATCGCCACCTTATGGCGCTGATAACTGAAACTTGGCCCATTATGGCACTAGACAAGTGCCACAAAACCAGATCGCCATTAACTGAGTCCGCCGATAACCGGGGGCTGCCTCTATACAATACTATTTGTTATTAAATATTTATGTAAATTTACTGAGATCTAAGATGCACTAACTTGGGATTATACATGTTTTTTCTAACATTTCTTTGCACTTTTCTTTACAAAATTTCAATGATAATGAACATACTATCACAAAAGATAAGAACGAAAACCAACAGCAACCCCTGGGTATATTTATGAGCAAATATATAAAAAGACATCATGTGAGAGAGAGAGAGAGGCAGTACATGCTCCCTTGAAGTCAAGTAACAACTAACTCATGAGACACCTAGAATCGGCAAGCTGGGCCAGTCTAAAAGTTGCCTTTAGTAAATTTATGGACTACTGAAGTAATGGAACCTCTTTCCTGCCCGATTTCGCCAAATCGATGGCGTGTAATATTGATACTCACTGGGAGGTAATCGATCCACCACTCAAAACCTGTTATTTTTACTCATGTGAGGGATCCGTTCATCCATCAAGGGGTAATATATAGGATTTTTTTCTTACAAATTGTATGATATATGAAAAATATGGGAAGGGAAGAAAAATGCCCTAAGAGCATACAATTGGTATGTAAAAGACCACTTAATTTTTAAAAGCAATGCTTACTTTTATAAACAATACTATTATTTGTAATGAAAGGCAAACAGTCTTCAGTAATCATTGATACAGAAATGACTAAGAAAGAAGGGGAACACAGAGGTGAGATGCAAAAAGGTTCTACACACACCGTCGGAAAGTATTTTTGTTATTGTGTGAATGGTTGCCTACTCTGAATCAAAGCATACTGCTGCAGTTTGGCTATTATACAAATGTAACCATTTATAGCATGTAAAATATTTTATTAAATGCAAATTATAGTAATTGTCTGTTTAATGTTGCAGTTTACAAAAATTGCATTTTCGTAATTGTTATTTTTCCTTTACTTTTTAGGGCGTCTTAATGCTGTGGCACTTCAGCTGAACAATTCCTCAACAAGGGCAACTGTACATGGTATTCTTAGTGAATTTGATTTACCAACAAACTACATCGATAACCTACCTGAAAAACGAAAGGAACCAGATCGCAAAATTGACTGGCATCCATCCTTTTATGAAGCTACTGGTACCCTGAATCCTGAAGATGAACTTTACACTAAAACTAGGAAAGAAAACTTATAGTAAGGGTTATACATTTAAATTTTATGGATTAACATTTTTGAGAACTAATAATGTACTTATGTGTATTTTACAGTAGACTTTACGTATATTGATGTTGTGACATTTTGTTGTTTAAGGCCATCAATGTTAATGGAATGATGTTTACTGAATAGGTTTTAGATTGTTTTATTGCTAATGGTTGTCTCATTTTGAAAGTTCATGGCTCATCAAAAATATGGGCGAAGCAGAAAGAAGACTGGCTGCAAGTGAACCCATTAGAGAGGACATTGTTAAGCTAAGGGAGCGGCTTGTAACAGAACTCCAATTAGCAAGGCTCACTTGGGTACGTGATCTTAGTACAACCCACCTTAGAGGGTGCCTCCAAGGGTTAACAAATTTAACAGTCCATCATCCAGAAATCAAGGATGTTCTCCAAGGTAAGAAACTGCACACTTCATATCCAGATTCTTTTTTTCACAGACAAGAGAATTAAAAAAAAAATACTTTTTATTTTGGACACAGATAGGTTCCTTACCAGGGCATATCACTTCTTTGTTTAAATGGCTGACTGATAAAAATTTAATAAGGTAGTGATTTTTATATTTTTGGAGATGAGAGAAATGCCTGTAGAGTGGGAGAAACTCGTTCTTGATTAAATTTTTCCTCAGTTTAAAACATTGTTTTCCAATTTCATTAGCTCCTGGTGTAGGGGAAGGAGGAAATTGGATTGTAAACAATTGTTTGTAACCAAAATGGTAGATTTTATATATGTAACTTACCAAGTAATTACTTACGTACATAGCTATAGTTTCTAACTAGCATGGCGGCTAAAATTTTAAATTCGCAGTAGCGATTCTTTTGCTTTGGTGTAGGTAAATAGCCCCGCCCCAATTTTGGGTGAGAAGAATAACTAGGCAAACCCTTTCAATTTGCTTCTGTTGTCTGACAATGAAGGTTGTTAGTTCTACCAGCATTAGCTAGTGAAAGGTTTTTCTTGAACAGACCGTAATTTCACAATTTAGTAGAATTAGGTTGTCTTTTCCCGATTTTGACTGGTAACTGACTGTGATGATGTCAGACGCTAGTTAATCTCATCTACTTGTTATTAGATGAGATTAACTCCAGCAAAGTATGATTTGCACACTATTTGCTCTACTTGCAGGGGTCAAGTTTGTTCAGTAACTTTGTCATGTCATGGAAAATTGTCAATTCTCATCTTTCAGTCTTTCAAAGTTAGAAAGAGATTGGAAAAGAAAGGCATCTTAAAAATGACAATAAGACTGCAGTTAGTCAGAAATCGGCTAGTAGTATGGGTTTACCTGTAATTTCTGTACCAATTATGTCACTTATTCCCGGTTCTCCTGCTATTCCACCTGAACCCTTACCCATCTTCCATGTTTCTGCTCCCATTGCTGACCTGGAATCAAGATTTGATTGATAGTTTTAATTAATTGTGAATTCTGTGGCTCAGTTAGGGACTTGGTTCATACCCTTATGGAACATGTGAGCAAAACCAATAGTACGTCTGTAGTTCACACATAGGTTACACATTTTTATCTTGTGTATGGTAATACAATATGGTAACTGAACTGATAACAGTATAAAAATACATGGACTCATAAAACCATGGCAGGCTGTGGGTAAACGCAGGTAGGGTATCTGTCTGCTGAACTGTGTCACATATACTATAGAAAGAAAAAGAAGGGGTTGCATTTTTTTAAGTATTTATGCAGTATGTTGCAAATACTATGGGAAAAAAGGTTGATTTTTATATTTTATTACAAATACGGTATGGTGAAAAAAAGGTTGAGAATTGTCTTTTGCATGTTTTCATTTTATAGTTTGATGGTTTTTGTTTATAAGCATACTGAGTGTTTGTAGTTATGTGGTATTAACAAGGTTAAGTGAGGAACGGTATGGAGTTGCCCTTGAATACCCCTAGATTTTTTTACTCACCATTATCTGACAGACCCTTGGCTCTATAAATCTGGATAATTGAAGGATTACTGATACTTAACTGTGGTACTTCTAACATTGTGGGACTACCTGATGGGAGTGACTTGATTCTGTCGTGTAAAGGGCTTATGACTTATTTTGTAGCCATGAACAGAAGTAAAACTAAACTTAAGATCCACATTTTTGTAAGTTATTTAAAAAATTTTACAGTATTTAATTTTTTGAGTAAGTATAGTATTTACTAACATTGTTTTGTATTAAATAGGTCGTGGTCTTCATTTTGGCAATGAGACTGGTGTAAGCCTAGAAGGTAGTGTAGTTCTCAGTACCTCTGAAGTTCGGAACCAATGGCTGCAAGTAAGTGCTTGTCATTTTTTTTCTGTATGTACTTTAATATTTTGTTCTGAAATATATTACTGAATTGATTCTCTACTTTTTTAAAATTTTATTTTATTGGAATTTTTATTTGTTCAGTACTAAAATGGTTCAGATTTTGTTCTATAGTATTATTACTAAAATAAGGGTTGTTCATATGTGAACAAACTTTCGGTCTTAACAATAGAATAATTTTCTAGCGCCTAGCTGGATCCGGTTAAAATTCGGAGATGAAAAAGCATGGTATCTTGTGAGATCTGGCAACGCGTACGTATATTGGGTGAAAACTGGCCAAAGACCACTCACCCGCGCTACCGTGTTCAGTCTTTTTCGCCTGGGTGAGAGTCACAGTTGCCCTTTTTCAGCCTTTTACCCAATTGTTTGCCCGTTTTCGCTGTTTTGATTGTGTGTGTGTGCTTGTGTTAATATGGCTTCCTCTGCTTCTTCTTGGCCTCGCCAATGCATGTGCCTGGGAACTCAGAGTTCCCGTGTTCTCGTTTCCTGGCTTCTTCAGCTACAGACCCACACTCCACATGCAGTGGGTGTCATGCTAATGTTTGTACCATAATGAATCCCTGTACGGAATGTCATGCGTGGCCTAGAGTGCAGTGGAAGTTATTTTATAGTAAGAAGGATCATCGTAGGGTTTCAACCCTTTCTTCGTGGGAAGGGTTTTCATCGCCTCACCCCGATGCTTCGTTTTCTTCCGCAGTGACACCCCATGATGCTAGAGTTGTTGTGCCTTTGTCTCCTTCCTTTTCTTCCATCGATTTGTCGTCGTAAGTATTGGGAGGCCCACAGGTTGATTTAATGTGTAATGTCACCTCCTCTTCCTCGGGAGTTAATTTGCGTCCCACGAGGGAGGAGGCTATTTCATGAGTTTCTTATATTTCAGGTTCAGAGGCGTCCAAAATGGCGGCGCTCTGGGCGTCACTTAGGCTACGGGGTTCACCCTCCTTGGAGGGTTTGCTGATGCATTTCATGGATGCTTGCCTCCCCCAAGTGGTCAGCCATTTTGTATCGCTCCACCAGTGAGGCCTGCCACTAGCTTGGGTCAGGGGAAGGCCTTGACTTCTCTCTCAGCACCGCTGGTGAAGTCACTCCCAGTTCCATCGGTGACGTCACTTCCATCGATGACGTCACTCCCAGTTCCATCAGTGTCGTCTCTCCTTGCTACGTCAGCATCGTCGGTTGGGGCTGCTGCGCTACCTCGCTCCTCATGTCATCATTGTTTGCTCCCGTGATGTCATCGCTGCCATCCAAGACATATCCTCTTCCTTCTGTGTTGTCCTCTCTTGCGGATTCTTCTGAGTCTTTGTCAGGTGGTTCTTAAGAGATCGGACTCTGTTTTGGAAGGTAGGTTTGCTGCCTTGTAGGCTGAGAAGGCTGTGAGCAAGCGTGTTGCATCGCCTCCCCCACCTTCTGCCAAGAGGATGTGTAAGGAATCAGTGCTGTCATCCTCTCCTCCATCACCCCCATCTCAACCGTGTTGGCGTATCAAGCACTGGAGGGTTAAGGACTTTGCCTTTTCTTCGTCGATATGTTCCCGAGAGTGTTAGTGTTTCGTCCTCTGTGCAATTTGCTGTGGCTGCATTGTCCTCTTCTTCGAGACACGAGTGTGTTGCAACCTTGCACGTATGTGCGCATGTTGCTGATTCTTCTGCACCAGGGTCTTTTTGTCGTCATAAGGATCTTAAGGTGCCTGTGAATAGATCGAAAGTTGTGAATGCAGAAGTAGTGCAGCCAGTGTTCACCTCCCCCTCCCGTTGATGCTCTTCGGGGTTTGACTCCGAGGAATTCTCGCTCTACGTCAAGAGTTCGAGATGCTTCTCTGTCACACTGACGCGTACGTGGACACATACGCGAGTCATCTATTGTGAGTGTTTGTAGTCGTGTTCCTAGTGTTGTGGTTGTTCATCGCAGGAATTGGCGCATGGCCCCAGTCCGGACAGGTTTGCTGGCGCTTCAGGTTCTTTGGCTGCTGGGTCTGCAGTTGATGTGCGCAAGGAAGGCATGTTGGATAAGCCTGCATCTTCTTCTCGTTGTTGGTCTCCATTGCCAGAGCAGGAGGAAGGAGACACGTAAGAGTTTGTTCCGATACGTAATACAAACCATCGGTCCTTTAACAATAGGAAGTAGCTAGTGGCAGCTGGAACGGTCGTAAGCTTCGAACAAGGGGAGAACGGTAGTTAACTGCTTGTCCGACAGTCACGCGCCGCGCGACTGGGAGGTAAACAAACCACTTTTGCTTTCGGCCGCGGGTGTGAAGGACGTGTTCGTCATCGCTCTCTGCCCGCTTCATCGTCGTATGCTTTGTTTATATTGTGTTTTCTACTGATGGTTTGTTTGACTTGAAAATGAAACTGTAAGTACACTGTTTTCATTTTCATTACTTAATTATGAACCAACATGGAGCTATCGCCGTAGATGCGGCGATTTCCTCTCTTTTCATGAATTGAACCCTTGAATTATGTCTCGGTGCCGAGGGCGGGCGCGCTCGCGCCGAGTCATGTATTTTGGGCGAAAGTGTGTAATTGAAAAATGTAAGTACTTTTTTCATTATATTTTGCCCTGTGCGTTCGTTACCGAGACGTGATTGCGCTCGGCACGAGCCTTTTATTTGTATGATAAATGCAATGAAAGTGGATTCGCAATTGCAGTATTCTTTTCATTTTCATTTATTTATTTGCATAAAATTTAATTTGGATCAATTTTCGCTCTTACCCGGGAATTGATCCTTACGATTATTTTCTGTGAAAGTGAAATCGCAAGTGCAGTATTCTGTTTCATTTTCATATATATTTTATGATAGCATCATATTATTTGGATCAAGTTTCCGCTCTTACCCGCCCGGGAATTGATCTTTTCCCCCTTTAAGTTCTATGAAGTGAATCGCAGGGCAGTATTCTGTTTCATTTTCATATTACTTTTCACTGCTGTGCGGGGTAGGGGAAGCGAAGGTCTGCCAGGAAGTCGTCGGAAAGCTCTCCCGCGGGACTCCATTGGTATCCGATTCTTCGTCTTCCTTCCTGCCCCCCGCTCAGCTTCCTCGTTGTATTTTGTGTTTGGGGTCTTCCTTGCGTTCGGGGTGGGGCATGTCTTCCCCCGTGCGTGAGGGAACCCCTCTTACTAATCTATCTATGCTACCGCAGGTGCTACATCCGTGGGAGACGACCTTGGACAGGTATGGACCACCGCGGCGGCAGGGCGTGCCTAGCATCCACGGGCTGCTGCAGCGTCTAGCGAGGTCTGGGGCGGTCTCCACTACTACCACGGCCGCTTATGCTGCTCCCCCACTGCCTGGTCTACACTCCCCATGCTGTGTCGGTGACGCCGTCTGCCGCTACTAGGGCCGCCGCCGTACCAAGGGGGGTTGCCGCCGCCGCCTGTTTTCTTCGTGTTGCCTGCCCCAGACTTCCGCTGTTCCAGCAGCTCGCCCCTGGACCGGCCGCCAGTACCCAGGTTCCCGCTGGCTGCCGATGATTCTACGAGGCGATCGCTGGGCCTGCCGTACCTGCCGCTGATGTGATTCTCGCTGCTGATGTGATTCCCGCTGTTGGCTTGGCTGTCCCTTCTGGGTCTACCGCTGCCGCTGTTCCTGAGCTGGTTGCTGTTCCTGTCGCTCCTGGTTCCTGAGCCTGTCCATGCTGGTCCTGCCCACGGTGTGTCTTCCCCAGTCCCAGGTCCTTCCGGACAGGTGCAGTCGGGCCGTGTTGCTTCGGCAATAGCCCCGGCTCCGGCCTGGATGGAGGACCTGACGACTGTCCTGCGTGAGCTGACGAGGAAGAAGGAAGAAGAGGAAGCTGTCATCTTCGTCTTCATCGTCTGCTGCTGCCTCTTCCCCTTCGACTTCTAAGGCCATAAGCCGAAGAAGAAGAAGGCTGCCTTCCCCCCTAAGAAGTCTCCTTCGGGAACTTCTAAGGGCCCGTCCCACCCCGGTGGGACGGGGGGTCCTTCTGCTGGTCCTCCTGCTCCTTCAGGGAGACGGGGCCACCCGTCTCCCACCCCTTCCGTAGGAAGAGATAGACGGGGACCAGAGGAGTAATCGGTTAGCTCTGGTACTTCCTCGCCTGGTGCTAGCGGCGATGCCGCTACGCCAGGTTCCGGCTCGGTCTCTCGTTCGTGAGAGATCCCGAGTGTACGTTCTCCCTCGGGAGACCGTGCAGCCAAGTTTCGGCGCCAGAGTTCGCTCGGCGCCAAGACGCGGCACGGAGCAGAAGGCTGGTGAGAGCCGCTCAGGTGACTCTCGCCAGGCCAGCGGCCGCTCTTGCAGCGACCAGCTGGTAACCCGGTTTTCCCCCCTAAGAAGGCTCCTTCGGACCTTCTAAGGGCCCGTCTCGCTCCGGCGATTCAGGGAGCTCTTCTGCTGGTCCTCCTGCTCCTCGGGACAGGGCCCGTCTCTTCTTCTACCAAGGAGAAGAAGACGGGGACCAGAGGAGTACCAGCTTCAGCTGGCACTTCCTCGCCTGGCTCTAGCGGTTCTGCCGCTAAACCAGGATCCGCCTCGGCTTCTCGTTAGCGAGAAGTACCGAGTGGACAGACCGTCCAGCCAAAGTCTTGACGCCCGAGCTCGCTTGCCGTCAAGACCGAAGCGCGGAGCAGAAGACTGGCGAGAGTCGTGGCAGACGGACTCTCCGACCAGGCCAGCGGGACGCTCGTCGCAGCCGACCAGCCGGCTGCTCGGGCTGACGTGACGGTCTCCGACCGGCCACGCGCTGAGGCGAGGAAGGGGTCCCCGCGGCCATCGGTACCAGCCTCGGCTGGTACCAGCGGCTCTACGCGCCGAGAGGACGCTCACCGCGACAGCGAGCCTAGCAGGTCACCTGACCGCCGCTCCCACAGGGACCGGGCGGATAGGGGGACCAGCAGCAGCTCCTCTGCACACGAGATCGGGGCCGCTGTTCTCGGTCCAGCCGTTTCCCTGGGAAACGGCTCGACTAGGCCTGCAAAGTGGCGATCGCCTGCAGCCCTCCAAGCCCGCTGGTTCTGCCAGCGAGCGAAAGAGGAGCGTCATGTCTTCCTCTCCCGTGCCTGCAACTTCCTTGGTTTGCACCAGGAAGAGCGAGGCACAGCGGGGTGATCGTGAGGGGCATACCCCGCACGATCCCGTCATGACGCCGTAAGTACCAGGTACGATCTTCGGACCGACCAGGACGTACACGCAAGTGGCAGGAGGAATCCGAGAGGGGTCTATCGCAGTTCCTCCTCCTTAAGGGGGAGGTTCTCGGAATGCTCTTGTTCGAGGGGCTATGACTTCCGAGATCCAGAGGAACTTTGTCGAGGTTATGGCGCTGATTCGTCAGCGCAACGACCTCGGGGAAGGATTGCCGCTCCCACCAGCAGAGCCCACGTCTCTGCTCGAGTCGTTTTGGGGCCCGAGAGGGAACCCAAACCGACGGTGGGTCTGCCGCGATCGGAGCTTGCCGATTCTGTCTTGAACCAGAGTCTCTCGTCTCCGGACAAGAAGGCTCTCTCAGTTCTGGCTGGTCGATCAAGCTACTTCCACCTCCACTACTGCGACAGCGGCGTTTCTACGTGTCTTCGGACACCGTATTTAAATACTCCTTCGGTCCTCCTGAGAGGTTTCGACCTCGACGAGGACTGGAATGAGTCGGAGGACGGTATCGGCTCTCTCCTGTCAGGTGTCGATCAGCTCACCCAGACGACGTTCACAGTGGCGGCAGACCCTTACCTACAGTGAGAGTTCGTAACCCTCCTCGGGGAAAACGTTTTCTCCTGACGATACGTTTTCCCAGACTCTGAGTTGCGGCGATGGCTGCTCCTACTCTTCTCCAACTGCTAGTTCCACTGGGAAGGCAAGCGAGTATCCAATTCCTCCCCATTCCCTCTCTCCTTACGGCTACGAGGGAAAGGGGAGGGATCCTACAGAGATTTCTCTTTAGGATCCCACGTTGGGGACTGCGCTACCGGGGGGACCTTCGGGTCCTACCTGACGTAAGCCCCGGTCGTTGAGGAGGGATCCTGCCCCATTCTCGATTTCTACGGGAATCGAGAGGACAACCAGCCGATATCGTTTGACGAATTCGGTGGGGGTTTCGCAGACTGCTTAGAATTCTACGGAATTTCTAGCGCATTCAGAGTGTTCGAGTTTTTTACGATCTCCAAACACTTAGGCGAGACCACGGTCCAAAGTGAGCGAGACGAGAATCCCCGATATGTTACACGATAATCGGGAACCTCGCCTATGCTCGAATTCCTGGAATTTCTAGCATTGGGAAGAAGACTGCTGCTGAAAGAAGACTATCTCACAGTAGGCGACCAACCTGGAATAGAGAAGAATGGACGGGAATATCCAGTTTGGCTTGAACTATCGTCTTAGTATTCTGTTCACCATTGAAGCTTTCCTTCGAGGAAGACTTCTCCTTCACTCTCTTTGATAGAGATCGAAGGTGGTCGATCTCCAGTCCTTATTTTGTTTTCTTGAAGGAAAGAATTTAGGATGGAGATCGTTGTTCAGAATCCTACAAATATACTACGTATATTAACCTCGCGACATGATTCTGCTAAGCAGTTGAATTGTCCAAGGGGTAGGCGCATATCCTAGTTAATCTACAGATTGCGACTTAGACGAGAAGTATTCTAATTGAACTGCAACTCGGGGTTGCCTGCAACCTCCCAGGAGTTTTCAGTTTCAATTTTATATACTTATGGTTTTGTCACGACAACACCATTTCAACTTTTATATTTACCGAAATTCGTTTCGCCTAAATATAATTGCTCGAGCATATCTTTTATGCTCGGTGGTTCTAGCCGAACGCATTCCTTCGTGGAATAATGGATTACCTGGCTAAACTCAGGATGACGGAGGTCAGCGAGAGCTCAGGCTCAGCTACTGCGTATTGAACTGCCTGATAGCAGCTCAGTATCAGCTGGGCCTCCGAGATGCACGGTCAGTTATGTCTCTCTCTCCCCTGCTTTGATTGACTACCGAACCGTATCTCTGCCCAACAATCATGGACTTAGGTCTCTGATTAACGGGGATTCTCGCAATAATGAAGGACCATCTACTGCTGTGACGATAGATTCCATCGCCTTCGACATTGCGAGAATTTTCAACAGAGATATCTCTTGGACTCTTTCATCTTTCTGTTTACCGCACGGTAACAGAAGTCTGTACAAGTCTCCCGCTGCATCGCACTGCGATAATGCGAATGATTTTGCAGACATCTGAGTTTGTCTTCAAAATATCTCATATTCGTAGGTGTACAATTGTTCATTGTTCAACCCGAATTAACAGATGTGTCAAAAGACATCGCCTACTCTCCGACCTGACAGCTCTACTTCCAAATGTTCAGCCCATGAGAAGCAGTTCTTCAGGCGGCTTTCCCCTGTGTTTTCATTACTGAAGAACGCCCCGCTTTCATTGCAACTACGACTTCTCACCGGACAGCAATGAAATAACGGTTAGCGTTTTCAGTCATTTGTAAGCACAGGTTATGAATCTTGAGAATCCTTCTCTCGATGCGTCTGTGAAGACGTAGGTTGCATTCAATATCTACCTTCGTCTTCAACGGTACATAGTGTTGTTTCTCCTTAGCTGAGATTCAACAACTATGAGATGTTTTGCCTTCAGGGACCTCGGTCTCTAGAAGGCAATTGACTTTCGCCTGTTGGGCACATGCCTTAAGAGAATCATCACCTCGCTATCCGGCATTGGTGACAAACAAATACTTTATTTGTTTGGCTCTCTTAGCAATAAAAAAAACCCTTTTACAAAGGGCGAAGGTTCACCCGTGACTTACTCGGATGCTTGGACAACTTGCCTCCTACCGAACGCAGTCAGTCGGCAGCTGTCAGAGCGCCTGAGTCAGTTACGAACTACGCTGTTGACTTAGTTCGGTTGTTACAGAGCAATCATTAATTCGTTTTAATAGCTTGTCACAGTACCCATACCATCGACACCCACCATGGAGTGTCGGTGTCCTATCCACTACCGAGAACTTCGCTGCATGGGGATAGGAGGATGCGAGAGACTTCGTGGCAAACGGACAGACCAGTATGGGTACTGGACATCACCGAAGTAGAGAAGAGGGATAGGTCATGCGACTATTCCCTTCTTTTCCTCTGAGGAACTGCATGACTTCTCCTGCGAAGTCAAGCATCCAGGGGATGGGGATCCGTGACGCTCGATTTCGTACCGAACTTCGTAGCGAAGACTCAGAACCCTTCGGTCCCTGACGATTGGTTCGAATCGTTCACAATCCCCTCCCTAATGGACTTCACCGCCTTCGATGCGAAGGAGATGCTGCCTTGTCCGCAAGAACTTCTCCGTGGCGCAGGTACTGAAGGCAGGGGTCTGGTCCAACCAGACCACATGCCCCTCCTTCTACCTTCGGGATATTGCCCACAGGTCCTTGGATCTTTTTCCTTGGGACCCGTGGTGGCTGCTCAACACGTTGTGTAGCGAACCCACCCAGACCCTCGCAGGCTGAACAGCATCGAGTCCTGGTGTGACTTTGTTAAGAATGGATGAGTGAATGAGAGTGTGACTGGCTCCTCTTCCCATCTTTTTCTTCCCCTCTACCTGTGGTTAGAGGGACACGGTCGTCACCCTGCTGGATAAGGACAAGATGCAGGTGAGCTACTCAACAGAGCCCATCTTATCCCTTTCACTAGGGATAGGAGCGTATATCCACCACTTCCTCCAACAAGGGGGAGGAAGTGGATGCCAGCTTAAGACAAACCCATACTTTATGTTGCCTCTTGCAAACAGGAACAAGTTCTTGCTTGCTGGTACGAAGAGATACGCTTGCCTCTCTCTTAGTACTCGGCCCAGAGGTCTGACCATTGATCCTGCGGTGCACACCCCGATCAATCGGACAGAGGCTTGGATCCCTCCCTCGCTCTTACGACCAGGGAGGCATTCCAGGGATGGACGAACACCAGTCTGTTCATCAAAAGACTCAGATTCCTCCCACCAAGAAGTGAGTCTTCCTATTGTTAAAGGACCGATGGTTTGTATTACGTATCGGAACAAATGACAATTTGTCGAAAATTGCATTTTTCCTAACTATACAAACCTGAGGTCCTTTACATATAGTCCCTCCTCATGCCACCCCTCACTCTGCGTATTTTGCATGGGCCAAAAGCAAAAGTGATTTGTTTACCTCCCACTGTCGGACAAGCAGTTAACTACCGTTCTCCCCTTGTTCGAAGCTTACGACCGTTCCAGCTGCCGCTAGCTACTTCCTATTGTTAAAGGACCTCAGGTTTGTAGAGTTAGGAAAAATGCAATTTTCGACAAATTGTCATTTTTGGCTTCTTTTAGTGTGTTCAACAATTTGGAGAATAGGACTCGGGCTTGGTCGTCTTTCACTCCTACATACTAGGAAGCCTTGTTGGGGGCTAAGCAAGATCCTAAGTTGTTGTTTCAGCTTCCCTTTTCGGGGTACATTCAGTCGGTCTTGCAAAAGGTGAATGCTTCTGTGTCAGATCGGGATGGGTCTCTTCGGTCAAGGGGTTCTTCCAGGTTGCTTCCTCCACCACTCACGAGGCATAGGAAAGATTATGCTACGAACTCTTTCTGCATGTTGCCTTGTCATCTTAACCCAGCCAATATACGTCTCAAGTCAGGGTTGACTTTGGGGCAGGTGAGGTCGGTGGTGCCGTTTTTGTCTCCGCAGGATGCATCGGCTTTGGAGTCTACGGCAGCCTCCACGTTCCAGACAGTCATAGTTGGACTTGTGGTCGACGGCCATTGCCAAGATTGCATCTGACAGGTCCCCAGAAAGGTTGATGAGTGCTTCTTCTCTTGCCAGTTTGTTGCAGTCTGGGGGCAAGGCGTTCTCGTACCCTGCACATCTTAGTGTAATTTTTTGGGCTAATCTTCATTTGGTCAGAAGGGACGCGGCATTGTCTATGATGGCAAGATTGGTTGACCCTGAGTCCTTGTTGGCACTCAGTAATGGGGATCTTTTAGAATCTCGGTTCCTGTTCCCTTGGACTGAGCTGGACGACGTGATAGACCGATGGTGAGCTGACACGAAGGAGACGTCCTGCCCCTCCTCTGCCTCCTGTTCAGCAGCAAGTGCAAAGATCATTGCCAGGTAAGCCATCTAGGAGTTCAGTTTTGGTGGGGCCATCCCATTCGTCTCAGCCAAAGTCAGAGGACCAACATCCCTTTCAGTCCCGCTCTTACAGGTCAAGGAGGGGCTCCAGGGGTAGAAATAAGGGGGGTCATCGATAGGTTGGGCGCCTCTCCCTCTCCTTTGCCACAGGTGGGGGGTGTCTGGCAGGCCAGTGGGCCAAGTGGCAGAGTTATGGGACGGAGAAGTGGGTAGCAGATGTCATTCAGGTGAGGTATCTACTACTGTTTGACTTCTCTCCCCTGCTCTCGGACAGACCTCTGCTCAGGCGAGTGTATCCCCCAGATTCTACGAAGTTCTTAGCTCTCCGGGAGAAAGTGCAGAAAATGCTGGACTAAGGTGCAATAGAGGAAGTGGTGTGTACATCTCAGGGGTTTTACAGTCACATCTTCTTGCAAGGCATCAGGGGGATGGAGACCTGTGATCGACTTATCCCACCTTGAATAATTTCATCAGGAAGACAGGGTTCAAGATGGAAATCCTGCGATCAGTGTTGGCAGCTGCAAGGGAAAACGACCTCATGCTGTTGATAGAGCTAAAGGACGCGTACTTCCAGATCCCTATTCATCTGTCGTCCAGGAATTTCCTTTGCATCTCTCTTAGAGACAAGGTCTTTGAGTTCAAAGTCCTGTGCTTCAGGTTGATCACAGCCCCCGAGGTGTTCACAAGAGTCTTCTCTCTTGTTTCAACTTGGACTCATGCTCAAGGGTTTCGTTTGCTGAGGTACCTTGACGACTGGTTGGTCTTAGCGGGTTCCAGAGAGAAGCTGCTGCAGGACAGAGATCGTCTGCTTCGGTTTTGTCTGGAACTTGGCATCTTGGTGAACCTGGAGAAGTCAAATCTCATACCCAGTCAAAGGATTCTCTATCTAGGCATGGTCATCAATATGGCAGTCTCAAGAGTTTTGTCAGATCAAAGGTTGGAGAAGTTGCGAGTAGTGGCGCACGACCTCCTGTTGCAACCAGATGAGTTAACTCATCAGTGGTAGATTCTTCTGGGGATTTTGTCTTCTCTGGAGAAGCTGGTCCCTCATGGGGACTGCATCTTCGGTCTCTGCAATGGAGACTGAGGGACTTCTGGTCTCTGGCGGGGGACTCACCCCTGATAAATGTACCTCTGTATCTAGAAGTGAGAGAAGATGTTTGCTGGTGGTTGGACTGTCAGAATCTCTTGAAGGGTGTTCCTCTGCGCTCTCTTCCACCAGACGTCCTTTTGTTTTCAGATGCCTCCCTCGCAGGTTGGGCACTCGTTTAGGCAGCCTCATTACTTCGGGAGTTTGGAGGACAGACAGCAGCATATCAACGTCTTGGAGTTAAAGGCAGCCTTTCTGGGTCTGAAGGAATTTCGGGAGAAAGTAGAGGGACATTCTGTTGTTCTCATGTTGGACAACACCATGGTGGTTGCTTATGTGAACAAGCAGGGGGGACTGGTTTCGCCTCAACTTCACGCCTTGATGGGAGAGGTTCACCAGGGGGTGGTAAACAATTTGCTGGAGCTCTCAGCCAGGTATATCCCAGGCAAAAGGAATGTGGTCGCGGACAAGCTCAGTTGTCAGGATCAGATCTTAGGTACAGAATGCTCCCTCCATCAGGCTCTGGCGGACAGGCTCTTCTAAGTTTGGGGGAGACCTATACTAGACCTCTTTGCGATCCGGATCAACAGGGAACTAGAGGTATTCTGTTCAGTGGTTCTGGATCCACTGGCGTTAGCGGAGGACGTGTTCCAACATCCCTGGGACAACCTGGAGGTGTATGCCTTCCCTCTGTTTTGTTTGATCCACCAAGTCCTGAACAGGATGATGAGTTCGCAGAGTCTCAGGATGACATTGATAGCTCCTCTGTGGCCACAGGCTGAATGGTTTCTGGATCTGCTGTCGTTGCTGTCGGAGGTTCCAAGGGAGATTCCCCCTCCCCCCCCATGGCGGCATCTTCTTTGTCAGCCACACATAGAAAGATTCCACCAGTCAGTAGAATCCCTGTCTCTTCACAGTTGAAGGCTGTCAAGTATCTCCTCTGAGCAAGAGGCTTTTCTCAGAAGACAGAAGGACATATGTCCAGCAATCTCAGAAAATCTGCCTCTGCTGTTTACCAAGGTAAATGGGCGATCTACTGTAATTGGTGTCGTAAACAGGGTTTTTCTCCACTCAGGACCTCTATTTAGCGTATAGCAGACTTTTTGGTCTTCCTCAGGGATTAGAAAGGCTTGTCTGTTTCCACCATTAGAGGCTACAGGGCGGACCTGAGTATAGTGTTACGTCTTAGAGCTATCAACATCTCCTCATCTTGGGAACACTCCCTGCTGTTTAAGGGGTTTGAGCTGTCATGTTCTCCTAGGAAGCTCAAGCCTCCAACATGGGATGTTGGAACTTAACACTCAAAACGGTTTTTCTCCTGGCCTTGGCTTCTTCGAAGAGAGGGGGGGAGCTTCATGGCCTGAGCTATGATGTGAAGCACACCAGGGGTTGGGGGTCAGTGTCCTTTGAATATGTCCTGGAATTTGTGGCTAAGACCCAGAATCCCTTGGTGCAGGATAATAGGTTCACCTCCTTTTCCATTCCATCACTGGATGACTTTGTTGACAATGATTCTTAAGAGCTCTTGTTGTGTCCTGCCAGGAATCTGCATTGCTATCTTAAGAGGGCACAACATCTTAGGCCAGGTTTTTGTAGTTTTTTTGTTAGCATGGGGCATACGAAGAAAGAGGTGTCCAAGAATACAATCTCTTTTTGGATATGTGAAGCTATCAGACAGGCGTATTTGACTCTTGATGATTCCGCCACCGTGTCTGTACAGGCTTTAGCACATGATGTCAGGGATATTGGTCCCTCTCTGGCTTTCAAGAAGAATTTGGCTGTTCATAGAGTTTTGAGCGCTGGTACTTGGTTATGCCAGTCCACATTCACCTCTTTCTATCTTAAGGATGTTGCCCACAGATCTATGGACACTTTTTCCTCAGGTCCTGTGGTGGCTGCTCAACAGATCGTGTAACTCATCGTTGCCCTTAACCTGGCATGTTTGTATCTTACCTAGGATGATTGTGTGGAAGAGAGAATGAGTGAGTTGGCTGGTCTCTTTCTTTCTCTGGTTCCTTTCCTTCTTCCTACGAACAGGTTGAGGAATAGACACGTCAATTGTTGGACTGGTCTGATACATGTGAGTAAGGTAGTCATACTGATAGTTAGGTTGCTTTGTGTTCAAATAATCAAACCCTTTATTCAGTAGCATATACTCTGCTCTCTAGCAAGGGGGAGTGAGGAGTAATAACAAACCCTGGTTCATTGGTTTGTTATTGAACAGTAAGAGTTTCTCTTTAGTCCCCTACTGCAATGACTCTTCCCATATATCATTGTACATAACCCAGTGGCTGAGTTGTTGGATATCAGTTTATCTAGCTTCTCACGGGCATCAGTCCCCCTCCTGTAGATATTTCTTTTGGAGTTGGACTGGTGGGTAGGCCCCCAGCCAGTTTAGGATGTCTGTACCTTCCACCAAGTATAAGTAAAACATTAAGACCAAAGGTTTGTTCGCATATGAACAAAGGACAAATTTTCTAAGACAATTTGTATTTTACATAGCTACAAACCTGAGGTCTTAATGTTTTACTGCCCACCTCTAGCCGCCCCTCTGTCTTCTTATGACTTCCTGAGTTGGGAAAGACTGAACTTCTTTCTTCTTTAGACCAACTGTGCTTCTTTCTCACTAAACACATAATCTGACCAATGATTTTTGTTTCTGCTTACATTGTAAAGTGTTTCTAAAATGAGAGAATATTGTCATTCAGCAATTTTATTCCAGTTTGTTGTAGCTTTGTAAGGGTGATACAGACAAACCTTGGTTTTCGTACACCTCTCTTTTCGTATGCTTTGATTTTAGTAGACTTTTTCTACAAAATTTTGTCTTTGTTATCATACATTTCCTTGGTTTTCTTACACTCGGAAACACTCCATCCAGGTCCCAGCATGTGTCCGGGCCCTGTATTTAGCACCCAAACAAAGCATCCCATCTTCTTTTGTGACCCATTCTACTTTTGTGTTTGTTTTTGTGCTTTTAAATTTGAGTGCAACTGCTAAATAAGCCATCATGGGGCCAAAGAAAGTTCCAATAAAATTTAAGAAAGAACTCATAGCAAAGTGTTGGAGGAAGTTGCATGCCATTCTCAGTGAGAAAATGCCTACAACAAGCACTGCTGTTAGTGAATTTAAGGTCAGCTGAGGCTGGTTTGAAAAATTCAGAAAATAAATGGGCATACATAATGTGCCTACTTCAAGAATTAGGGACATGTTTGCAAAGTGGAATGATGCAAGAAATTTTGTGGAGAATTATCATCCCAACAAAGAAGTTGTAGTCTGTGTCTCCAACATGTTTAATGACAGTTCTGTGCTTAATTTTAGGTAAATTTTAAAGAAAGCGAGAAAAAAATGTCTCTGGACAGTTTTGTTGTACGACAGAGGTCCAGTAACTCAAGCTGGTCCTTGTGCCAGTAAAAAATGAAGAGGGGAAGTAACCTCAGATAGTGCCAGTAAAAAACGAAGAGAAGTAACCATAGATAGGTCGTTGATACCTGAAGTCCTTCTAGGGGGAGACTCCCCTTCCAAACAATACATAACCTGTCCTCTTCCCTCTCCTCTCCTCTCCTCTCTGTCTTCCATACTCTAACAGGTGTTTTCTATAAAGGTAAGAGTGATGTTATATTTATTCAGTTCATTAGTCATTTCTATTTATTTCTCATTTTTTTTGTATGTAAAATTGTTTATTCTCTATAAAGTGTATTTTTTGTTAATATTTTTTGGGGTCTGCAACACATTAATTGTATTTTTCAAGGAAACTGCAGTTTCCTTTATTTTTGACATACCTTTTTATTAGTGAGCTAAGGACATCTTACCTTCCCACCTCCTCCTCCTGAAGACAATTCCACAGCTGTTGTCTGTTGCTGCTTTCTCTGAAAGTCCTGCAGTTCTGTGGTGAGCTCTTGTCTGTGGTCCTCCACAATCACCTGCATATCATCATCACTGACTTCCTAGTCCATAGACTTGCCCACGAGAGGCTCAGCCTTGCTGGTATCTGTAGCCTTCTTAGTAGCCATGATAACTCACTGAGCGAGACCCACATGAAGATTGAACTCTTCCCTTTGTTTCAGTTGGGAGCTGCACACACAACACATTTATCCCATGCATGTTCTAACTGGTCATCTTTGTTGATCTTGTAACCTATCAAACATCCATTGACAAATGGATTTCTCCTTTGACAAAATATTCTTTAACCAAATTTTCTGTAAGCAGCGTACAGTGCTCCCCAAATTTTTCGTGGGGATAGGTTCCAGAACCCACCACAAAAATGCAAAATCCCCTCTAAAAATGCTTATAACTGCCAAATACCCTGTACCCCTTAAACTAAAATGCTTGTAACTGTCTATTTTAAAAGTTCACTGCCTAATGTAGTGGTTCAAACAAAATTATACCTTAAATAATAATCATACTAAAACAATTTATGTAATATCAAATCATCATCCCAAAACATCCTAAGTCATCTAGATTAGTACCCTTTTACAACTGTTACTCTTATGTATATACATCCCCTAAAATGCTTATAACTGATTTACTAATTTTAAAATATTGATATGTAATGGAAGCTCAGCAAAATAGTACAGTGGTACCTCGACATACGAAAGGCTCAACTTACGAAAAACTCGACATACGAAAGCAAATACGAAAAATTTTACAGCTCTACATACGAAAAGTTTTCAAGATACGAAAGGTTGTTGCTGTAAAGTCCCGAGATTCGCCCAGACCACCGAAAACAATTTTAAAACTCCCGCGCCGCCAGCTGAGTAAATCGCCACCATCCTCCCGCTCTCCCATTGTTTCCTGATGCTAGTCACCCCATAAGATCCTGCTCTCCTATTGGTCAGCATCTACCCCTTGTGCTTTAAGTATTCTATTGGTAAAAGGATGCTGTAAATTGAAAAACTTATTCATGCAACACATTTAATAAAAATAATATTAGGTAAAGATAGAATAAAGAATAGAAATGAATGGTTATTATACTGTTTGGTAGTTTCAGTAGTTGAAGAGAGATAATGAAAATTTATGGCTTACTGTGTAAAGTGATTGCTTGGCGATCGTTCGATACTCGTAAGTGCTGGATGTAAACAGAAGTTTGGAAGCTTTTTTTTTTTTTTTTTTTTTATTATAGTTAATGGTTACTTAATAATTATTTGAAATGAGTAAATGCAATACATGTAATAAAAAAATTGTGAATTAGATATCATAAAATATAAAATAAATTAGACTGCCAACAAATATGTATTTTTTAGAATTCTTCTTCTGTTTTAATATTACGTTACATATATGTTTCATTATAGCTGTCAGTAACTCGGTATCTCCATTAGGTAAAGATAGAATAAAGAATAGAAATGAATGGTTATTATACTGTTTGGTAGTTTCATTAGTTGAAGAGAGATACTAATGAAAATTTATGACTTACTGTGTCCTAGGAAAAATGATTGCTTGGCGGTCGTTCGGTACTCGTAAGACGGTAAGAGCTGAATGTAAACAATCAATTGGAAGGTTTTTTTTGTTTGTTTGTTTGTGTATTATAGTTAATAATTAATTAATAATTATTTGAAATGAGTACATACTGATTATTTATACATTTTATTGGCATATTCTAAGCTTTTAGCTTCTTGGGTTTAGATGTCAGAATCATAGACTAGGCTACAGTAGCAACCACTAACATAGGCTAGGCTTATTGCTAAGGGACATATGCTAAAGTCCTAATATATGCAGTAAAAATGGGGTTGAACATTACATGCAGTTGAATATTACTCAAGTATGTACAGTATTTTGCCTTTTTGGAGTCATATTTCTTCCGTCGGATCGGCGTCGTAACCCTAGAACATGTGTTTTAGGCCTGGAAATATAATTTACTGGGGTGTTTTTGGAGGGCTTGGAATGGATTAGCCATTTTACATGTAAAATGTGGTCCAAGAAACGAAAACCCCATGATACGAAGGGCGCCTCGGAACGGATTAATTTCGTATCTCGAGGTACTACTTATCTATAAAATGTTTAATACAAGTTAAATAAATCTTTAAAACAAAATAAATAAACCTGTCTTACAGAACATTTGGCAACTAATCAAGTAGGCCCTGTATACAAAAGCATAGCAGTTTTCTCTCATAGTATGTACATATATTAAGTTGTCCCGTTTTCTTATATATTGGTAAAAACAATTAAAATTATCACTAATTCTGTGGCGAATTTTAGTCACTATTGAACAGTTCTTTTAATCCCAGATGATATGGGATGGACGGCCTAACCTTGAAGATGAAAAATCTTTAAACAGGAGGATGAAGACTGAACAAGAATGGTCTTTTACAATGATTTTATTACAAAACTAAACTCTGATAAATTTTAACAATAGTTTGAGGGAAATTGATGCATCACAGCCTAATTGTATAGTAACATGTAACCTCAATGGACATATGATCACACACACGGTGATAAAAACTACTATTCGGAATTCCTTTTACAAAATCGGGAAAATCACCAAAAATAATTCTCATTAGAAAGCAACAATGATATGCATCTACAGCTGAGTGGTTAAACAACAGTTATGCAAATCATTCTACATAACTGCCCAACAGATGGCAAACTTATATTATATGAATAAATATCTGATATCGCCCAGTCACATGGTGTACAAGTTTTCTCTAACTGAATTAGCTGCACACACACAAACACACACACACACAGTCCTACCTTAAGGGTGCCCAACAGGAAGAAGGAAGAGTTGTGCTGTGCATGCTTGCTCAGTCAGAGACATAATATATACATGGGGCAATTTTGTCAATGGATTTCCTGCTTAGTTTTAGATCAAAATACAGTTTTCATTTCTACTAATATACACAATAACTCTTTACTTTGTTGGGCATTAACTCAGTACATGGAAGAACCAACATGCCAGTAATCAACTTTCTCTCTGCCTAAATCATGACGATTTTGTTGCAAACAATAATGGTCAGTATTATTTTTGACATTCTCCATGCCGAAAAATCAGAAGATGAACTAGAGTTTTTATGTATGCAACTTACCAAGTAATTACATAGCTATAGTTTCACTACCTGTTGGCAGCTAGAATTTTGGAAATTTGCGGTAGCACTATTTTTTTTTGGGCAGGTGACCGACCCCACCCACTTTTGGGGTAGAGAGGAACCAACTCAGCAGGAGTTCAGTTGTTTCTGCCAGCTGATGACTGTAACAGTGGCTGGCAGCAGCAAATATTTTGGATTTGTACTGTTAGGTATTACATCAAAGGCTGTAATACAAGGTTGATATCTTGCTATCACCTACATTCCATTTGCTCTTGTTGTCAGGGTCAAGTTTGCTCTTCTCAGTTAACATGTAGGAAATGTGTACATTGGGATGATAAGACATAGACTTTGGCCAGCCATATGAATAAATTAGAGAGACACAAGAAGAGGAAAGCGGCCTCTAGGGCCAGTGGTAAAAAGACTTTAGCTAGTGAGGTTGTTGATGTTGATTCTCCATCTGTTCCACCTATACCTACCTGTATCTCAGTCTGTTCAACCCGACCCTCACCCTGGTTTCCTTGCACATGAACCTGACCCCGTTGCCAGCTTAGAATTGTGTGTAAATAAAAAATTTTCTTTGATGTTGCAGGCCATGGAAAATTAGGAGTGTCTGTAAAAGGTGATGGTATTGACAGTGTAAGTGCTAGTACAAGAGCAGTGGAGGAGGTGGATGCTCGTCCCACTGATTCTCCTAGGCAAAGTTCCCTGGCATACTTCCCTAAACCTGGGAGGAATCATACTGGTAGCCAAGAAAGGTCAGTAGGGTCTGCCTACAGGTAGTCACTCCATCAGTCAGTCCTGTTGAAGTATTCCAGGTCTCAACAGAGCGCCACTGGAAAGGTGTCTATAAGGAAGTGTCTTGTCTCTCCTCTAGTGTATCAAGTTTTGAGGAGTCGCCCCCAGGGCGCCAATGGCACTTTGTGGATGAGTCTTGTCTTCTGAAAAGACGAGGTCATGGTGAATCTCACACTCCTGTGCCCTTTAAGGAGACTAGTGACATGTTGGATCAGTGCCCGTCATGTAGCCTCTGGATAGTCCCAAGCAGTTTTCCCAGGACAACCTTGTAGTAGAGGGACAGCTCGCATCAGGCAGGCATTCTTCTTTGAGGAGACCTTCTTCATCTTTGAGGAAATTGTCTTTAGTGTGTTCTGCTGTTGCTTCTATTGTTGATTCTGCACTAAGGAAAGTTTCTGAGCTTCCGTTGGCGCTGGATCTTTCTCCCCATGTGCCTCGTTTGTTAGCTGTCCGCCCAGCACCCAAGCCATTTTCAGTGCATAATGGTGCTTTTGTATCTGTTCCTGGAGTGCCTCCTTCAGTATCTGTTTTGCCAGTGCCTTTCAATTATGCCTCTGGATCCAGGAAACATCCTGCACCTGAGCGTCTATTAGCTCTCATTGTTGCATGAATTCCCATCAGTGCTTGAGCGCCCATTAGAGTGTTTGTCTCGTGAGTGCCCATTGGCGTAGTTAGAAAGGGAAACTCCCCCCTACTGCTTATGCTTCTTTGCTTCGCTACTTATTTGTGAAATTTCCAGATTTCTTTACTTCAGCGGCTCCAGCTTCTCCGGCTTCGAATTATGGAAAATCAGACAGAAGGCGCCTCAAGATTCCCTAAGACAGTACTCTCTTCATCGGCTAAGAAAGCTTTGAGGGAAGTGGATGGGTGGCTCCCAGAGAAGAGAGAGCAAGGAAGGGTTAACTTAAGTACACCTATCTTACACAACAGGGGAATCTCTTTCCTTGCGAGTTTCTGCCTCCTCCCAGGGGGACTTCTCCGGTCTGATAAACTCCTACAGGAGGTTCACCTTTGACTCAGCGAAGATTATTTTCTCCATGTCGAAGTTGGACCATTTATTTAAAAACATCGTCCAAGTTTTCGAAGTGATGAGTCTCCTAGATCGGTCCATAGGGCTTTGGCTTGAAATAAAGGATTCCTCTGCGGTTTTGGAGGATGCTCTTTTGGACCTGTTAGGAGTTATTTCTTGCCTAGATAAGGGGATTAAGGAGGGATCCCAAGAATTAGCCTCCCCTTTCACATTAGGCATTTTAAAGAAGAGGGAGCTTTGGTGCTCCTTTACTACCAAAGGGGTGACTTGTACTCAGAGGTCTGCTCTCTTGTTCTCACCTCTGGACAGCAAACACCTTTTCCCACAGACAGTGGTTCTTCAGGTTTCTTCTGACCTTCAGAAGGAATCTACTCAGGATCTCCTAGTACAGTCGGTTAGACGTCCTAGAGAATCTACTGCTACTGTTGCTCATTCTTTTTCTACCACATAAACACAGCCCTTTTGTGGCAGAGGAAAACAAAGATCCTTCCCCAGGACTCAAAGAAACATGTTTTACTCCCCAAACAATTAAGAAGTCTTCCTCAAAACCTCCAGCAAGGAAATGAAAATCAAGTCCTCTGTACTCCAATAGGGGCAAGGCTCTGTCTTTTTTTGCAGAATTGGGAAGCGAGAGGGGCAGAACCATGAATAATAAGGATTCTAAAAGAGGGTTACTCTATTTAATTTGCTCAAAATCATCCTTTGACCAACTCACTGATAGCTTTAACGGTCTATGCTGCAAATTCAGAGAAATTCATTGCCCTCCCTCAAGAAGTTTTATCTCTTTCAGACAAGAAAGCGATAGAAGTGGTAGAGGACTCTCACACACTAGGTTTTTACAAGTGACTATTCATGGTTCCCAAGGCTTGAGGGGGAGGCTGGAGGCCCATGTTGAACATAAGCACCTTGAATTTGTTTGTATTGAAAACTAAGTTCAAAATGGAGACGAACCAGAAGGTCTTATCATCCATTCATCAAGGAGACTGGATAATCTTGATTGATATGGAAAATGCGTACTTCCATATCCCAATTCACCAGGACTCCAAGAAGTATCTAAGGTTTGTCTTCCAGAACAAGTTTAATCAAATCAAAGCGCTGTGTTTTGGCTTGTCCTCAGCTCTCCAAGTGATTACCTGCGTTCTAGCCCCCATTGCAAAGTGGCTACACCTAGTTGGTATAAAAGTTTTTCTCTACCTGGACGACTAGCTTATTTGCTCCTAGACAGAAACAAAATGTGCTGAGGACCCACAGAAAACCCTTCTTTTAGCTGAAGACCTGGGCCTGCTTATAAATCTACAGAAGTCGCAAGTAGTCCCTTGTCAAGAGATAGTATATTTGGGGATGAGGATCAACTCTAGCTTTATGGGTTTTCCCCTTCCCCCAGAGAATTGACACCTGCCTCCAGAAAGTAGAAAAGTTTCTCTCCCATCAGTCTTGCTAAGTAAAAGATTGGATGATTGTTCTTGGGACCCTCTCATCCAAGGAGCAGTTTGTGTCGCTGGCAGGGTTACACACGAGGAACCTTCAGTTTTTCCTCTGGATTAACTGGAACGGGAAGACGCATCTAGATTCAGAGGTGTAAGTTTTCTTTCTTAGATTTCTCTGTTACAAGAAGAATGACCTGTTGTGGCAAACCTCCAGTCAGCTAATGATACTGAACTCTCACCAAGAGTAAGTCTTCTCATGTTAAGACCCAGGGTTTGTTCTGTGTATGAAAAAATGACAAATGTTTTAAAATAATTAGTATTTTTCATAACTACCGTATATTTCGGCGTATAAGTCGACCGGAAGATAAGTCAACCCCCCAATTCTTGAGTAAATTGTTATGATTTTAACTAATATCAGGTATATTAGTCGACCTATAAAATGTGAGGCCAACCGTACGCTCAAAATAAGCAGCAGGGTAAAACGTATCATATAAAATAATCTGATTGTTATTACGGTACATATGTTGCTCTACTTACCATAAAAAATACAGGTACTATACTTGGTATATTAACAAATCTGTGTAATACGTATATAAAAGATGAATACCGGCAAATATGATTAGAAATTACGAAACGAAAGATACGTTACTCGAGTGTAATGTAAAAAAACAAAGCGCTAACTAACTCTGCATAAGAGCCTACGTATATATGTATGTACAAACTGCCACTCAAGTTAATGTTTTGATTGGGTTGTTAAAACGACATGCCGGTATTCTATTATTGTGTTGGAATATTCCTTGACCATTGGTTCTTCTATGGCGTAAACCGGCTCATTTGAGGGAAAACGATACCTGCTGTTGATTCACCAGATTTAAACTGGGATCCTTATGATGAAACCGTGAATGATAATTTGTTTGATGAATTGTTTAATTCATGTGACGATGACTCAAGTCATTTTGAAGGATTTTAAATACATATTTACTATTAAATACAAATTTTTTAATTTTATTTAAAGTGATAAATAAAGATTTCATACCATAAATGTTTTTGAACAATACCCCGGTAAATACAAAACTGTCAGAGTGAACGCATCCTTCTCAATTACTGTACTACAAATGGCTACGCAATGCTTACACTTGCTGTGCGATTGGGGTTTCTTCAAGTTACTTTGATTTTTTTCATTTAATTCAAGGTAATGGATGTTCTAATGTATTATTATTGTCGTATTACAGTGTGAAATGTTTTTAATACTGGTATTTACATATATAGTTACCTCAACAAGGCTGTCATTGTTATTAGCCAACTGTAAAGCCTGGATTCCTGTATCGATATGCCAAAATAATAAAGATTCACTTTTTGTTACCGTAGATAAGTCGACCCCCTAATTTTGGCATGATTTTTTGGGGCTAAAGGGTCGACTTATACGCCGAAATATACGGTAAGAAGCCTACGGCCTTAATATTTAAGGCTCACCTCTAACCACCCCTCTGACACTTTAACCTGGGTAAAAGAATAACTGAGATGTCACAAGGCCCAACTTGACTTGGTGGTTGTTTCACCTAAGTTGTGATAAGAGGACAGCTGCCAGTTCCTTGCTGACAGAGGCCACCAGTTCCTTGCATATACAGTTCTATTGAATTTTTTACGTTTCCAACTGGCGCTAGGAGATTTATCCAAATGTTAAGACCGCAGGTTTGTTAGTTATGAAAAACAGAAATTATTTTTAAAAAAATTTTATTTTCCATTATTGTCTTTCTCACCCAAGGGCCTCCCATCTATCCCTGGTAGCAGTTTGCTAGGTTGCTTGTTTGCTATTCCTGTTGTCCCTGCCTTCATGCCACCTATTCATATGCCCACTCCTCCTCCAGCTGAAGATTCAGGGCTATAAATGAAAATTTCTTAGTGAAGTTATGGTCTCAAGTTGCTGATTAATAAAGACAATGCCTTGCTGTCATCAACTAGAAGGTTCAAAAGTTTGTGGTTGCTTTGGGTATTGCTTTGCCTGTGATTTCAGCTCCTTGTGCTGTTCGTGCTCCCATTGCATATTTTCTTAGTAGCTCCCACTAACATGGTCTTGGCCTTTTTTGCGTATGCGATACCATTAGTTGCTCATGTATTCTTACAGATAGTACATTTATGGCAAGTTGCCCAAGTACTTCAATTTGCTAGAGTATATTAAAGTACTCCTGGGTCCTTGATTGCTTCCATGTCTATGGCTCTTCCACTTCATGTCCAATCCCATGATCTTTAGCAACTCGTTCTTTTATCCACAACCAGACCCGCATGGGACATACTGGATGCTTTTGTTTCCTCTGTTCAGTCTATTGAGACAGTGAACTCTTGAATGATGCTAATGGCTTAGTTTTGGCCTCAGCACAAATGGCTTCTGAATCTCTTCATGAATTTTCTTAAGATATCTCTTCTCACTTGAGTTTTATTGTGAAGCAGCCTGATTTCCTCAGGATTCATTTTCATCCTCAGTCACCACATCTTCACATGTGGCAGTTATCAAGCATAGTCTTAGAGGGAGTTTTTATGAGGTCACTGTTGCTGCTGTCTCACCTCCCTACAGATCTTCCTGCAATACTTTGTCAAGTGAAATGGACAAGATATGAGATATGGTGTGACCAAAAGGTTTTTGTCTCCTTTATGCCACTCTTCCAGTGACTTTATCACCCATTTGAAAAATGACAGAAAGCACTCTCTCTCTCTTTCCCAGTACTAAGGATTATTACTGCTTATTCTGTGCCCTTGACTTCGACTTTTTCTGCCACAGTAAATCTTTCCCTCAATTTAGTGAAACTTCCAACTTGGATCTTGTTTTTAGTTCTGAGCAGCCTTACTAGGTCATACTAGAGGCTCTTTATTTTATGCATATTTTGTAGATTTGACATTGAAAAACTGTTCAATGGGTCTCTCTTTTCCCTCAGTGTTGAACCATGACTCAGTCCTATAGCAGGGATGGTTCTTTTTTTGTGCTTTTGATATTCTTGTAGTACTTTCCCATAAGACAGTCTTCTCTATCCTGTGAGAGGTCTTTGATCCTACTTTCAGTGTATGGATTTCTTCTAACCTCATCTGTTTCTGCATACACAACATCAGTATCAGTCTGTATCTAAGAGTTCCATTTCTTATTGACTAAGACAAGATATTTATGATATCACAGGAGGACCTTGCCTCGCTCAAGATTAGAGATCATGAAGTATGTGCCCTTGGCTTCCTCTCTGGCATTCAAGTACAATTTGGGGTGCTCTGCCTTCCTTTGGAACCTTAAGTATGTAAAACCTACATTGCAATGAGTAAGGTGCACTGATAGCACAACCCCCTTACAGCGACCATCCTTGGGTGGGCACCTGGAGTTATCACACCTTTGCCAAATTCTGTGTTCATGATGTCATTCATGAGACATTGGATTTGTGTTTGTTGAGTCCCATTGTTGCAATAGATCACTTCACATACTTCTAGTGGGGAAAGGTTCAAATCATCATCACCTTCTTTATCCTCATAATTCATTCCTTAGCTGTCTGACACTTTAGAACCATTTATATTTTGTGACGTATCAATCTTTATGCCTCTGCTGCTTTGCAAATTTCCCTCTTTGGGTTTTTCCACCGTAGACCCAATATTTATGGAAGGTCCCAGCTTCAGAAGGCTTTGCTATTGCAAATTAATTACTCTTGGAAGCACTCCTTCTCACCTTGTCCTTGCCAGTGCTATCATTTCCTGCAAATGGACCCCTGGCAGTTACGTCTTCCTTCCACTTTATCCTCTCTGCTAAATGGTGATTCAGACAATTTCATGTTTTATGACAAGTTATGTTTTCCTGAAATAAAACGTACTTTTATGCAAAGCTTTTCTTCAGTTGGAATTTGGCACAGAAGTACATATCTGGGAGTTGACTAAGCAGCAATTGAATAATTTTCTTTGAAATGCTGTGCTATGTGCACTTGGATGTGTTCTAGACAAGTTTAAGGTTATTTTATTGTGAATACTAGGTTTGTATAAAATTTTATTGTAAACATTTAATTAATAGTGATATAGGTGGAAAATACTGATTATTGGAGCAAAGAAACATGAACATATACGGTCAGCATTAAGAATGCATGCTTAAATTTGTGATACCATATGTACTACCAGTTTATGCTTATTTGATTGGTAATTTTTTGCTTAAATGGTATAACCTCTCTGAGAATTATATATGGTATGAGCTTCCAGAGAATAATCAGTTTTAATTTTTGTATACATCAGAAATTGAAAGTAACAGTCTCTGACAATTTACTTTTGAAAAACAGTCCAAGAGGCATCAGCGGCAACAACTTTGTGCTACTAGAGGGATACTGAATCACTGCACACATCAACATTTACAGTATGTGTCTTGAGTACATGTCACATGTGATGCCAAGTGTAGCATCAGTCAGCATCAAATGATCAATATGATGTACTCTGATATGATGTTTAGTCTTTTCCAGTACATACTGCATTGATGACATTTACAAAATACTTTGATGAATGAATGCATTGTGAATCTGCATGTGAGTTCTGAAAAAAATGTTGATGACTGCCTGGACTAGACGAAGATTATGATGAGCACTAAATATCTATTATGTATTCCTCATCCTCATTCTACAGATTTATGTTTTGTTTGATATTGTGTTAAATAGAAGGTACATATTTATTTATAATTATGATGAAGGAATTGTTGTTATAGGCAGATTGGGTAGGTGGGTTCCAGTCATTTGGAACATAACCCCATTTTTTCCACAAAAGAAATGCAGTTTGTTGTATGACATTTCCCTTTATGAATGGTCTTGATATAAAACAAACCACTCAAATCTTCTCATTAGTTAAAAAATACTTTTAAAAAATAAAAGGGACCTAAAGTCATTATAATCATAATCGCAATTTTATTAGTCTTTTGTTCCTATTTTAGACTTTAAAGTTGCAGACTATTATTTAACTTTTGTTAACCTCAGGTCCAGATATTTTTACCTTTGAAACTTGATGCTTTCTTATGCCATAAATATTGTTGTTCCATTTTAAATCATGTATTTGTTTCATGGCTAGAAACATTTTAACTTTAACAAGCAAAGTGATATGTACTATGTATCTGTAAAACTAAAAGTGATAAATTTTTAACCAATTTGTATTTTTCATAGCTAACAAACCTGAGATCTTAACAATAGGATAATCTTCTAGCACTAGCAGGAAACCGATTAAAAACAATCAAAGATTGTAAAACAAGGAATCAAAGATTGTAAAACAAGGAATCTGTGGTATCTGGCAACTCATGCATATACAAGGTGGATGTTGGTCATCGACCAAGCTTGGAACCCTGTGATGCGCCAGTCTTTCTTCCAACCCAGGATATGAGAGGGGCAGCTAGAGGTTGGCAGTTAATGTTAAGACCTCAGGTTTGTTAGCTATGAAAAATACAAACTGATTAAAAATTTGTCATTTGTTCACATGCGGAACAAACCTTTGGTCTAACAATAGGATAGACTTATACTTGGAGAGAGGTACGAGTATCCAGAACCAGCTGGGGATTCAGCCCACCTGACCACCCTTCCAGAAGATCGAGTTCTTAGGAAGGGGGTCTGAGCTCGTGTTCAGATTCATTGCATTAATGGAAGGTAAAAAGAATTCTGTCTGTTCAAGTAACAAATCACATATGTCACTCCTTTCTCCCCTTGTTAGAGAGGGGAGTAAGTGCTACTGAGAAACAGATTTATTTGTATAGGAACACACAAAACTGCAACCAGTATGGCTACCAACTCACCTGTATCAGACCAGCTCCAGCTTAAGACGTGTCAAATTCTTCAACCTGCTGCATGGAAGAAGAAAAGGGAAAAAGAGAAAGGAGGTGACTAGACATCTCCCTAATTCTTTCACCCACACAATCATCTTGCGTAAGATACCAACTGTCCCTCTGGGGGCACTAGATAAGTTATGTAATGAAAATTATTGAATTCTATTTTTATTTTTCAGGGAATTTTTCGTGTACCTGAACAAGATGTATTGATAAAGAGAATTCCTGATATGCAGAAGGCGGTATCGAACACACTTCGAAATATTCAAGTAACTCATAGGTAAGATTTTTTTTGTATGATGGACATTGGTAACTTTTTTTAAAAATTCTTTTATCGTTCTTTTATTTTGGTTATCAGACCAGTTACATTGAGATATTAAAAATTTTACAGACTTACAACCTAAGCCATTGTACAGTACTATTTTAATCAATGAAACAAATAAAGTAAAGTAAGCATATTGCTCTACTTTATGCTAAAACAGTCCCTTGAAACAGATTTTCCTTGAAAATTTCCACTTTAAAAGCCTCTTGTATATAGTACCAGCTGATTACCTGTCACCCTTTGCAGATGTATGCAGAAGTACATCACATTTTTATGAATTTCAATTGAGACAAATACCAGTAATTAAAAACAAATGTTCAGTGAATACATGCAGTAAACCTGAGGGCTCTTCTCAGTGAAAGGCAAGCTGTTAACGTGAAGGTAAATGTAAGAGTTCCTGAACAGTTTACTGGCTGAAAAATATTAACAAAAAGAAAGAAAGAGAGGAAATATAATAGAAATGTATACAGGCAGTCCCCGGGTTACGACGGGGGTTCCGTTCTTGAGGCGCGTCGTAAGCCGAAAATCGTCGTAAGCCGGAACGACACTTGGAAATATGCCTTAAACTAAGAAAAAGTTAGAGACCTTACCTGTGTGACATGCAAGTATATTGCATGATGTGTAGTGTGGTTATTTCAATGGCAAAGGATGGTTCTTGAAGGTATAATTCTTTATTAAACTTGTGACACTATAAAGCACAATGTACTACACTTAATCCTTAGGTTAGATTATACACTAAACACTATATTATGCACTGTACACTTCGTAGTAGTATTTGGTAGATCCTGGAGTACACTAAAATCCCAGTCTGGTAGCTCTGGAAGGTAAAAGTATAACACAATTAGTACAAAATACTACACAAAGTCCTGAATGCAATATGTAAATTATAGATATCAAGAGTAAAAGAGTTAATGTATGTTAATTAATTCCTTACTTTTAGTTTATAATTCCTTACTTTGAGTTATATCAAGAGTAAAAAAGTTAATGTATGTGAATTAATTCCTTACTTTTAGTTTAAAGTTGTCCTGCTATGTAACCCTGGATGCACAAAGTCTTATGTGGCCCCATAGCCTACATCATTCAGGGGGTTCTGGAATGTACAAAAAATAATTAGTATGTCAGTAAGTACTCTATGCATAGTAAGTTACATACAGTAATATGCACCATACAGTGGTTTAATATCACATATATAACATGTATAAAACTTAGTTAATGTATGTTAATTAATTCCTTACCTTTAGTTTAAAGTTGTCGTTCAATGTAACCCTGGATGGAAAAAGTCTTATGTGGCCCCATAGCCTACATCATTCAGGGGGTTCTGGAATGTACAAAAAATAATTTTGTCAGTAAGTACTCTATGCATAGTAAGTTACATACAGTAATATGCACCATACAGTGGTTTAATATCAACTGGTATGCATATTGTAAATGATTGGTCTACACCCCCTGTTCAGCAGGGAGTGTACAGTATGTAATTCCATGAGGGACCTTGATCACTTATCCCATGTGAGAGATCTTGGTCACTTTTTTTTAGTATGTACGTATAAAACTTACTTAATGTATGTTTACTACTATGTATAATTCCTTACCTTTAGTACAGTAGTACATAGTTTACAGTTGTCGTGCTATGTTATGTACTAGTAACCCTGGACAAAGTTTTATGTGGCCCCATAGCCTGCATCATGGAGGGGGTCCTGGTTTTCTGGAATGTACCAAAAAAGTATCAAAGTTAAGTCATGTTATGTATGTTTAGTAAGTTACATACAGTAACCATACGTACAGTGGTTTATAACATGTATGTACATAATCAAACTTGGTTGGAAATTCCTGTAAAAAAAAGTTATGTACGTATGTAATATGTAGTACTACTGTATGTAAAAACCTTACTGTTCATACTTTGTTACACTACATGTTACATGTGATACGTATACTTTCCTGAAGGGTTTTTTCCATCCAAAAATGGTGCTTCTACTTGTAGTTATCCCTTGATGACACTTGTAGTAGTAATTTGTTAGTAACAACCTGGAGTTGTGTGAAAAATGTTGGTTCTGGAAGGAAAAAGTAACAAAATTAGTGTACAAAATATACACTACAGAAAGTTGTGAATGCAATATGTTAATTACTGTAGATATATCAAGAGTACTAAAAGAGTTAATGTATGTTAATTAATTCCTTACTTTTAGTTTAAAGTTGTCGTTCAATGTAACCCTGGATGGACAAAGTCTTATGTGGCCCCATAGCCTACATCATTCAGGGGGTTCTGGAATGTACAAAAAATAATTTTGTCAGTAAGTACTCTATGCATAGTAAGTTACATACAGTAATATGCACCATACAGTGGTTTAATATCACATATAACATGTAGTATAAAACTTAATTTAGAAATTCCTTACATAACTTACCAACTTTTAGTGAGTCTCAAAGCTGTTACCTAGGTTGTGGGAGATGGAGGTGGAGGTGTAGAGCATTCATGATAAGGATGCATTCCAAACCTAACTTCAGTGTGCTTTATCACAGATAACAGGCTAGGATGATGGGCAGTCTGGAATGAAGAATTAATATTAAAGGACAGTATGTAACCACTTAGGTGTACAAAATTTATTGTACGTATGCAAACATTAAACACAACTGAGAATTCCTTACCTTCAGCAAAATGAAGACATGTAGGCTATGTAGAGGTCTGGTTTATGTAAGTCACAGGTGCATGCCAGTCTGGAATGATAATGTAATAGTACATATGATTATATAGTATGTATGTTACATACATAACATGGTATATTACAATATGTAATAATAAAACATTAATAAAAAAAAATGTCCTTACCAAATTCTAGTGGTTGGCTTGCTTACTGGGATGGCCATATGGTACATGAGAGTGGGTGGCTGGGCTATGGAGTGGGATGGGCAGGTGCTTGGGAGTCTGGAATGATAAAAAATATATAAAATGATAGTTACTACTACTGTAAACTACTGCACATGTTATTACTGTTTGACATATGTAGTGTGTAATACGTATGTTCAATATAAAAATGAAGAATTCTTTTACCTGAGGAATGGGAGAGGTGATACTACTCGTATCAACTGATTTGGGCTCTGGAGAGGTGATACTCGTATCAACTGATGAGGGAACATCTACATCTGGAAAGAATGATAGGGTACATAAATATATTATAAGGTGGATGTAATTGTAGCATATGTACACTTTTAATAAAATTTCTATTAGCAATTTATAAAACATTTTATACAAATTTGTTAAGGATTCCTTACCTGATGTATAGGGCGAGGCATCAAAACCATGGAAAGGCTCAGGGTCATCTGGGTCACTGTCACTATCAAAGGGGTCTGAAATGAAAAAAAAAAAAATAATAAGGTTATGCAACATCAAACACATTGTACCACTATGTAAGTTAGTGTACGTATGTATGAGGGTGTAAACAATTTCCACATGAAAATGAGAAAAATGAAATTGCTTACCTGATTGTACACGTACAGGTGGGCGGGCTGATACAGAGGGTCCAGGTACAGGGGATCTGGAACTGTCACAGGTAGTACAGGGAGATCTGGAACTGTCACAGGTAGTACAGGGAGATCTGGAACTGTCACAGGTAGTACGGGGGATCTGGAACTGTCACCACTTCTGCAATAAAATTACAAATGATGAAAATTAATGAAGTTACAATTTACTCTTACATTTAGTTGTTACATTAAAAAATTAACACATTTTTATATGTACACTATGTAAACACATAAATTAGTAAAACAGTTCAGAATTCCTTACCAGGACTAGGAGTGGGAGGTGGTGGTACTGGAGACTTGTGAAAGAAAGTGTCAAGCCTGGACTGCACACTTCTCTTCGTCTGCTTCTCCTTCAGGGTCTCCTTGTAGAAAGTCACCAAATCCATGATTCCTCTCTTGATTTTGTCAAACCTAGAAACGTTAGGGTCTTCTGCCTCAAAAGAAGCCAAGGCTCTCTCCAGATGAGTAAAAACCCTCTGACAAGCCTTTCACAGTTAATGACCTGGGTTTTGGCTCTGGTGCCGCCTCCTCTTCCTCAATCATTTGTTGTTCAAGTTCTAGTAAGAAAAAGGTCCTCTGCAGACAATTCCCTCTCCATGGGAAAGCCAGCAGCTCTGTTACATCATCAGGTTCAAGATCTATTTTCAGCCTCTTGCTTAGCCCTACGATCTTCCTCGTCACAGTCTCGACGTCTTCTGCCTGGTCAAAGCCTTCAAAAACTGTGCACAAAACTGTGGACACAGTTTCCTCCAGGCCCCATTTAAAGTGGTCGTCTTCACCTCGTCCCAAGCACTTGCAATGTTCTTCACTGCATCTGCAATGTTGTAGCCCTTCCAGAATTGCTTCAGTGTCAACTCCTTGTTAGCTTCTATGGCCCTCAAAGCAAAACGTATGGTCCTTCTAAGGTAGTAAGCCTTGAAATTAGCTATTACTCCCTTGGTTCCATTGGCTGTATCAGCGATGTGGTATTGGGTGGGAGGTACACCACCTTCACATTAGGATGCATGTCGCTCAAATTTGAAGGGTGACCAGGGGCATTGTCCAGGACTAAGAGGGCCTTAAAAGGCAGACCCTTCGAAGTCAAATACCGCTCCACTGCTGGCACGAAATGGTCATTGAACCAATCTTCGAAGACCATTAAGGTAACCCACGCCTTCTTGTTAGATTTCCAAATCACAGGGAGTTGACTCTTGAAAATGCCCTTGAAAGCCCTGGGATTCTCGGCCAAATACACCAGCAAGGGAAGGGCTTCAGTTTCAAATCACCACTTGCATTGGCCCCAAACAGCAAAGTCAGTCGCTCCTTTCCAGCTTTATGGCCAGGTGCTGACTTTCTCCTCCTTGGAAAGGTACGTTCGATTTGGCATTCTTTTCCAAAATAATCCAGTCTCATCCACATTAAAGACTTGGTCAGCCGTGTAACCACCATCCTTAATTATCTCAGCCAAACCACCTGGAAAACTTTCTGCTGCTTCGCTATCAGCACTAGCAGCTTCACCTTGCAGCTTCACATTATGCAAATTTGCACGAGCCTTAAAACGGTTAAACCAACCTCTACTCGCGGAAAATTCACCACCAGCACTGCCTTCGCCAAACTTTTTCACTACTGCCTCATGCAGCGCTCTAGCCTTCTCCTGGATCACACTTAAGCTCAACCGGAACAAACGTCGCTGTGTTCTGGTCCTCCAGTCCAGATCATGAGCAATTTCTCCATTTCAACAATGCTCTGGCTACGTTGCTTCTCGTTTATCACCGTTGACTTCATCGGTGCAGCATCCTTAACATGCTTCAGAATACGTTCCTTATCCTTCACAATGGTTACCACCGTGGTCCTGCTCAAGCCTAAAGAACGGCCTATTTCGGTGTTAGTTTCTCCCTTCTCCGAACGCTTTGATCACGTCATATTTGACTCCATCGTGATGACCTTCCTCTTCTTGGATGAACATCATCATGGAGGAAGTACTTTGGCGTTTAGGAGCCATTGTAAATTTGCGAAAATGGCAAGGAATTTCAGCAACGTCTCAGCACACAACCTAGTGAAATGCAGGCAGGCACGCGATTGAAGTGGCGTCCTTTCGTATTGTTACGCTTGGCGTCCTCGACCGTCCGAGGTCGTTGTTCGGTCAATTTACCATACAGTTTAATAGCGTTAATTAATTTATGCACCTCCGCTCAAAAACTAGTTCTGCATATGAGGTATCGTTAAAAAGCATAACAAAACGTCGTAACCTTGGAATTTGTGTTGTAATCTAACCAGAAACTTAGTTTTTTTAATTATGTACTGGAAACAAGCAATGATTTTTCATTATATTTGCGCTTTTGGACTGTTTTAAACTGCGCATCCCCTATGTATTCATTGCATAGTGTATTCATTCGCCCGAAACTAGTTCCGCATATGCGGCGTCACTAAAAAAATTCAAAAAATACAAAAAAAAAAGTGTCAAAAATCATCATAACCTCAAAATTTTTGTTGTAATGTAACCAAAAACATATTTTTATTATGTACTGTGCTAAACTATAAAGGATTTTTATCATAGCATGCGTTTTTTAAAAGCGTCGTTAACTCGGAGCGTCGGAAGCGTCAGCGTCGTAACCTCGGAACAAGCGTCGTAACCCAGGACGGAATTTCCATTGAATATTTAAGAAAAAGCGTCGTAACCTCGGAACGTCGTAAGCCGGAACCGTCGTAAGCCGGGGACTGCCTGTATACATTATGATATTACTGTATACACTCAAGTTAAAAGGAAAAACTCGTAACTGTTGACCTTATTTATCCAAGTAATGATGATGTTAAAATTATGATTGAGTACCTATGGGTGTAGTTGTAATGGTGGAATCTAGTCTCAGTTTTTACTGCATAATTGAATGCAGACATGCAGGATTAAAAAGAAATCTAACTAATGCCAATAGAAGTAAAATGGGTTTGTTGTTAACCCTCTTACGCCGACTGGACGTATTTTACGTCTACATTTTTTGTCTCCCGTGTGCCGACTGGTGGAAAAATATATACCGAAGAAGAAAAGTAAACATCATTCATGCACACCAAGAGACAGAAGAATCTTGTTCCAGAAAATCAGAAAGTGGAAAAAAGGTCTTGCAAAAGAAAAAAATGCATGGAAAGTTATAGAACTAAAAAGTAAGATAGAAAATGCAGAAAAAAAGATTATACAATCAAAAGAAAATGAAAAACGGGACTTGGAAGAAAAAACCCTATTAAATATCAAGCAAAACCCCAAACTATTATACTCATATGCGAAGAAGATGAATAAAAGAAGAATAGAAATAGGCCCTCTGAGAATTGAAGGGAGATTAACGAATGAAAAAAAGGAAATTTGCAACATACTGGCAGAACGATATAAGAGAGAATTCACCCCTAGAATAGATAATGAAGATAATGATATAGAAGTAAGGGATGAAAATAGTGAATATTTAGCTGACATAGATATTAATGAAGCTGATATTGTGCAGGCTATTAATGAAATTAAAAATGGAGCTGCTGCAGGGCCTGATGGAATTCCTGCTATTTTGTTAAAGAAAGTAGTTCATTCTATCGCAAAGCCACTTGCAATATTATTAAGACAAAGTGTAGATACAGGCAAGATATATGATGAGCACAAATTAGCGTATATTACCCCTACTTTCAAAAGTGGATCAAGACTAGAGGCAAGTAATTATAGGCCTGTGAGTCTAACATCACATATAATGAAAGTGTATGAAAGGGTAATGAAGAAAAATATTATGAAACATTTAATAAAAAATAATTTGTTTAATAAAGGACAACATGGTTTCGTACCCGGAAAAAGTACACAAACCCAACTGTTAGTCCACCGTGAAAACATATTCAAAAATATGAAAAGCGGAAATGAAACAGATGTGGTTTATTTAGACTTTGCAAAAGCTTTTGATAAAGTAGACCATAATATATTAGCGAAGAAAATTAGAAAACACAATATCGTGGATAAAGTAGGAAGATGGTTAAAAGAATTTTTACACAACAGAAAACAGATAGTTATTGCAAACGACGAGAAATCGGATGAAGCCAAGGTAATATCCGGTGTGCCGCAAGGTACGGTGTTAGCTGCAATACTGTTTGTTATTATGATTGAAGACATAGACAATAATGTTAAGGATTCGGTAGTGAGTAGTTTCGCAGATGACACAAGAATAAGTAGAGAAATTACTTGTGATGAAGATAGGAACGCTCTACAAAGAGACCTTAACAAAGTATATGATTGGGCAGAGGTAAATAGGATGGTATTTAACTCTGATAAATTTGAATCAATAAATTATGGAGACAGAGAAAGAAAGCTATATGCATATAAGGGACCTAATAATGAGACCATCACAAATAAGGAAGCAGTTAAAGACCTTGGTGTGATGATGAATAGGAACATGTTATGCAATGATCAAATAGCAACTCTGTTGGCAAAATGTAAAGCAAAAATGGGAATGTTGTTACGGCACTTCAAAACAAGAAAAGCTGAACACATGATTATGCTTTATAAAACATATGTTCGTAGTCCCACTTGAATATTGCAATATGATATTGGTACACACTATCAAAAGGATATTGCACAAATAGAGAGTGTACAAAGGTCCTTTACAGCTAGAATAGAAGAAGTTAAGGACCTAGACTACTGGGAAAGACTACAATTCTTAAAATTATATAGTCTGGAAAGGAGAAGAGAACGCTACATGATAATTCAGGCATGGAAACAGATAGAAGGAATAGCAGAAAATATCATGGAACTAAAAATATCAGAAAGAGCAAGCAGAGGTAGATTAATAGTGCCCAAAAATATACCAGGAAAAATAAGGAAAGCACACAGGACATTAATCCACTACGCACCAGCATCGATAATGCAGCGTCTATTCAATGCGTTGCCAGCTCATCTGAGGAATATATCAGGAGTGAGCGTAGATGTGTTTAAGAATAAGCTCGACAAATATCTAAACTGCATCCCAGACCATCCAAGATTGGAAGATGCAAAATATACCGGAAGATGTACTAGCAACTCTCTGGTAGACATTAGAGGTGCCTCACACTGAGGGACCTGGGGCAACCCGAACAAGATGTAAGTCTGTAAGGTCTGTAAGGACGTATTTTACGTCGACTTACAAAAGTTTTTTTTGAAATTTGCGGAAAAATACTTATAGGCCTACCAGCCTAAAACTTTTGAATCACGCGCCTTGGGGGATGCTGGGAGTTCACGGATCAAGGTGTTGTTTTGTTTACAATTGTTACGCAGGCGCGCAAGCGCGAATTTCTTTCTTGCCGCACTAAAAAGTATCTGTGACACATCTCGGAAATTATTTCGTCACTTTGACATAATTTTTGTACCATTGTAAATTAGCTGTTACATGAAGTATTATATATGAAAATGTGCGCATTTTTATGTAGAATACAATAATAAAATACTCCTGATTGTAGCTTTTATCAGTTTTGAGATATTTTTATATAAATAACGATAATTGCCAAAATTTCAACCTTCGGTCAACTTTGACTCTACCAAAATGGTCGAAAAACGCAATTGTAAGCTAAAACGCTTATATTCTAGTAATATTCAATCATTTACCTTAATTTTGCTACTAATTGGAAGTCTCTAGCACAATATTTCGATTTATGGTGAATTTATGAAAAAACTTTTTCCTTACGTCCGCGCGGTAACTCTTCCGAAAAAAATCATACATGCGATTGTGGTAATGTTTGCACCATTTTAAAATTAGCCGTTATATAAAGTTTTATATATGGAAATGTGCGCAATTTCATGCAAAATACAACTAAAAACAACCCATGGTTGTAGCTTTAATCAGTTTTGAGATATTTTCATATAGATAACAATAATTGCCAAAATTTCAACCTTCGGTCAACTTGACTCTACCGAAATGGTCTAAAAACGCAATTGTAAGCTAAAACGCTTATATTCTAGTAGTATTCAAGCATTTACCTTCATTTTGCAATAAATTGGAAGTCTCTAGCACAATATTTCGATTTATGGTGAATTTATGAAAAAAATAACATTTTCTTTACGTCCGCGCGGTAACTCTTCCGAAAAAATCATACGTGCGATTGTGGTAATGTTTGCACCATTTTAAATTAGCCGTTACATAAAGTTTTATATATGAAAATGTGCGCAATTTCATGTAGTATACAATTAAAAATAATTGAAGGTTGTAGCTTTTCTCATTTTTGAAATATTTGCATTTAAATCACGATAAATAGAAAAAAAAACCACGTTCGGTGAACTTTGACTCTACCGAAATGGTCGAAAAATGCAATTGTAAGCTAAAACTCTTACAGTCTAGTAATATTCAGTCATTTATCTTAATCTTGAAACAAATTCGAAGTCTCTAGCAAAATATTTAGATTTATGGTGAATTTAAAAAAAAATCTTTCCTTCCCTCCGCGCGCGGATTCTCCGCCACAAATCTCCGAAATACGTACGTCCCATTCTCGGAATATTTGCTCCGTTTCATATTAGGCATTTCATAGAGTTTTATATATGAAAATGTGCGCAATTTCATGTAAAATAAAACGAAAAATATTTGAAGGTTGTAGCTTTTCTTATTTCTGAAATAATTGCATATAAAAAATATATATAAAAAAATTCGACATTCGGTCAACTTTAACTCGTCAGATATGGTTGAAAACTGCAATTGTAAGCTAATACTCTTACAGTATAGCAATATTCAATCATTTGTCTTCTTTTTGAAAGAAATTGGAAGTCTCTAGGACTATTTAGATTTATGGTGAATTTTTGAAAAAAATATTTGTTTACATCCCGGCGTTACGAATTCATGCATTATTTTGTGATAATATTTTCTCTGTGTTGCTTTTATCGTTTTACAATGTGTTATATACCAAAATGATTGCAATTTAGTGTACATTACAACGAAAAAAAGTAACTTGTTACCTTTAACCGTTTTGCGCACAGCGCGATTTGAATACAATTATATATGAAATTTCGTTTTTGCGCTATCATATATCGCATTATTTATATATGATAATGATAATTTTTTTCATTTCTGATGGTTGCATACTAAACTTCAGGCAATGACAAAAAAAGGAGCCAAAAATGAACTCTCAATCTTGAAAACTAAGCTTGCTGTGATTTTTTTAAAAAAAATATTTTTTCCGCTTCCGCGCTCACTCCGAAACCCCTCCGGCACACGGGAGACAAAATTTTATTTACCGCTCCGGCGTAAGAGGGTTAATATCTACAGAATGCTGTAAATTTCATACTTGATCAGTTCTTTCTTCGTGTAAAAAAAGTACATAGATGAATAATATCCTTTTGCCATCTGAGAATGGGCCACACAAGTTTAATACCTTGGTACTTAATTGTGGGTCAACCCCAATTTTTTTTGACAACTACTACCTGGCAGAGTGTCCTAGTCTTGGGGACCGCAGAAAATATTTCCTCTCAGGTACCAGCCACCATGGTAATTATACCTAGTATCCAGGGTTTCCACAGGACTCTTGTTTTCAACTCCTTTTCAAGTTTGTTGCAGTGTGGATTTTAGTAATACATATAATTTTTTGATAGTGTAGTTGCTTGTTTCGTCCTCAATAAGTTACCCCTCCATGGTGTGGCAGAGCTCCATGGTGACCTGACTAATATCAAAGAAATGTCTTTTAACTTGGTCTTGTAGCTGTGTATTGTGTTGTAATGATAAACACTATGACATATGATGGATTGTAATGCACTCAAAGGACAAGAGGGCATTTTCTCTTATCTTCAGCGAGGCTAAACCCAGTTTTTGCCATGTCAAAAATCTGGAAGAAGTGCCTGTAGCACATACTCATCGGCCATCTTGTTTACAATCAGGCTGGTAAAAGACCAAGAACATTACCTCAAAATTACTAAAAATTGCTTCGATTCTAAATTTTTTCATTGAAGATTGTGGAAACTTATAAACTTGAAAGTTAAGGGTATTGGCCAGATACGTATGTACAGGTTCAAAGTCATGCCTTTTGGGCTAAACATTGCCCCCAAGAATTTTTACAAAATTAGTAATGTTAGTTGTCCAAGAACTCAGAAAAGAAGGAATAAAACTAATAGCTTACTTAGATGACTGGTTAATCTGGTTGTTCACAAGAAAAGATAGCGTGAAAAAAACCCAAGAGCAGTGGTCAATAGACTCCAGTCAAAAAGTTTGATAATATATTGGAAAAATCCCACCCCACTTCCAGCAGATGCTTTTAGTAGCTGGGACTGTGTTGGGATACTCTTCAGGGCCTGTTCTCTCTCCCCATCAAAACTCAGAACAGAAGGGTTCATGGCATATCCCAGAGTTTCCAGATGGTAATTAGAACATATGATGGGTCTGCTGCAATTTGCATCAGTAATAGATCCAATACTCAAACTGCAATTGGAAAACGTGAGTAGATTTTGGCTTGCATACAAGAAAAAAGAAGCAAAACTGATCTAGCCAAAAGAATCATAAAGTTAGGGAGATACTTTGGCTTTGACCTGGAAGGAATCTCTGGTGAAACCAGTCACCCTGACACCTCCATCTGTAAGTGACAATACACAGAGATACATTTTTGACAGGTTGGGGAAGACATTGGAAGGATTGTCAAGTGGCAGGGAGGTGGTCAGCTACTGTGAGGAATTGTCATATCAATTTCCTGGAGCTGATGGCTGTCTTTTTGTCTCTTAAAAAACTCAAACCTCCAGAAACAGCATAAGTATTTTGTTGGTTCTAGACAACACAACTGCAGTATCTTGCATCAAGAGATCAGGATCACACTCACCTCTCAATATGATAATGCTAGCCAACCTTCAGAGGGCACAAGTAAAGAAGTGGCACCTCTCTGCAATTCACCTCATAGGGTCTCTCGTTGTAATAGACTCTCTATTAAGAAAAATGACAGCCTCAACAGAGTGGATGATGGACAACCACTCTTTTCAAACAATAACCATGTTTCCACAACCGGAAGTGGACCGGTTCGCCACATACGAGAATCACAAACTTTCAGTATGTAGTACATATGTGTTTCTGAACTTGGGCAGTGAAGCAACTGCAAGAGATGTCTTCTTACAAGACTGGAACAAGTGGAGGACGATACATTTTTTTCTTCCACTGTCCCAGATTTCGAAGGTTTTCAGAACAGCTTATGTTATAGATAGCCCCAAATTGGCCAAACAGGCATTGGTTCTTATTACTTCAACAACAGGTTAAAAGACCAATTCCACTATTGTCTGCTGTTCTGTCCCAGAAAGGAGGAGGGAAAGTTGTTTACGCATCGTCCTTTCTGAGCTGAGACCTTCGTTCATGCATAAATTTTTTAAACATCTACCGTGAAAACTAATCACCCAACATTGCTAGGTAGGGTGAGGTGGATGAATATTGACCTATTAGTAGAAAAAATTGCCTTAAAAATCCATTTTGTACCGGAGAGTGCACACTGTGCCCAAAACAAACTGCACAACATGGCCTGCCTAGGTATACTCATAAATCCTTAACTTAGAGAATAAGTGTCATATTTTACACTATAAATTTTTGGGAAATGGTCGGCGCTCTGAAAATGTGGGGAAACACCGGCCGGGGGCTGGGGAACCCTCCAAAAACCAAATTTCCTGTTTTTAGCATAATGATGCTGATAATTCTTCCAAGAAGGCAGTAGGCTACATCAGAAAGACTTAATGACATTAGACTTATAAATAGGTAAAGTTGAACCCACTCAATAAAAATTTCCTGTTTTTGGCATAATGACACTGATATTGCATTATGGGGGAATTGATGGATGAGTTGCATTTGGCAACATTCTAAAGGGTTGCTTGTGTGTGAGAGAGAGAGAGAGAGAGAGAGAGAGAGAGAGAGAGAGAGAGAGAGAGAGAGAGAGGGAGGCTGGTTGTTTCGTCTGTTGTCTTGTTGGGTTGTTTGCATTCGTCGGAAGCGATAGGAAGGGTCTGGGATGTTTAGTGTATTTATTACGTATATTGTATTTTTATGTTTATTATTATTGTTAAGATAGTATGGGGAAGGTTTGTGTCTGTTTTTTTATTTTGTTTTGAGAGAGAGGGTGTGTGAATGATGAATGGGTGGTTGATGAGTAAACTGCTTGTTTGGTGCGCATTTTGGCTCGTTCACCAAGCATTCGGAGTCAGTGAGAAGCAGTCAGTCAATGAAGGCAATCAGAGTGAGAGGTGGTCAGCCAGTAGAGTCGTTTATGTGCATTTCACATAAGTTTTGGGTATTTTAGTAATCGAGTTCTGTCGTGCTTGTGTGTATTTGTGGTTGTCGAGTTGGAGAGCGATTTTTTTGTGTCTGATGTTTGTGAATTGGTGTGTAGTCTTGGTGCTTGTTTGGAGTTTTTTGTGTTAGTATTCAGCAGTTTGTTGGTGACAGTTGGTTTGGTGTTTGGTGGTTTGCTAGTGGCGGTGGAGTTTGTTGAGTGATAATGGGCAGAAGTTTGTTGGGAGACCTTTTGAGCGAATGTTGGGAGATTGGGGTATCGAGCATATAGTAACAACATATATGCCGAGTGCGAATGGATTGGCCGAATGAACCATAAGGACTGAGGGAGATGTTACAAATGGTGACTGATAGAGAGAATGAGTGGGATTTGATATAAGGAGGAGTAGTAGCGATGTATAATGAGTCAGTACATAAAAGCACAGGCATACCTCAAAGTGAGTAGTATAATGAATTACGAGAGGTATGAGAGCGAGGTTGGATGTGAATGAGGATGTGTGGAGACAAGTGAATGAAAGGTTTGAGAGTTTCAGAGTAGGTAATAAGGAGTTGAAGGAAGTGTTTGAGAAGGGAAGATTGACAGTGAGTAAGATGCGTGAGAAGTATGACGGTCTGTATGTAGTGAAAAAAAAGTTTGGTCCATTGGATTGAGTGATGTGCTAGAAGACAGGAATGAGGAAGGAAATGTAAGGGTAGTACGAGCACATCATAATCAGTTGAGATGGAGAGAACCACCAAAATACATATTAGAGCATCCATTAGGAAGTTATTAATGGAGGAAAAGGACAAGGAAAGTGAAGAAATAGAAGAAACAAATTGGGGATGTAAACAACTAGTGTCAGTGGAACAGAAAAGAAAGCCTAAAAAGAGGAGTAGAAAGAGTAAGGGTACATTTTCAGAGTTGTTTGCAGAGAGTACACAAGATGGGTTGTTTGATTTTGAGGGGTTTGAGAAGTGAAGAAGTGTGAGAAGTTGTGAAGAAGATGGTACATATAGTGTGTGCAAATTCCCTTTGACTGAGTGATGAAAGAGTGAATGTGGGAGTGAGAAAGAGTTAAAAATACTGGAGTGTAAATGGGGAATTTTGGATTGCTTGAGGCAAAGGGTGGCAGAAATAAATGTGAGTATGGAAGAGATGATAGTAGCCATGTCAGGTGTTGGTGAAGTTGAAGGAGACGTAAATCTCCAGAGTTTAAATGAGCTTGGTGTAAGTAGTTCAGAGCCAAGGCTAGGTGAGTCCAGTGTGGTTGGAGTACAAGTCATTATACAAGAGGTAGTGTATGAGAGACCTTGGACCTGAAGTCAAGGTTCAATTCTGGAGTACAGTGGGGTAGTAAGAAAGGGAGTTTAGAGAGAAAAAAAAAAAGAAAATGAGATTTCCTTTATTTTAGTCAAGGGGAGAATGGTATATGTAGTATGAAAATAATATTGGGATTAAAAGTCTGATTATTTTTTTTAATTAAGCAATTTTGAATCGCGTTTTTTTAGGAATTAATATTTTTTTTTTTTATGTTCTTATGCTGTGCTTGTGGGTGAGGGATTGTTAGTTAATGATTGTCTTTCTTTTCTTTTTCACTGCAATTTTATAGATGGGGGTGAGTGAGTGAGTTGCGCTCTCCTTTGCTTGGACCATTGAAAGCTTGTTTTGCTTCGTAGCAAGTATTATTTATAGTTTGCTGTTGTGTAGTCATTAATTGGATAAATGGGCATACAACAAAAACTGACGTTTTATTGAACATTTCAATTGGAAATATGGAAGACTCAGCATGAAAGTCAGTTTTGGGAACCTATAATCTAATTTATTTTAGTTCCTGAAGGAATTGATTAAACAAAACATTTCTAAGTGATTGAAGGGTGAGAAATATAAATTGAACTCAAAAACATCCAAAGAGGAAATGTAGTGTGAATTAGCCCAACAGTGAAGTTGTTTACAGAATTCGATTTAAAGTAGAGAGAAAGTCATTTGGTTCTCAAATAATCTTTGCTGGACAATGGCAAGTAGACTTCTCAGATGGTTATCTTTCAAAGAATAGAATATTTTTAATTCTGAGGATTAAGATGTGATAGTATATTAGACGAAGGTTCTTTTGATAGTTGTGGGGAAGTTGTAGGACTGACTACCAATATTAGATTAAGGTTCTTTTGGTGGTAAGAGTACGTTAAGTAAATTAAAGTTAGATTAATGTTAAGAGGAATTTAGTTTAGGATCTTAGGTGGTCTGGGTAATATTAAGTTAGGCTTAGTTAAGTATTAGAGGATAATTTTTTATAAAAGTTTTTGTACTGTAAAATTAATTTTAATAAGGTAGTTTAAGAAAAGTAGTGTTTTATCCTTTGAAATCTGTTCCCATTAGTGTCCTGATCCATTTATGTAACTTGAAAAACCTCCACAACACAACTGCTGATAATTAGCATGAATAAACCACTCTCTCTACAAGGACCAAGAATAATTTTAGTCCCTCATTAAAAAGACAAAGCCACACCTTTCCTAGGTCGCCTAATATTAGGAAAGTACATACCCCAGCTTACGACTTGGGTTCCATTCTTGAGACACGTCGTAAGAAAATCCTAAGAAAACTTTACTTTTATACATGCGACTTACCAGGCAGATATATACTTAGCTATAGACTCCGTCGTCCCGACAGAATTCAAAACTTGCGGCACACGCTACCGGTAGGTCAGGTGATCTACCATTCCCGCCGCTGGGTGGCGGAATCCCAACCATTCCCGTTTTCTGAGCCAGATTTTCTCTGTCGCTGAGGCCGGCAACAACTGTTGTTTGGTCTCTCCTGATTGGAATTCTGCTCATTTGCCGAGAATTGGTTGGACTCATTTGGTGAAGTACTCTTGTTTATTCTCGGGATTGGCATACGCTTATTTTGGACTAGATTAGGATTTGGATTTGGTTTTTTCTATTAAGATGGCTGAAGTTAAAGTAACACCTAAGTTTAGGGTTTGTGCAAGGGAAGAATGCAGAACTAGGTTGTTTAAAGCAGAGGTAGATCCTCATACGCTTTGTAGTAAATGTAGAGGGTCTGAATGTGCGTTTGATAGAACTTGTGCTGAATGTGAAGGGCTTTCGGAGCAAGGATGGAAGGATTTAGCTTCTTATATTAAGAAAAGAGAGAAGGATAGAGCTAGGAAAGCGTCAGCTAGAAGCTCTAGTAGATCTTGTTCTTTTGAGCCTGAATCAGAAATTAACAACTAGATGATGTTTCTCCCATAACCTCAGCCCCTTCTCCCTGTGTTGAATCTAAGGATTAATTTTCAGAAATGGAAAAAATGAGATCCTCGATCAGGGAGCTTCAGGAGCAGCTTAAAGCTATGGAAACACAAGGTAAGAGTGTCAGTGAATACAGTGACCCCAGTGCAGTGGAGGGGGCGTCTGATCGGCTCCGCATTGCTCCTAGGCCTAGACCGCTTCCAAACTCCCAGGACCAGGGGAGGAGGAATGTCAAAAGCCGCAGGGAGGATGTGGAGCATCCCCAACGATCAGGCGTCCCTTCGGCAGACCCTGAAGTAACGACCCAGGCTGCCTTGGATAGCCGTAGAAAAGGCATCCTGGAAGAGTGTTTTTCTGCGTCGGACTCCTCCTCGTCCAGCGTGGATGGAGCTCTGCTTCGAAGTCTCGTCCTCTGAAGAGATCGTGGGTAGCGCCGAAAGGAGACGCTTTTGATTCAAGCCCAGAGCGATTTCCAGAGGATTTTCCTTCGACTAGTAAGAGGGCGAGAAGACCGTCTCCAGCGCCTCAAGATCCGACAAAGCTTTTCCTGCTTAATCTACAGGAGCAAATATCCTCCTTGGTAGGCGCTCTACATAAGGATTCGTCTCGAAGGAAAGACTCCTCCCTTCCAGTGAAGAGATCAAAATTTTCTTCTCCTGGTAGGAGAGAAGTTTCTCACTCTAGCAGGCGCTCGTCACCGGAGAGACTCTCTCGTTCTCCCTTTAAACGATCCTCTCCTATCTATAGGAAGGAAGTTCCCAGCGGTAGCCGCTCGCAGAGCAAGCGGTCAGCTACGTCTCTTAGGAGAAGTCAGGAGTCGGACTCCTCTTCTGAGGATCAGGATAGGCGTCAAGAGCCTAAGAAGCAGGAGCTTGTTAGAAACATAGAGTTGACAGAGCCTAGTAGGCGCCAAGAATATCACAGGCGTATAGAGCCTAACAGACGCCAGGAGTCTTGTGAGAGGCGTCAAGAGCCTACAAGGAGTCACGACAAGCGCCAGGAGTCAAGCAGGCGCCAGGAATCAAGCAGGCGCCAGGAATCAAGCAGGCTTCAGGAGTCGAGCAGGCGTCAGGAGTCGGGTAGGCGCCAGGAGTCTAACAGACGCCAGGAGTCGAGCAGGCGTCAGGAGTCGAGTAGGCGCCAGGCTCCTTGTACGAGCTTAGGTCAGAGTAAGACCCCTTCGCACTTTATGAGTTCTTCGGAGAGTAGGAGCCCTTCACCTGGTAGGAAACAGGTGACTGAGAGAAGATCTCGTGCGTTTAAGAACTCTATTGCGCCTTGTTGTAGCAAGGATTTGTCACACGGACGACTTTCTTCTTCGTTTGACAGAAGTCCCTCGACAACTAAGAACCGCTCTTCTCCGAAAGGATCCCCGACAGCCGGAGACTTAGAAGAAGTCTCGGATGAAGTTAATTACCTGTGGATGTAGTAGTCTCTGATTATAAGAGATTGTCCTTGTTGTTGTTGCAGGAGTTCGGAGATAAGCTTCAACCAGCGGATCCGCCCTCTCCAGGATCTTTGCTATCGAGCACGAAGTCTCCAAAAGCATCCTCATTTGTAAAAATGCGTCCAGCCCTTAGTATGAAAAAAGCGTTCAAAGGATTTGGAGAATGGCTTAAGAATAAAAGAGAGGCGGGCAAGACTGTTTTTTCATGCCCTCCTTCAAAGTTGACGGGTAAACCTGGAAGATGGTACGATACCCAGGAACCTATGGGCTTAGGACTGCCTTCATCGGCAGACGCAGATTACGCTTCCTTAGTAGATTCTTCAAGGAGGCGCGCTCTACTATCAGCAAAAGCTACTTGGGGGATGTGTGAACTGGACCATCTACTAAAGGGACTCTTTAGGACGCTCGAAATATTCAATTTTATGGACTGGGCGTTGGGAGCCCTTGCGAAGAGAGCCCAAGATCCCGAATTTGTCACGATGGAAGAATTATCGAGTGTGTTATCGTGTCTGGACAGAGCGGTGATGGACGGTTCGGTGGAAGTGGCTGCTCTTTTTGGATCGGGAGTTTTGAAAAAGAGAGCAGTGTATGGGTCTTTCCTGTCCAAGTCAGTATCTCCTCTACAGAGGTCGGCCTTGCTATATTCGCCACTTTCGAACCACCTTTTCCCACAGGACACGGTGAGGGATGTAGCAAAATCATTAGCTGGAAAAGCCACACAGGATTTTACTGACACAGTCAGCAAAGAGGTTCAAGCCTGCGGTTCCTTTTCAAAAGAAGGATAAAGCACCTCTTCAGCAGCCCTTTCGAGGAGCCTCTTCCTCCTCAAGAACCCCTTTTAGAGGTAGAAGACCGGATACCAGAGGAAGGCCTTCCAGGAGACCTGCAGGGAAGGCAAAATGAAGAAGAAGTCGCAGATAGCGGTAGGCGCCAGACTGTCGAACTTTGCCAGAGTCTGGGCGAAGAGAGGGGCGGACAGCTGGACCCTCTCGATCCTCGAGAGAGGATACCTCATCCCCTTCAGGGAATATCCTCCCTTAACAAGAACTCCAAGGGAGTTAACAGCGAGATACAACGATCCTGTCAAGAGTCAAGCTCTCCTGCAAGCAGTAGAACTTATGTTGCAGAAAAGGGCAATAGAACCGGTTCAAGATCTCCATTTCTAATGTCTTATCGCTTGGCGATAGACTTTTTGTTTTTTCCTTACGGCTGTTATCCGTAAGTAATGTTTGGTTCCTCTCATCTCCCTTGGATATCTTAGTAGAGAGGTTCTTTCTTGTCTAGAGGAGATGATTCAAACAGGCTAGTTGAACAAGTTAACAACTTTATTCTGTAACTCCATACTAGGAGATGCAGCTCGGTCGGACGACCGATATGTTTGACTGTTGGCGTGAAACTGCCATTCTAAAGCATCGCGTCGATAGCGGAACATTAGCTATCTAAGCAATTCATATAAAAACACATACGTAGTTCGCCGGCTCGGAAGTTACAAGTTTCCGGCGTAGGTTAACAGGTCAACCTCTTCCCATGGAAGTTGTTGTGCAAAGTTATCATAACATAAAAATGTTGACAAAGCTTTGAGCTAGATCAGGCTACTGCAGACAACGCATAGCATAATCTAAGGTGTGCTTTGGTCACGTAGAACCCTCCTAATGCCATGACCCCAGGTCACTGGTTTATATATAATGTAATTCTTACATTAGGCTCGGTCTGCTACCTATTCAAGCCTTGAATAACAAAAAAAAATTACTTTAAACATTGTTCATAGGAGCGTGCTCGTAACATACTAAGTGATTAAATGCATAAAAAGATTCTGTTACATACCCTTGTTGACATATTCATAAACAAAGATAAATGCATGGAAAATATAGATCCATGTTTGGTAATAATAATGATTATGTACCCAAATATAATAAAATGGTAAAAATCAAAACATGTATACATGATTAATATGATAACATGTAACCTGATTAAGAATAATGGTTACTAAATAATGATTATAGCATGATCATGGATAATTGTTAAAGAGTACTTGTCACTCTTTATAATAGATAAATATAATTGTATAATAGTATAACAATGTAATTCTGCAGAAATTCAATATATAGGGCTGATATTTTATTAGGTGCCCGAAAAATACCTTTAGGAATATATTAATGTATAATATTGGGCTATAATGATTTATTAGGCGCCCTGGAGATACTTTAACTGTTCAAATGCAAAGGCGTGAGTCTTTCTTGTCCTACATTGTTGCCAGCATACGGACCGCTTTTCACACACAACACAATTCCAGACAATTCCCTAGGCACGAACTGAAGTGGCCAGGTTCAGGCGGCCCGAAACGCAAACGACTTGAGTTTAACGGGTACGTCATCCAGACGGGCCAGTACGTTCCCTTGGAGATCCTTCTGTTTACGCCTCAGCCTACGCCAAGCAAAGATGTTGACGGCGATAACCAATATGGCCGTCACGCTGAACACGGCTAGCAGAATGTAGTAGCGAAGATGTTCTCCACCTGCATAAGTCGATGACGCGTGGGTCAACTCAGCCAGTTGCGTCAGACGATGAGCTACTCGCGCGTTGTATGGGAGAGGTAGTGATGGGATGATTGTTGTAGCCCACGTGTAGTTCGCGAAATACGCCTTCTCACGTATTATCGTGTTGACCCCTCTGACGGTATAATTTGTAGATTTCCCCGTACAACCATCGGCTGCTACGAAGATAGGGGCATGGGCGGTGGATGTGTCCGGACACACGACGTCGAATCCGGCCTTATCATAACGGATCCAGGACCCATTATTCATCCTGTAATTGAATTTATTACCGTAAAAGGGATAAAGTTTCCCCAGACAACCTTCGCTTGTATGAGAGAGAGAGCCGTTTAGCACTATGTCTAACTCACATGAATCCGTTGATATAGGATAGAATTCAAAAGAGTCAGCTGTACAAATTTTATTATTCATGGCTTCTGAACAGTGAGTGAGTTTATCTAAGTCTTTAATGACTGTAAATGATTTCTTATCAGAAGAAATCAGTACATGCCCTGTTAAATTGGATATTACTGGATTTGAGTTATTCGTCATAAAAGTAGGAAACGGTGCTATTTTGTATGATTGCCAAGCATCGGAAGAATCAAAAGGAATCGTGATCATAATTCTATAATTTTCTACGCTGACTGATATTAGGCTATAATAGAATTCTACTTTATGGGCATCCAATAAAGGAATATAACCTAGCTTCTCCCGTCCGTTTTCTAAAGTTAACGTCAGATCTTTTATAGGCATGAGGTGAGGAGATAACACACCCTTTGTTGCTAACGTAATTGCTTCTACGTAATCTTTTGACTTTTCAATAAATGTGATATTTTCACACGGATATGATCTATTTTCGAACTATAGTAAGCTAAAGTAGCCAGCAAATGTTGAACTTCCATGACCTGATCGATATTATTTGAATGTTCATTAACGATATTCATTATTTGATTGATCGAAGATAACTGGCTGCGAAGTTCTGATAAGGCCAGTTCCGTTTTGTGTTGCAAAAACTCAATTCTTTTATTTTGATTATTTATCTTGAGGCGATTTGAGATTCCTAAGCCTAGATTCGCAACTGATCCTAAGATGTTTAGTCCAGCTAGAATAAGCGGGTTGCGGCGTTCAAGAGTATTGTGCCGCACAGACCACATCAGCAGGTCACGAGCGAGTTCTTCTGCCTCGGCGGTTTTATTTTGTATGTCATAAGACAACATTTCTGCGACGCTTAGCGTTTGAGCTAGTGAAATCTCTGAGTTAGCATGAAAATTACGTTCATGCATTTCCTTAAGGGAAATACCAAACCTCATCAGGTCATTCTTTAAGTTAAGGACGTCATCTTCAGGTAGGAAAATAGCATGCATATCTACCTCGATAACAATATTACTTGACACGATGAATACATCATCGATTCTCTCGATAATCGAGCCATGATTAAATTCTATGTCTTTAGTCCTAGCACTCTTTCCATACAACAAAGATGTCTGAATACACAATATCACTCCCAACAATAACAGATTCATTTTTGAAAACCTGCAATGAGTAAAACAGATGTAATAACTCGCGTAAAAGAATAGGTTTACATACAATATGATTAATAGATATATATATATATAAATTATTATACAAGTTTCATAAATACAACCATTTTTTCCCTCACTCCATCTACCTTTCTTTAGATTCTGATATGTGCCAATGGGACTATTCTCACATCAGTGGGTTTGGATACATTTTGAACCCTAACTCTATTGGCCGTTAAATTTTCTAAAATGTTAAACGGGCCTTCAAACTTAGGTGTCAGTTTATAATTTAAACCTTTACGCACGTATACTTGTATGTATACCTGATCGCCCACGGCATATGTTCTAGTTGGCTTAGCTATTTATCATGATTTTTTTTCATTATGATCTGTGCTTCTTCTAAATTCTTACGAATTATATTATATCGACTTATGCTTGCATCCATAACATCCTTTAGAGGATTTGATAAATTAGTTGTAGGCTTTAAGATGTGAAAAGGCGTTCGGGCCGGGATACCGTACAGTGCCTCGTGCGGTGTCATTTTAATAGACACGTGATACGAGTGATTAAGTGTGCTTAGTACCGCAGGTATGGCAATGTCCCAGTTGGGATCTGCCCCCCCTAAGGTGACCCTTAAAAAATGTTTAAAACCTTACGATTTGCCCTTTCCACTAGCCCATTAGACTCTGGGTGATAGATCATGGTATTTGATTTTCTTTATACTAAGGAATTCGCACAAGGAGTTAAGGAAATGATTATTGAACTCCCCGCCCGAGTCTGAGATAATGATGTGTGGAATTCCATGTTTACAAATGTAGCACTCGTAAAACTTCCTAGCGCACTCAACCGCGGTTTTTGTTTTAAGCGCTATAAGTTCTGTATATCGAGTCAAAGCGTCTATAATTACTAGGAGGTGCTTATTTCCTCTGTCTGACTCGTAAAATCCTGTTAATAAATCTAAATGTACTCTTTCAAAGGGTTGATTTGGCACGGGCGGGTAAGCCTAGGCTGACAGGTGTCTTCGTGTGCCCTTTGTATTCTTGACAAGTGCGACAATTTGCTATGTGCTTTTTATATCTCTAAGCATCGTATGCCAATAAAATAAGGATTTGGCTTTCTGTGACATCAAGGTATAACCCGGATGTCCGTGCAGTGGATTTTCATGCAACCACTTTAAGACAGTGGGTATGAGTGAGATAGGCACCACCACCTGGTTGTTATTCAACTGCGGTGTGTTGCGGGTTTTCCTCGTCACAGATCTACACAGGATATTTTCCTGTAGGATATAATTCTGCTGCTTATACTTTAGGTATTCTTTTTCTTTTCTTCGGATTCCGTTTAACGCAATGATGATTTTTCTATTTGCGGATCTTTTCTTTGTTCCGTCTGTAATAGTTCAGCACTCCAGCCCAGATCTTCCTGTTCGGATATAGTTTTAACAACGGGCATGGAGGTTGAGATATCTATTAATTCAGCTAATGGCTCGGTACAAGATGAAGAGGGGTTGCGTGATAATGCGTCAGCAATGATATTTGCTTTCCCAGGTAAATACCCGATCCTCGCGCAAAGTCCTGAATGATCATGTGCCACCGAGTTCGCTTGGGGCTGTGACTAAAGCCTTTAAAGAAGTCGGTTAGGGGCTTATGATCAGTGAGAACCTTGACGGGATAACCGTATATTATGAACTTAAAGTGCACGAGTGAATTAACAATAGCGAGCCCTTCCTTATCTATTACTGCATATTTACTTTCGGAAGGTCTCAGTTTACGTGAATAAAAAGCTATAGGGAAAAACTGTCTATCATATTGTTGAAGCAATACCCCACCTACTCCTAGGTCTGAGGCGTCTGTTGCTATGAAAAATTCCTTATTGAAGTCAGGAAATTTCAAGATAGGAGAACTACACAGTTCATCTTTCAATTTATCGACGCCTGTTGATGAATTCAGACCATACGAAATCTACGCCCTTTTTTATAAGATCGGTTAGGGGAGCGGCTATGATTGAGTAATTGCGGATAAAGCGGCGATAGTATCCGCTGCACCCCAAAAATTGCTGTATTCCCTTGACGTTAATAGGTATCGGAAAGTTACGGATAGCCGACACCTTATCGTGGACGACTTTAAGACCTTCACTAGAAACCGTGAAACCTAGATAGACTAGTTCTGTTTTAAAAAATTCACACTTACTATCTTTACCCTTAAATTATGCTGCCTTAACCTTTGTAACACTAACTCCAATTTACGTAAATGCTCTTCTAATGTGTTGGAAAAGATTACTAAGTCATCCATGTAGGCATGTAGGATATCTCCCAACAAGTCTCCAAACACGACGTTATCATACGAGTAAAAGTTATAGGAGCACAACGTAAACCAAAAGGCATACGCAAAAATTCATAATGTCCCCTGGCTGTGCTGAAGGCAGTGTATGGGATACTTTCTTGTTCCATCGGAATCTGATGAAATCCTTTTAGTAAGTCTAGGCTTGTGAAATATTTATTCTGGCCTAGTAAAGATAGGATATCATCGGTACATGGTACTGGGAATCGTCAGGGATTGTTTCTTCGTTTAAACGACGAAAATCTACGCATATCCGCCAAGTTCGATCTTTTTTCGGTACTACTATTAACGGAAAATTATAAGGGCTGTTTGATTTCCTAATGACTCCTTCCTTTAACATTTTACCTACTTCCTCTGTTATCTCATTCTGAAATTTCATAGGAAGTCTGTACGAAGGTACATAGATTACTTTCTGTTTGTCCTTGAGCCTGATTTGATGTTCTATGACATCCGTTTTTCCTAAGGTTCCATCCGTAGTGGAAAAAACATCATGATATTTAGTTAAAAGATTCAAAAATTTCTGCTGAATTTCTTCTTCTTGAATATCTTTATTGATTTTGTTCTTTATAGATTGCAAAAGGGTTTCATCCGCGACTGATTGAGCGTGATTTATCTCAGCTAGGTAACGGTAAGAATGCGATGTTTATAAACTTCGGCATCCAAGATATGTTGATTTTTGTGGATTACTAAAGTGGTATTCAAATGATTACAGACTTCGATATTACATTGCTGTTGTGAGCCGACTGTATAAACGGCTTGTGTGACGGATAATCCTCCGTGTGTTCAGAGTTTCGGAAAGGATTAATGTTTCAGATCCTGGCAAGGTTCTTTTTACACGCACTAATATATTTGAAGTTACGTTAGGTTCGAGAGTTTGCGTGCAAGCTGATATTACGGGTGAGCGAGAGTTCTGTTGGGTTGCCTGTATTATTTCTTGGTTCATGAGACAGGTGATTGGTTCCGTAATGTAAGTGACAACTCTGTCTGTCTCTTATTATCTAAAACTGATTTTAGGGTATTAGAAGACCTATAGAATTTCCCTTTGATATACACGCCGTGTTTTGCAGGTGCTAAGATAATATTTTGAGTGCCCATAGACGGGTATCCGATAATTACTGCGGGATACATATTAATGTTTTGTACAACGACAAAGGTATCAGCAAACGTGCGCTTACCGACCTTGTACTGTACATGAGTTACGCCCACAACATTTAATTCATTATTCCCAATGCCTGAGAGCCTTATTCCGGACTTTTCTATAGGGAAATTTGAAAAGAGTAAATGATGAGTCCTTAAATCCATTATATTACGTGGACTACCAGAATCAAAGAACAAAGTGAATGACTTATGGTCCAAATTTACTGCATGTAAGGTTGGTCGCAACTCGTTTTGACTAATAATTGCATGAATTTGTTGCAAATCTACGGGAACCTGCACAGATTTTTTTGATTCGGCCGTGTGTTTCATAGGAAAATCAATTGCCTCACAATGATCTGATAAATGATTAAACTGATTATTTGATACAAAAGATGTTGATATTGATGACCCAACATCGCCCTCTCTCCCCCCTTGGTGTGAACTACGTGGTATTTGTTTTGTTTATCACACCCTGAAAATTCGCTTGCCCTTGCGAGTTCTGGCTAGACGGCCCAGGAACAGAGGTACCTGAAGCACGATTTGTTTGTTTCTGCTGTTGTGCAGAATTTCCGTTTGGTTGTTTCTTTCTTTATAGTACTGAGGACCCTTCTTATTATTTGCACTAGCAACTGGTTGCGTGTTTGTAGCGTTTGTCTGTTGATTCCTCGAGTAGCAACGGTTATATGAATGAGTTGAACTATTGTGTATTGAACAAAAACGCGTCGACAGTCTGAAATCATGTGACCTGGTCGTTTACAGTTATAACAAACCATCCCTGCCACTTGATTATTATTATGTACCACATTTACTTGTTGTGGCTTGTTCTCATTTTCTGCAAAAACTTGAATGAGCGAAGGATCTAGGTCGGTACATTTAGACATGTGTTTTTTGATTTGTTTATACACATCTAATTCCGTACTGTCGGGCTGCAATTTTTTATCAAAACACCGTACTAACGCTTCAGGCAACATTACAGTGATAGACGTAAGGTAGATCAAACGGATAAAATCTTTCACTTTGATGTTAGCACCCGCAACCCACCCGGAGTTACATAAACTATCTGATATTCATTTAGCCGGTCGGCAATTAGCGCCGCCGCTCGACAACATTAAGCTGAGTCATGGAGGCTTGGTTAAGGATATTTCTCAAAGCCAATACTACATCTAAAGCCTCTTCACCCCCATACACGGCACGTAATCTTATTTTGAACTCGTCCCATGTAAGCGCTTCTTGGAAAGAAACCCCCCTTAGATACGCACTTGCGTCGCCTTTAGCGAAGTCTACGAAGCTCTTGGCCTCCTGTAATTGTACTGCTGGGTCTGTGATGCTTTTTGCATTTAAATGAGCGTCTACAGATGAGATCCATGCCTCAACATTTTGAGGCAGGAACCCATTGACCCGACCTTGAAAAGGGACGATCGCTGACCTCGCGCTAACGAGAGTCACCACGTTGGGGTTGCCAGCCGGAGTGGTTGCCATTTCGGCTTTCACTTTTTTCTTATCACTTCTATTCCTTGCAATCCTATCAAAATATCTATAAGAGTACACTCGACCACTACGTAAACGCATAAGCAATGTACTGTATAAGTGTGTTATAATAATAGGAAAATCCCCCAAAAGATACAAAAATACAGACAATATGATCAAATATTATACGGAGAATTCCTGCAAGAAACGGTTAATGACAACGAGAAAAGAAAAAAAATTAATCTGCGGGCGAGAACCTCGTGGTTGAAGATAGGTTCTGTAATGAAGGAAGATTAATATGGCGAACAACTCACCCCCAGAATACTGGACGATCGACTCTTGATGAACAACACTTCACTGAGGAAAAGACCTGAATAGATAAAAATGGTACTTAGCTCCAGATTATATTGCGAAGGATTGTTGACATGGGATGACGTCTCGCGTCGGAAGTCGTGATGACGTCACGGCCTTCTCTCGGTGCACGATGCGCGGTAGAGTCCAAGATGGATGACGTCACAGCCTCCGTCCTTGCACTACTGCGTATAGCTGTCCACTCTGCGTCCTTGCTCGTGAACGGGTGATGTTCCCTGTGTTTGTTTTCTTCTTTCCGTTGATGTTCGATGCCGCCCTCGTCCGGTGTAGATACTCGAAGATAAGTGATAACAGTTGCTCAAACGTCAGTGTTAAATGCTTGTATTCCTCTCGATGAAGGACATCGTTGCGTCTTCATAAACTGTTGCGTTGATTGAAGATCCCGTTTCCTCTGTTTCGTTTGATGTTGAAGGTGGAAGTTAGTTCTTGTAGACCTTCGGTCGGCTGATATGGGTCTTGTTAATTATGTTCTTCGTTTATTAGCTGCCACCATTTTCTAATGTCTTATCGCTTGGCGATAGACTTTTTGTTTTTCCTTACGGCTGTTATCCGTAAGTAATGTTTGGTTCCTCTCATCTCCCTTGGATATCTTAGTAGAGAGGTTCTTTCTTGTCTAGAGGAGATGATTCAAACAGGCTAGTTGAACAAGTTAACAACTTTATTCTGTAACTCCATACTAGGAGATGCAGCTCGGTCGGACGACCGATATGTTTGACTGTTGGCGTGAAACTGCCATTCTAAAGCATCGCGTCGATAGCGGAACATTAGCTATCTAAGCAATTCATATAAAAACACATACGTAGTTCGCCGGCTCGGAAGTTACAAGTTTCCGGCGTAGGTTAACAGGTCAACCTCTTCCCATGGAAGTTGTTGTGCAAAGTTATCATAACATAAAAATGTTGACAAAGCTTTGAGCTAGATCAGGCTACTGCAGACAACGCATAGCATAATCTAAGGTGTGCTTTGGTCACGTAGAACCCTCCTAATGCCATGACCCCAGGTCACTGGTTTATATATAATGTAATTCTTACACATTCACCAGGTTTCTACAACCGTCTATTCCTGGTACCAAAAGCCTCGGGCGGGTGGAGGCCGGTTTTGGACGTAAGTGCGCTGAACGTCTTTGTGATCAAGAAGAAGTTCTCGATGGAGACCTCTTCCTCTGTACTTTCTGCTCTTCGTCCAGGGGACTGGATGGTATCCCTGGACCTTCAAGATGCATATTTCCATGTGCCAATTCATCCGGCATCAAGGAAATACCTAAGATTCATGTCACAGGGAAGAGTGTTTCAATTTCGAGCGCTTTGCTTCGGACTTTCGACGGCCCCGCAAGTCTTCACGGGTATCCTAAGGAATGTGGCGCATTGGCTACATTTAGAGGGGATCAGAATCTCGATGTATTTGGACGACTGGCTAATACGAGCAAAGTCGAAGCAACAGTGTCTGGAGGACCTTTCGGTAACATTAAAGATGACGCAGTCATTGGGACTCCTAGTCAACCTCGAGAAGTCCCAGCTGGATCCCCAGCAGAACATAGTTTATCTGGGGATTCGGATGGATTCTCGGGGTTTTCTAGCGTCTCCGTCAACAGAGAGAATAGAGCGCTGCCTTACAAAGGTGTCAGGATTTCTAGGGAAAGAGCATTGTTCCGCGAGGGAGTGGATGAGTTTGCTGGGAACCATTTCCTCGTTGGAGCAGTTCGTTTCCCTAGGGAGACTGCACCTAAGACCCCTTCAGTATTATCTGAAGGAGAACTGGGATCAAAGTTCCCAGGACCTCGAAGAGTCATTCAGGATAACGGACAAGGTCAAACAAGATCTTCGGTGGTGGTTAGACCCGAAGAAACTCGGTCAAGGAATATCCTTGCACATAAAGAGCCCTCTCCGAGCGTTGTTTGCAGACGCATCGGACGTAGGGTGGGGAGCAACGTTGGATTCGCAAGAAGTGTCGGGAACCTGGGAAGGAGCTCAGGTGTCCTGGCACATAAACAAAAAGGAACTGAAAGCATTCACCTAGCTCTCTTGCACTTTCAAGAACAGATATTAGGATCGATCATTCAGGTCAATTCAGACAACACGACAGCCCTAGCATATATCAGGAAGCAAGGGGGAACTCATTCATTCTCCCTTTACGAGACAGCGAGGGAGTTGTTGCTTTGGGCGCAAGAGAAGCAGATCTCTCTTCTAACGAGATTTATTCAGGGAGAGAGAAATGTTCGAGCGGATCTGCTAAGCAGAAGAGACCAAGTGCTCCCCACCGAATGGACTCTCCACCCTCAAGTGTGCAAATCAGTTATGGGGGTTATGGGGAAGGCCGAACGTAGACTTGTTCGCAACCAACTGGAACAAGAGGTTGGAGAATTATTGCTCCCCCATCGCGGATCCAAGAACAATAGCGATAGACGGTCTCCTCATGGATTGGAAGGGAATAGACGGGTACGCTTTTCCCCCCTTCAAACTGGTAGGGGAAGTAATAAGAAAGTTTGCCTCCTCAGAGGGAACGAAATTAACTTTGATCGCTCCCTTTTGGCCAGCCCTAGATTGGGTGACAGAGTTGCTGGAGTGGATAGTGGATCTTCCCAGATCGCTCCCACTAAGGAGCGATCTTCTCAAACAACCCCACTTCGACAGGTATCACAAAAACCTCCCCGCTCTAAGTCTGACTGCCTTCAGACTATCGAAGGACTCGTTAGAGCGAGGGGGTTTTCTCGCGAAGCTTCAAAAGCAATCGCAAGAGCCAGGAGACCATCCACATTACGGGTGTACCAGTCCCGAAGTGGGGAAGTGTTTAGAAGGTATGGTGCAGGACGCATGAGCTATCCTCTTCCAGTACCTCTATAACCGACATTGCAAATTTTCTTCTTTACCTTAGAAGAAAGTGTGGCCTAGCGGTATCTACGATCAAGGGGTATAGAAGTATGCTGGCCTCGGTGTTTAGGCATAGGGGTCTGGAGGTGTCGGACAATAAGGATCTACATGACCTTATTAGGTCTTTCGAGACCTCAAAAAGTCAGAATAATAAAATCCCAGTTGGAACTTGGATATAGTGCTGCATTATTTGATGTCTGAAAGATTCGTACCTTCCAATAATTCTTCTTTTAGGGATTTGACGAGGAAATCTCTATTCCTGTTCGCCTTAGCCACGGCAACAAAAGGGTGAGTGAACTTCAAGCGTTAGAGGGCAGAGTGGGGTTTAAGAAGGAGGCTGCAATTTGCTCTTTTAAGCCTCTCTTCTTAGCCAAGAACGAAAACCCATCAAAACCGTGGCCTAGAAGCTTCGAAGTGAAGGCACTCTCTTCTCTTACGGGGGAAGAAAAGGAGAAGACCCTTTGTCCAGTAAGAGCGCTAAAATTTTATTTACAAAGAAAGTCTCTTTTGGGAGGTACGCAGGAAAGTCTTTGGTGTTCGGTCAAGGATCCTACAAGACCAATATAAAAAAACGCCCTTACGTTTTTCATTAAAGACGTTATTAAGGAAGCGCATCTTAAATGTGGTGAAGAACAATTTAAACTCCTCAGGGTAAAAGCACACGAAGTGAGGGCCATAGCAACCTCAATGGCTTTCATAAAACGTGGTCCCTTCAAAATCTAATTGAATCCACGTATTGGAAGTGTAACTCAGTGTTTTCGCCTCTCACTATCTAAAGGATGTGAGTTACTTATGAGAAGTGCTTTTCACTGGGAGCATATGTGTCCGCGGATTTAGTGCTGGGAGGAGGAGCTGAGGTTAATCCTAATTAGTTAGGTTATGTAATTTTAACATTATGGTGTTTGGTTTTTATGGTTGACTGAAAGAGGGTATAGGAAGAACCCTTTTCAGTTCTTAGATTTAACATGGTTAGGAAGGTCAGGTGGTCGGGATTAACTTTTGGTCTCCTCGTTGTGCATTATGTAAAGCCTAAAGCTCTGTCATGTAAGAGGGCTAGCCCCATTGATAAGATACAGGTCAGGCTCTGCCATGTAAGCGGGTAAGCCCCATTGGTACGATCCATGCAGGTTCTGTCGCGTAAGCGGGCTAGCCCCCATTGACATGATCCAGAAGGGCTGTTCGGTCATAGGTGGTTTACCTCACTGAAGCTCTTGAGGCAGGCAGACTAAATGAAAGTAATCATGAAGTCTTCAGCCCAAACAGGTAAGAACCAAGGATTGATATCCTACAACAATTGTTGTTTCCTGTTATTAGAATTTTTGTTTTTTATATATAGCTGTCTCTCGCCCTCCACCAAGGGTGTCAATCAGCTAAGTATATATCTGCCTGGTAAGTCGCATGTATAAAAATGATATTGTTAAGATACAATAAAGTTTTATACATACTTACCTGGCAGATATATACGATTAAGGGCCCACCCAGCCTCCCCTCAGGAGACAGGTGTAAGAGAAAATCTGGCTCAGAAAACGGGAATGGTTGGGATTCCGCCACCCAGCGGCGGGAATGGTAGATCACCTGACCTACCGGTAGCGTGTGCCGCGAGTTTTGAATTCTGTCGGGACGACGGAGTCTATAGCTAAGTATATATCTGCCAGGTAAGTATGTATAAAACTTTATTGTATCTTAACAATATCATTTTTAATGCTTTTGGTGTACAGTGGACCCCCAGTATTCGCGTTCTCCGGATTCGCGGACTCACATTCGCGTATTTCTCTCGGGAACGTTTCCTCGCATTATTCGCGGAAAATTTGCATATTCATGGCATTTTTCTATGAGAAATAGCCACAAATTCCTGTTTTTTTTTTTTATCAATTTCACCATAAAATGCATTTTTTTGATAAAAATATTAAAAAACCAAGTGTAAAAATTTTTAGAGGGTTTTCCTTGAGTTTTAACTAACAAAATAGGCTGTTTTCAGCATTTTTATAGGGGTTCCAATTATTTGCAGGTTTTAACTATTTACAGGGGGATCTGGTATGCATCCCTCGTGAATACAGGGGGACCACTGTATTAAAAACTATGTAAACTACATTTTTATTGCATTTTTCATAAAACACCTTCAAATATTGGTTATTTTGCATTTTTGGAGTCATATTTCTTCCGTCACAGTGTCATAAGCGCTGTAACCCTGGAACATGCGTCGTAAATGTGGAAATAATTTCTAGTGAATATAATAAATTGTCGTAACCTTGGAACGTTGTAAGCCAGGGACTGCCTTACATTGTGGGCCTTCTTCAGAAATGGTTCGTTTGAAGAAGTCTCCGAATGTACAGGTTGGTCATCAGAGACCGTAATCTTAAATCATTGCTGCCATGAGCTTAAACAAATTCGACTACACTGTGTATCAGTATGTGGTATGATTAGTCCTGACCCCATGGGTGCTACAGCGGAAAACCAGGGTCTTCTTAACCCTTAAACGCCTATTGGACGTATTTTACGTCGAGATAAATTGTCTGTCGGGTGCCGATTGGACGTACTATTTTACGTCGACATAGAAAAGTTTTTTTAAAAATTTGCGGAAAAATACTTATAGGCCTACCAGCAAAAACTTTTGAATCACGAGCCTTGGAGGATGCAGGGAGTTCACGGATCAAGGTGTTGTTTTGTTTACAATCGTTACGCAGGTGCGCAAGCGCGAATTTCTTTCTTATCGCACTAAAAAGTATCAGTGACACATCTCGGAAATTATTTCGTCACTTTGACATAATTTTTGCACCGTTTTAAATTAGCCTTTACATGGAGTATTATATATGAAAATGTGCGCAATTTCATGTAAATTACAACAAAAAAATACTCATGATTGTAGCTTTTATCAGTTTTGAAATATTTTCATATAAATAACGATGTGGCAAAATTTCAACCTTCGGTCAACTTTGACTCTACCGAAATGGTCTAAAAACGCAATGTAACCTAAAACACTTATATTTTAGTAATATTCAATCATTTACCTTCTTATTGCAACAAATTGGAAGTCTCTAGCACAATATTTTGATTTATGGTGAATTTATGAAAAAACTTTTTCCTTACTTCCGTGCGGTAACTCTTCCGAAAAATCATACTGCGATTGTCGTAATGTTTGCACCATTTTAAATTAGCCGTTACATAAAGTTTTATATATGGAAATGTGCGCAATTTCATGCACAATACAACTAGAAACAACCCATGGTTGTAGCTTTTATCAGTTTTGAAATATTTTCATATAAATAACGATAAGTGCCAAAATTTCAACCTTCGGTCAACTTTGACTCTACAGGAATGGTAAAAAAAACGCAATTGTAAGCTAAAACTCTTATATTCTAGTAATATTCAATCATTTACCTTCCTTTTGCAACCAATTGGAAATTTCTGAAAAAAAAAAATTTTCCTTACGTTCGCGGGGTAACACTTCCGAAAAAATCATACGTGCGATTATCGTAATGTTTGCACCATTACATAAAGTTTTATATATGAAAATGTGCGCAATTTTATGTAGAATGCAACAAAAAATAATTGAAGGTTGTAGCTTTTCTCATTTTTGAAATATTTGCATATCTTGATAAATAGAAAAAACCACGTTCGGTCAAATTTGACTCTACTGAAATGTTTGAAAAATGCAATTGTAAGCTAAAAATCTTACAGTGTAGTAATATTCATTCATTTATCTTCATTTTGAAACAAATTTGAAGTCTCTAGCACAATATTTAGATTTATGGTGAATTTAAAAAAAAACTTTCCTTCCCTCCGCTCGCGGATTCTCCGCCGCAAATCTCCGAAATGCGTACGTCACATTCTCGTAATATTTGCTCAGTTTCATATTAGGTGTTTCATAGAGTTTTATATATGAAAATGTGTGCAATTTTATGTAAAATACAACAAAAAATAATTGAAGGTTGTAGCTTTTTCATTTTCGAAATATTTGCATATAAAAAATATATAAAAAAATTCGACATTCAGTCAAATTTAACTCGTCCGTAATGGTCGAAAACTGCAATTGTAAGCTAAAACTCTTACAGTATAGTAATATTCAATCATTTATCTTCATTTTGAAACAAATTGGAAGTCTCTAGAACAATATTTAGATTTATAGTGAATTTTTGAAAAAAAACATTTTTTTACGTCTGCACGTTACGAATTCATGCATCATTTTGTGATAATATTTTCTCTGTGTTGCTTTGATCGTTTTACAATGTGTTATATACCAAAATGATTGCAATTTAGTGTACAATACAACGAAAAAAAAAACTTTAGCTTTAACCGTTTTGCTCACAGCGCGATTTGAATACAATTATATATGAAATTTTATTTTCGCGCTATCATATATCGCATTATTTATATATGATGATGATATTTTTTTCATTTCTGATGGTTGCATACTAAACTTCAGGCAATGACAAAAAAAGGAGCCAAAAATGAACTCTTAATCTTGAAAACTAAGCGCACTGTGATTTTTTGAAAAAAATATTTTTTCTGCTTTGGTGCTCACTCCGAGATCCCCTCGGTTTACGGGAGACGATTTTTATTATACCCCTTCGGCGTTTAAGGGTTAACAGGTGCGACAAGACTGTAACCACATCCAGCATTCTTAGGTAAGTCATTACATAACTTCACACTAAAACTGTAAGTTCTAGTTTAGTTTCTAGTTTTTTGTCACCAAAACCTTGGACCAGAATTTTTTTTTGTTGGGGGGGGATTAAAATTTGAAGACCTAAAGCCTTTCAACACCTGTTAATGTCTCTGTAAAGCTCCTTGAGGACGAAACAAGTGACTATACTATCAAAAAACAGGTTTTGCCATGGGAAAAACTTATTTTTGGTAGTCGCTGTTGAGTCCTCAAAACCCTCCCACTTCCTTGATGAAAAGGCATGGTATTTGGGCTAGGGATCATCCTACGTTGACCAACAGAGATAATGGTTCTTGGTCTTTTACTGGCCCAGTTGTAAACAAGATGGCCAATGTGCATGTGCAATAGTCACTTCTTCTAGATTTTGCTGTGGGAAAAACTGGGTTCAACCTTGCTGAAGACTAGAGAAAATGCCCTCTTGTCTTTGAGTACATTATACTACTCCATCACGTCATAGTGTTTATCATTACGACACAATACCTGGCTACAAGATATTTCTGTGATATTAGTCTAGTCACCATGGAGCTCTGGCACACCATAGATGGGTAACTCCTTGAGGACTCAACGGCAACTACCATAAATAGGTTTTCTCTACATCAAAACCTGTTTTATGTTTTAAGTTTTTTTACCTGCATTAATATATCATGTTATGGAGAGTACAAGGCATGGCATTTATTTTCATATGTGCATATTTAATACAGTACCAAATCTTTTGTGAGAAACTTTGTAACGAATAGCTTAAATGATAATTTTGAGCAAATAATATATTTTCAACATTGATGACTAACATTGTTGTAATATCAGAGTGTTAGAAACCATACATATAATTGAAATACCTTGCAATGGTAATAATTTGTAATGCAAATGTCCATTATTGTCTTTACATTAGCTATTGAGAAATTAAAATTTACTCTTCTGTCTCTCGTTGTGAATGCAAATATTACTTTCAAATTGGTATTATAGATAAATGCAGTCTAAAATGATAATGCCCTTAGGACATAATGTTCTGTTTCCTAAACTAATTCCTTTTAACCCTTAAACGCCGAAGCGGTAAAAAAAAAAATGTCTCCTGTGTGCCGGAGTTATTTCAGAGTGAGCGCGGAAGCGGAAAAAATATTTTTTTCAAAATATCACAGCATGCTTAGTTTTCAAGATTAAGAGTTCATTTTTGGCTCCTTTTTTTTCATTGGCTGAAGTTTAGTATGCAACCATCAGAAATGAAAAAAATTATCATTATCATATATAAATAATGGGATATATGATAGCGTAAAAACGAAATTTCATATATAATTGTATTCAAATCGCGCTGTGCGCAAAACGGTTGAAGGTAACAAGTTACTTTTTTTTCGTTGTAATGTACACTAAATTGCGATCATTTTGGTATATAACACATTGTAAAACGATAAAAGCAACACAGAGAAAATATTATCACAAAATAATGCATGAATTCGTAACACGCGGACGTAAACATATTTTTTTCAAAAATTCACCATAAATCTAAATATTGTCCTAGAGACTTCCAATTTCTTTCAAAATGAAGACAAATGATTGAATATTACTATACTGTAAGAATATTAGCTTACAAATGCAGTTTTCGACCATTACGGACGAGTTAAATTTGACCGAATGTCGAATTTTTTTATATATATTTTTTATATGCAATTATTTTGGAAATAAGAAAAGCTACAACCTTCAAATATTTTTTGTTTTATTCTACATAAAATTGCACACATTTTCATATATAAAACTATGAAATGCCTAATATGAAATGGAGCAAATATTCCGAGAATAGGACGTACGCATTTCGGAGATTTGTGGCGGAGAATCCGCGCGCGGAGGGAAGGAAAGTTTTTTTTTTTTTAAATTCACCATAAATCTAAATATTGTGCTAGAGACTTCGAATTTATTTCAAGATGAAGATAAATGACTGAATATTACTAGACTGTAAGAGTTTTAGCTTACAATTGCGTTTTTCGACCATTTCGGTAGAGTCAAAGTTGACCGAACGTGGTTTTTTTTCTATTTATCGTGATTTATATGCAAATATTTCAAAAATGAGAACAGCTACAACCTTCAATTATTTTTAGTTGTATTCTACATGAAATTGCGCACCATTTTTTCATATAATTAATACTTTATGTAAGCGGCTAATTTAAAATGGTGGGCAAACATAACCACAATCGCACCTGTTGTGAATTTTTTCAGAAGAGTTACCGCGCGTACGTAAAGAAAATGTTATTTTTTTCATAAATTCACCATAAATCGAAATATTGTGCTAGAGACTTCCAATTTATTGCAAAATGAAGGTAAATGCTTGAATATTACTAGAATATAAGCGTTTTAGCTTACAATTGCGTTTTTCGACCATTTTGGTAGAGTCAAAGTTGACCGAAGGTTGAAAATTTGTCACTTATCATTTTTTATATGAAAATATTTCAAAATTGATAAAAGCTACAACCATGTGTTGTTTTTAGTTGTATTGTGCATGAAATTGCGCACATTTTCATATATAAAACTTTATGTAACGGCTAATTTAAAATGGTGCAAACATTACCACAATCGCATGTATGATTTTTTTCGGAAGAGTTACCGCGCGGACGTGAGGAAAAAGTTTTTTCATAAATTCACCATAAATCGAAATATTGTGCTAGAGACTTCCAATTAGTTGCAAAATTAAGGTAAATGATTGAATATTACTAAAATATAAGAGTTTTAGCTTACAATTGCGTTTTTTGACCATTTCGGTAGAGTCAAAGTTGACCGAAGGTTGAAATTTTGGCACTTATCGTTATTTGTATAAAAATATCTCAAAACTGATAAAAGCTACAATCACGAGTATTTTTTCGTTGTATTCTACATAAAAATGCACACATTTTCATACATAATACTCCATGTAACGATTAATTTAAAATGGTACAAAAATTATGTCAAAGTGACAAAATAATTTCCGAGATGTGTCACAGATACTTTTTAGTGCGGCAAGAAAGAAATTCGCGCTTTCGCACCTGCGTAACAATTGTAAACAAAACAACACCTTGATCCGTGAACTCCCAGCATCCCCCAAGGCGCGTGATTCAAGAGTTTTCGGCTGGTAGGCCTAAAAGTACTTTTCCGCAAATTTTAAAAAAACTTTTGTATGTCGACGTAAAATACGTCCAGTCGGCACCCGAGAGACAAAAAATGTTGACATAAAATACGTCCAGTCGGCGTTTAAGGGTTAAACTTGTTATTGTTAGTAATGTAAGAATTACTTTTATAATGCTGCTACGAATAAGTAATCTTTTTATAATTTTTATTTCCATATTTGTTTGATTTAGTGTTTTTATTAATTTATTTTCAGAAAGTATCAGCCTTTCTTTCTTGCGGAAAATTACAGCCAGCAACTTCAGCGACTTGTGACAGCGCTTGGTGACTATCATGGAACCCATGGTTTTCCGAAGTCTTGGCCCGAGTCATTGTCATCTTTACAGCTTGTAGTTGAATCGTAAGAGTTGTTTGTTTCATTGTTATGTAGTAGGTACTAGGTACAGATTACAGTCGTTTATAAAATTGAAGTTCTGTCTCTTGCAAAACCAAAGAATATTTTAATCGTATAGCAGGTGTATATCTGTTAATTTTAAAGAGGAACATAGGTACTGCAGTTCTTTTTATGGAAATATGTAAGTCGGCTAAAAATGTTAAAAAATTTTTTACAAAAAAATTTACCATGCTATTTTTTTCAGGTGCAGAGAGAGCTAAGTGACGATTATAATCCTTTTGATGTTGTGATGACGTCAATGACGTATATATTTAATCCAGTAAGGGTTTTATGGTGTCATTTGTAGCAAATAATACAGTACCACAACATCTTGATGTGTAGTTAGTTAGTATGACATGTAAAGAGTTGGGGGATAGTATAACAATGTCTCCTATATGCAAAGAAGGGGTTGAACAAGAGAATTACGTATTATTAAAATTTCATAATAGTATATGCTATCTTTCATGTTAATAGTTGTGAAAATTAGGATTACTTAAAATGTCACTCGCCTCAAAAGTTCTTTTGGTATAAATTATAAGAATTTTTCTACTCATTAAATTTCTTGTAATGAAAAAAGGGCAAGTTGCAGCAGCAAAGAAGTGAAAGAAAAGAACACAATCTCAATATGACTTAGCAAAGTGAAGTAGCAGAGGTGCTGAGGAAAAATGGACAAGATGTTAGAAGGGGGTACAATACACAGATGATGAAAATGGAATTTTTATGATAAAATTAATATTAATAATACTTACCTGTATAATTTATCTAGCCCTAAATTCCCAAAAACCGCACCAAAATTTACCACATTGGCAACCCTGTTACCTCCTATTCTGTCCGCCAGTTGACAACAATGCTGTTAACAGTTACAAAACCTTCCCTTGAAAATCAGTTGTGATAGGCAGCTTGTGTGGTAAGATGGGTGGGACTAGATAAATTATACAGATAAGTATTATTAATATTAATTTTATCATAGAAATTTCATATTAATAAACATTACCTTAATATAATTTATCTAGCCCGATTAACCACATTGAAAAGGAGGAGGGAATCTGAATAAAATGTCCCTTTCGGGCAGAATAGGAGGAACCAACCTAATCCAATTAATGGAAAAGGTAGAAAAACAGAAATTAATAACAGGACATAAAACAAAGAAATATATATCATATGCAGAGTTAAAAACTCAACCCAAAGTCTAAGATAGTACTAAGAACTCAAAGTCTCCTACCATAATGCCGCCGAACTGCGGTATTAAAGGACAAGTGCAGTCAGTCCATCTGTACAAAAGTCAGGTGACCAACCAGGTGATAAGTCAGACAACATCAAGGGCAGCAAGGCTGCACCCTGATGACTTCATCAAGCACTAACACCAACAACGACACCTGCTCTCTTACGAATGTCTGGTGCCAAGAGAGAGGAGAGGGCATTGGCAACTCTTTCCTGAAGAATGAGTGCCTTGACTGCCTTGGCGATTCAACGCAACCCAACGTCGCCAGCAGCGAGCAACTCCTGACTCGAGCTTTCTGGTGCCAAGAGAAAGGAGCGCGGAGCAAAAGGTGACTCAGTCCCGGAGGATGAGTGCCTGACAGTCCAAACTGGTCTCATGTTAAATGATCATTGGAGGGCATAGCAATGCAACCAATTTCGTCAACAAGAAACTCAGAGCTACTAAATGTCGCCTGATCTCGCGTGAGTGTCTGACTCTGAGAAAACAGGTGAGACAAAAAATAGATGGTGAATGAGTCACCAGATGACAGAAGACGATCCATTGACTAATTCCCTGTCCAGAAAGACAATGGAAGAAGCATGAGTCATCAGGACAGGCAAACCAGTGGCTAGTCCCAAGTCAGCATCGACTTTGGGAGAAGCGTAGTTGCCAGTGCTGACGACCCAGTGGCTGGTCCAATGTCAGACTGACAATGAAAGCAGCATGAGTTGTCTAGCAGCCAGTCCTTGTCATCAACAACACTTATAAATACCAAACTGCCCAATTCCCATTATAACTAAACCAAAAACTGCCCCAAAAGTTATATTGCAAAAACAAAAAACAAAAAATAATTTGCAACAAAAATAAGATATAGGTAGCAACCAAACGTAAAACAGGAAGACTACCTAATTCTCCTGTCTGACGACCTGTCCTGCCATCACCAATGGGCCCAAAGAACAAAGGTCGCCTAGAACTAGAGATATATCCCTCAAGTAAAAAGAGGCAAAAACAGAATTAGAATGCCAAGTCGCTGCCTCAAGCACCTTGGCGACGGAGACATTCTTCATAAAAGCCGCTGATGTAGCAATTGCTCTAATACAGTGTGCTCTCAGCGCCTGGCCTTCACAGGCAGCCGAACCGCCTGTTTTAACAATAAGATCTCTGAGGCAAAAGGATACACCATTCTTTGACATAGGTCTCTTGACATTTCGGGGTGAAACAAACAGATGACTGGGACAACCCTGAATGTCTTTCGTGCGATGTAAATAACATGAGAGCGCCCTAACAGGGCAAAGAACTAATTCCTCATTCAAATTATCAACAAAGTCGATCAGCGACTTTAGAACAAAAGACCTGGGAACGGGATTATCAGACGATTCAGTCTTTGTGACACATTTGGGAAGGTATGACAAAATCATGTCTTGTCCAGATCTGGCAACCAGAAAAGAGAATGCCTGCAGTTCATTCACCCTCTTGGCTGTAGCCAGCGAGACAAGGAAAAGTGTCTTAGAAGACAAGTACCTAAAATCGGCTGTATTCAGAGGCTCAAACGTAGGGAACCTTAAGGCTTGAAGGACTTTATTAACGTCCCATGTCAGGGGAGATCACTGCGGACTGGGACGAGATAGGGAAAAAGATCAAATTAGGTCTCTAATGACATAAGAAGAAGAGATTTCAGGGAGCCTCGCCTTAAAAACATAGGAAAGCATCGACCTATAACCCTTAATGCACGAAGGTGACAGGCCCCTGTCATGATGTAAATGAACTAAAAACTCCGCTATTTTTGGTAGGGAAGATCTAGAAACTGAGTGCCCTTGAGACCTACACCAATGCCTGAAAACCGACCATTTAGCCTGATAATTTACTCTAGTTGATTGCCGTTTGGCAAGAGCCAACTGTCGAGCCACTCTGAAGGAGAACCCTCTCTTGACAGTCTCCAGGCATGAAGATGAAGCATGTGGAGCCTCTGATGAAAATGAGGTTGACTGAAGATGAAGCATGTAGAGCCTCTGATGGAACCGAAGAAAATGAGGTTGTTTGAGAAGATCTGGTCTCTGTCAGACGAATGGGGGGCTCCACCAGTGCTTCCAGTAGGTTGGGAAACCACTTCTTCTGTGGCCAGAAGGGGGCGATCAAGGTGAGATTCAGACGCTTGGTTGCCCTCACTTTGTTGAGGACTGCCCTCACCAGAGCGAGTGGAGGAAATGCATATGCTTGAAGGCCCTCCCAGTCCTGCAAAGAGCGTCTGTCCCGGCACTCTGAGGAGTTTGGTAAGGGGTGAAAAAGATCTGGCACCGAAAATTCAGTGGGGTGGCAAACAGATCGACTGTGACAGGCCACTTCTTTCTGAGGCTGTCGAAGACTTCCTGGCAAAGTGTTCATTCCGACCCCTGAACTTCGTTTGGTCTCGACAAGGCGTCTGCTAAGACATTGTGATGGCCCAGGATAAACTGAGGAACCAACGTAATCCTCCTGTCTTCTGCCCAACACAGGATTGATCGGGCTTCTTGAGTGAGAAGGTCCGGCTGTGTGCCACCTTGGTTTCTTAAGTACAAGACTTCTGTGGTGTTGTCGACAAAGATCGCTACAACCGACTCCGACAGTTGATCCTGAAATGAAAGAAGGCTTAGGTACACTGCTCTTAGTACCCTCAAATTTATTAACATGATCCTCTCTTCCCCTGACCAAAGGCCTGAATCTGCTTTGGAGCCCAGGTGCGTGCCTCAACCTTGATCCGAGGCGGAACTGAAAGAAGTCCCTGACTTGAGGCGTGCATCCACCAACAGAGATCCTTCCGACCTTGTGGAGAGGAGGCTACAATTGTGTCATCAGACACGAAATCCCATGACAGGCTAAGTGTTGACTGAAGGGACCTCATTTTGAGATGACCTCCAGGAACCAGTTGGATCAGGGATGACAAATGGCCCAGGAGGGTCCTCCAAAGAGAAACTGGCTGCATTACAGAGGACAGAAATTCTTTGGCCAGACTTAGAAGCCTGTCTATCTGTTTCTGAGAGGGAGAAGGCCTCAAAATCTGGGAATTCAAAACAATCCCCAGATAAGTCATGATCTGGCAAGGGATTAGATTAGACTTGTCGAAGTTGACACGAATGCCCAACTCGACACAGAGAAAGAACTACGTCCCTTGACCAGAGACCTTTCTTTAGAGAGTCAGCTTGGACTAGCCAATCGTCTAGATACCGAAGCATCCTTACATTTAACCGATGCAGAATAGCCGAAACAGGAACCATCACCCAAGAAAAGACCTGTGGAGCAGTGGTGAGGCCAAAACAAAGGGTCTTGAACTGGAAAACTCGCGAGGCTGGGAAAAACTGAAGGTAAGGTCTGCTCTTCAGATGGATGGGGATTTGCAGATAAGCATCCTGCAGATCAATGGAAATCATCCAGTCCCCCATCCTGATGGATGAAAGAACAGTCTGAACCGTCTCCATCTGGAACTTGGACTTTAGAGTTACAAAAACCCGTGAGTAAAACCCGGGAGGAGGAGCTCGCTCTATGGCATCCTTCTCCAAGAGGGCTGAAAGCTCCTTCTCCAAGGCTTGACCACTGATTGAGTGAGGGGAATAACTGCTGAACTCGAGAGGACGATTGGAAAGTGGAGGTCTCGAAACAAAAGGGATCTCGTAACCTACCTTCAGGACCTCCACTACCCAAGCATCTACCGCTCTCTCCTGCCAAGCTGACCAAGGGCGAGAGAGACAAGCTCCTACTGCGGTCTCCGAGCGAGGTAATGACTCCTACTAATGAAAATTCTTACACCCAGACAAGGAAGAAGAAGAAGGACCTCCTGGAGGTTGAGCTCTTCCTCTGCCCTTAGATCCATGCCAAGAACCTCTCCCACGTTTCAAAGGGTGAGCGCTAGAGGAGGAATCCGAGGCGCCGGAAACCTGAGAAATACTCGGGGAAAAAAGAGCCAGGAGGAGGAGGAGGTTGTTGAAGAAATTGGAGGAAAACCTGAGGAAAAAGCTCTTGATAAGGCCCAGTGAGCTTGGGAAGAAGCATCACCTTGATTTTCCTTCAAAACCTCGGAAAGCACAGACAAATCAAAAAGGGAATCGCCGAAAGGAGAAGAGGACAATAAACGGTTTCTCTGAATCTCTGAAACGGAAGAGGGTAACTGCGACAAATACAGGTTACACCTTAGAGAAATGAGAAAGGCCTGCATAGAAGCGGCAAGCTCATTCTGATGTACAGAAGCGATTGAAATAGACTAGCAAAATCTCTCAAAAAGAGGAGCATTGGGAGGAACAAACCCAGAGTCCTTGACATACATTAAAAGACCTCCAAGGACCCATATATTGAAGGATTGAGCCTCTTGCAAGGAGCTCATAATAGACTCCATGGCAATTAAGTCTTCGATCGAGACCGAAGCCTTGGAAAGCAAAGGTTAACCTGAAGTTAGACAAAATCAGGATTTGGTTTTGGGGGTCGAGAGAATGATAAACTCCTCTCCAGTGTCATAGAAGAGAAGAGAGCTACCTCTTCCCTTCCCCAATCACTTTCGAAAGTTTAGCGGCAATGTCTGCCCTCACTCTCGCGAACCTCTGAGCAAAGGGAAAACGTAAAATTTCCCACGACCGGGAAGGACCGTTAAGGGTGCCGGCTGGAACCCCTATATATGGTGGTATAGGGCGAAAAATGCAAAGTCATGAAAAAATTCATGGAGCTTCATATGGCAATTCAGAATACGTATACGAAATATTTCGTCAAAATTCCTCTTACTTTCGTAGTTACAGGGTAATTAGTAAACATAACTCAATAAGCCTAAAACATTCATCCGTACAAGAAAATGCAATATTTCTTCTGTTATCGTAAATTTTAATAATTATTGGCAAAGAAATTGTGAGAAATGGCATCTGTAGAGATTCCGTGGCTCGCAGAAGCGAGTTACTGCGAGTATCTGGTTCAATCATGAATCAGTTGGACCATAGACTTCAAGTAGATTACACGTTCGAGTTTCACCTCGTGACATTCGCTTGCATTTATGTATGTTTCTGCAAGAAGTTCATCATGCCAATGAGGAAAAGACAAGGAAAACATCTCGCTAACATACAGACGAAGAAATATCGCTCAAGTATTATTACAGAATATCGTAATATATGCGTAGTTAGTGAAGAGAGAGGGGAGGGTCGCCTAGTAACGCCCCCTTCTTGCCTGACAGCACACGTCACACTGTGCCCAAGGCTACGATCTTTGAGCAAAGAGATCTTCTTTTATGATAAATAACATAGTTTTGGTTTTTTAATACCCAAAATGGAATATGAAATTCATAATAATCATGATTTATTAAATTGTCTTTGTAAAAAGAGTACACCTTCGAGTTTCACCTTTGACATTCTCTTGCATTTACGTTTGTTTATCTTTGTTTCGGCAAGAATGTCATCATGCCAAAGAGGAAAATACAAGAAAAACATCTTGCGCTAACATACAGAAGAAAATTCGCTGTAATAAGCCGAGTTAGTGAAGGGGAGAGAGGGGGTTACGTAGGAAGGAGTGCCCCATCTTGCCTCAAGCAGTGCCCCAGGCTACGATATATTAGCAAAGGGATCATCATTTATGATTAAATTATGATAAATAAAATAGTTTTGTTTTATTAATACACATAAAAGAAATATACATTCATAATAATCATTATTTATTAACTTTGTCTTTATAGAAATACGAAGGAAAACTTTGAACGCCCGTATCTCAAAACTATACTTATTGACCTTCAAAATCTATCTCCTCACTTAGTTTTAAAGCTATAACATTGGAATTTGGTATATAACTCAGAAAGACATTATAGAACAATCAAATAGAGCCCTTTTTTCCAATTTTTGTTTCGTCTTTTTTTTATAAATTTTTTTCTCGTGATTTATAGGGTTTATTTTTTTGCCTATTGAAAAATTCATATCTAGCAAAAAAATGACTTTTAGAAAAAAAACTCTCCATTTGATTGGAGGTCTACATCAGGTCTTAATATTAAATATCAAGGAAGGAGATAGAATTTGAAAAATGGTTATTTTCGGGATAAATTGCCCTGGCGTCACAAAACCAAAGGTCAGAGGCGAAAATCATATGCGGTTTGGAGATGTCCCAAGTCACCTTATTAAGTGGTATGAATGTCAAAGTCCTGTCGTTGAAAAACGGCATTACCCAGCCAGCCCCCTTAAGGAAAATCTCTTCTATAATACACCAAGGTGGAGGCTGCGTCTGCTCTTTAGGCCTCGTCTGAGGAAGAAAACTCAAAACTAAGTAAGAAAGTTTCTTGAACTCAACATCATGACCGCTGTTCAACGAAACATCATCACATGATTCCGCGTCATCATCATCATTGTCAGATCCTAACTGAGAAACTTCCCCCGAAGTAACATCCTGACGACTAGCTGTGTTATGTCTAAAACTTATACCCCTCCCCCTTCTAAATAGCGCCCTTTGGCATTGTCATGGGAGTAACAGGGGACACATTGGGTAAAGAATCGTCAAGCACCTGCCCGGACCAGATCCACCCTAGGCCTTCGCCACGACGGGGTTCACAAGCTGGGGTATCTGTTGCACCTTTACCAATGGTGTAGTTGACAGGTACCTGGCAAGGAGCTGAAAATGAATCTAAAAGTGTGTTAGACATCCTAGTAAAAGCTACTTCAAAATTTGCTGAAAGCTTGTTAAACTTGGCTGAAATATCTCTTATCTAAACTATGCTGTAGTATTTCAAACTACTTCTTCCAACTAGTTTCCATCACCAAAAACTTTGAATCAAAATCAGAAACGACTTCATTAGTTACCGGTTGTACAGGTGGCAAAGCATCAATTAATTCAGAATCGGAATCACACGATACTGAAACCGAAGAACCAGAAACATGGGCGCACAAGTCAAGGAAATCATTAGATACAGGTCTAGCTACTGATTTATTTTTCTCCATAATCAATCTACCGTTTTTTTTTCCTCCATAATCAATCTTTTACGCTGCAAGATTCTTTGATGTTTAATATACGCTGTCATGTCTTCATCAGAACAAGACTTACAGAAGTCGCAATGAGAAGTTACAAAAGTCATGGGGTTCATACTCCCTGCTACTCATCCTTGTCCCACAAGCCAGGCAATTCCTGATGTTGCTAGCAGAAGGAAGTGTCGAATCATCTTGGCTATCCATTGGACTGTTGGACAGGTCACATAATTCTGGGTCGCGCAAAAGTTCGTTAAAATAAGTATATGCCACAATAGAAATAAGAGTTAATTCACTAATTTCATGGATATAACATGTAAATGGTAAATTAACGTAAAGCCGCATTAACAGTTAATGAGAACTTTAACGGCACAAAAGGTTTAGGAAATTTATAAAGAGCAGCCATGATGTGAACAATACGGGCGCTCGTTAACAACTGATTTTCAAGGGAAGGCTTTGTAACTGTTAACGGCATTGTTGCCAACTGGCGGACAGAAAGAGGTAACAGGGTTGCCAATGTGGTAAATTTTGGTGCGGTTTTGGGGGATTTAGGACTAGATAAATTATATTAAGGTAATGTTTATTAATATAGAGATTGAAGTAGACATGAAAGAAAATGAACAGGAGGATGGTGGCATTTCTGAAGGACTACGTATTTGAGAATGTAACATATGAATAGGTTACAGGGTCTTAAGATGACAGCCCCCAAACTATCAACAGGAGGAAACGGTTTACTAAAAACCTGTGAATCAGTGAGTGATAAATCAACCAAAATACACTCAACCACCAGTTATCGGTGGGGTGCTGATAAGCAAAACTGTCATTAGCCCTTTAACGCCGAAGGGGTATGATAAAAATCGTCTCCCGTATGCCAGCGGGGTCTGGGAGTGAGCGCCGAAGCGGAAAAAATGTTTTTTTCAAAAAATCACAGCGCGCTTAGTTTTCAAGATTAAGAGTTCAGTTTTGGCTCCTTTTTTTGTCATTGCCTGAAGTTTTGTATGCAACCATCAGAAATGAAAAAAATATCATTATCATATACAGTGGACCCCCCGTATTCGTGTTCTCCGGATTCGCGGACTCACACATTCGCGGATTTCTCTCGGGAACGTTTCCCTGCATTATTCGCGGAAAATTCGCGCATTCGCGGTATTTTTTCTATGAGAAATATCCACAAATTCCTGTTTTTGTTATCAATTTCATCATAAAATGCACTTTTTGTGATAAAACTATTAAAAAAACCAAGTATGAAAATTTGTAGTGGTTCTTCTTAAGTTTTAACTAACAAAATAGGCTTTTTTAGCATCTTTATAGGGGTTCCAAACATTCGCGGATTCTAACTATTCGCGGGGGGGTCTGGTACGCATCCCCCGCGAATACGGGGGTACCACTGTATAAATAATGCGATATATGATAGTGCGAAAACAAAATTTCATATATATAATTGTATTCAAATCGCGCTGTGAGCAAAACGGTTAAAGCTAACGAGTTAATTTTTTTCGTTGTATTGAACACTTAAATTGCAATCATTTTGGTATAAACACATTGTAAAACGATCAAAGCAACACAGAGAAAATATTATCACAAAATGATGCATGAATTTGTAACATGGAGACGTAAATTTTTTTTTTAAAAATTCACCATAAATCAAAATATTGTTCTAGAGACTTCCAATTTCTTTCAAAATGAAGATATATGATTGAATATTACTATACTGTAAGAGTTTTAGCTTACAATTGCAGTTTTCAACCATTTCAGACGAGTTAAAGTGGACCGAATGTCGAATGTTTTAATTTTTTTTATATGCAAATATTTCAAAAATGGGAAAAGCTACAACCTTTAATTATTTTTTGTTGTATTTTACATGAAATTGCACACATTTTCATATATAAAACTATGAAACGCCTAATATGAAACTGAGCAAATATTACGAGAATGGGACGTACGCATTTCGGAGATTGGCAGCGGAGAATCCGCACGCGGAGGGAAGAAAAAAGTTTTTATTAAAAAATTCACCATAAATCTAAATATTGTGCTAGAGACTTCGAATTTGTTTCAAAATGAAGATAAATGACTGAATATTACTAGACTGTAAGAGGTTTAGCTTACAATTGCGTTTTTGACCATTTCGGTAGAGTCAAAGTTGACTGAACGTGGTTTTTTCTATTTATCGTGATTTATATGCAAATATTTCAAAAATGAGAAAAGCTACAACCTTCAATTATTTTTAGTTGTATTCTACATAAAATTGCGCACATTTTCATATATAAAACTTTATGTAACGGCTAATTTAAAATGGTGCAAACATTACGGCAATCAGACAAAAAAATTTCTGATTTTTTCGGAAGAGTTACCGCGCGGACGTAAGAAATTTTTTTTTTCATAAATTTACCATAAATCAAAATATTGTGCTAGAGACTTCCAATTTGTTGCAAAATAAATTTGTTGCAAAATAAATTTAAATGATTGAATATTACTAGAATGTAAAAGGTTTTGCTTTAAATTCCGTTTTTCGACCATTTCGTTAGAGTCAAAGTTGACCGAAGGTTGATATTTTGGCACTTATCATTATTTATATGAAAATATTTCAAAACTGATAAAAGCTACAACCATGGATTGTTTTTAGTTGTATTCTACATGAAATTGCACACATTTCCATATATAAAACTTTATGTAACGGCTAATTTAAAATGGTGCAAACATTACGACAATCGGATGAAAAAATTTATGACTTTTTAAGAGTTACCATGCTGACATAAGGAAAAAGTTTTTTTTATAAATTCACCATAAATCAAAATATTGTGCTAAAGACTTCCCATTTGTTGCAAAATAAAGGCAAATGATTGAATATTACTAGAATATAAGAGTTTTAGCTTACAATTGCGTTTTTCGACCATTTCGATAGAGTCAAAGTTGACCAAAGGTTGAAATTTTTGGCACTTATGGTTATTTATATAAAAATATTTCAAAACTGATGAAAGCTACAACCATGAGTTGTTTTAAGTTGTATTCTACATGAAATTGCGCACATTTTCATACATAATACTCCATGTAACGGCTAATATAAAATGGTGCAAAAATTATGTCAAAGTGACGAAATAATTTCTGAGATGTGTCGCTGATGTTTTTTAGTGCGAGAAGAAAGAAATTCGCGCTTGCGTGCCTGGGTAACGATTGTAAACAAAACAACGCCTTGATCCGTGAGCTCCCAGCATCCCCCAAGGCGCGTGATTCAAAAGTATTTTTCTGCAAATTTAAAAAAAAAACTTTTTTATATCTACATACCATACGTCCAATCGGCACCCAACAGACAATTTATATCGACGTTTAATACGTCCAATCGGCACCCAACAGACAATTTATATCAACGTTTAATACGTCCAATCGGCGTTAAAGGGTTAACTGAAACTTGGCAATTTATGGCGCTTGTGGCACCGAGTTTTGGTTAATGGTGCCTTTGTTAGGCATGTTATGGTGCCATAACTTTATTATCAGCACCTTATGGCACCGATAAACAAAACTCAGTCTGTTATGGCACCATAAAACCAGATCACCATTAACCGAGACTGCCTGTACAGTGGACCCCCGTATTCGCGTTCTCAGGATTAGCGGTCTCACACATTCGCAGATTTCTCTCGGGAACATTTCCCACATTATTCGTGGAAAATTCGCCTATTCGCGGTATTTTTCTATGATAAATATCCACAAATTCCTGGTTTTTTATCAATTACATCATAAAATGCAATTTTTTTGATGAAACTATTAAAAAACCAGGTATAAAAATGTTTTTCTCTTGAGTTTTAACTAACAAAATAGGTGGTTTTAAGCATTTTTATAGGGGTTCCAACTATTCGCAGGTTCTAACTATTCACAGGGGGTCTGGTACGCATCCTACGCGAATACGGGGGACCACTGTATACGAAAATATGGCAGGTGAAGGTGAAGGGCCAGAGGAATAGAAGAAGCATAAGTAAATAGTATATAAGGGACAGGAGCATGCAGTGCATCCTATGAACATTCAAATTTTAATTTTAACAGCTGTTTCATGGTAATGGCAGAGGCCACAAAGTACAGAAAGGGAAGCTACAAGGAGAGATCAACTTGCTGTAGAGATGATAAGTGATATACTATACGTATATGTTATATAGAATTTAATTTTAACTTAAGTACATTATCTTTTACTTTTTCAGAGCAGCAGGACCCCTCATGCTTTCTCCAACTGGGCAGATTTTGACACCTTCTTCATGTCCTCCTTGGCTTTTAGTAAATTTCATCACTGAGAATATAGAGCATGCTAAGCAAAGAATACTTAGTTATGAGAGGTAGGTACCTCAATCCTAGTCAAAAGAATATATATTGTTAAGAATATGTAGTACAATGTTGTACAGTAATACCTTGAGATACGAGCAGCCCAAAATACAAATTTTTGTATGAGAGGTAGGTACCTCAATCCTAGTCAAAAGAATATATATTATTAAGAATATGTAGTACAATGTTGTACAGTAATACCTTGAGATACGAGCAGCCCAAAATAAAAATTTTTTGAGATACTAAGCTGTAACTCGCTCCATATTTTTGTCCAATACAAGCGGAATTCCGACATACGAGTGTTTCGGGAGGCTGCCACTAGTTGGCACGCATGGGTCCAGCATCAGCAAGACCAGCATCTCATTCATTCTCACGTGTTACCCTCAGAATCAAGTTGGATCTTGTGCGCTGTAATTGTTTTTTGCATCATTTTTGCATTTTTCATTGAACTTTTTTGTTTGCCAACATGGCGCTGAAGAAAGTGAGTACTATAAAGGAAAGTGGTGAGAAGAAGAAGAGTGATGTCAACAGAAGTAAAGCAAGAAATATATAAAAACATGAGCATGGTGTATGAGTGATTGAACTGGCAACGCTGTATGACCGCAGTACATCTACAATTTGTACCATCCTTAAACAAAAGGATGCCATCAAAGTGCAACACCAGTGAAAGGAACTACAATTCTGTCCCAATTAAGGGCAAATATCCATTAAGAAATGGAGAAGCCTCTGCTGGTGTGGGTGAAAGAGGAGCTAGCAGAAGATACAGTTATAGAGACTGTAATATGCGAAAAAGCGCATATTATTTACGCCAACTTGAAGAAGAAAGTGCATTTCTTTTTTACAATTAATTGTTTTGTTTCATTTCATGTAAGGAAAGTGCAGTTTTAGTTTTTTTTAAAGTAAAGAAAATGCAATTTTAGTTTAAATTGTGTTAAGAAAGTGCTGTTTTAGTTTACATGTCTACAGTGCCTGCATCGCTCGCTTCCTCCCTCCCTCCTCCGCCATTCACCTCCGTTAGCCGCACTTGTCTGTCTCCAAAGTAAGAATACAGTACTAAATAACACCTTTTCTTTAATTTCATTTAGTATTTTGTTATGCATTGGTAAAATATACATTTGTGTTTCTTAATTAAAAATGTCTTTTTGTACATTCAACTTCCCTGTCAGATATATACTTAGCTATAGACTCCGTCGTCCCCGACAGAAATTCGAATTTCGCGGCACACGCTACAGGTAGGTCAGGTGATCTACCGCCCTGCCGCTGGATGGCAGGAATAGGAACCATTCCCGTTTTCTAATCAGATTTTCTCTGTCGCGGTACTGTCAACATCGTTGTTGGTACCTCCTGACTTGATTTTCGTTTTTCATCGCCATCGATCTTCTGGGCTGTATTTTTTGGTGACGTATTGGATCTTTGGTTTGGCATACGCCTTTTGTTAACTATTTGTTGGATTTTGCTTCGAAGAAGTAATTAGAATTTGGGTGAGACTACCAAATGCTTAGGTAGACCCTCACAACTTTTGCAAGTAAGGGAAATATTAATATTTATTCACTAATATGTGTAAGAAGTGTTAAAACTTGATTGAGGAAAAGTAAACACACTAACTTCCTACTTAAGGAAGTCGGAAAAGCATATGACTAGAAACGCTTCCTTTAGAAGCTTTAATAAGTCTCGTGCTAACAAGCAGTTAGAGTATTAACAGTACTAGTAGTTGTTGCATCCTCATCACCTTCTTACCTCACAGAAACTACAAATTCATCTTCTGCAAATTTGAAGTGTAAATGGAGGGAGCTCAAAAGGCGAGCTCTTAAAAGGTAAGAAGTGAATATAGTGTTCACAGTGCAGTGGAGGATGCGTCTGATCGGCTCTGTCTCGCTCCCAGGCCTAGACCTCTTCCAAGCTCCCAGGCCCAGAGGAGAAGGAATGTCGACAGCCTTACGGAGGTTATGGAGAATCCCCACTGATCAGGCGTCCCCTCGGCAGAATCTGTTGCGTCCCAGACTGCCAAGGATAGCTATAGGAAAAGCATCCTCAAAGAGTGGAGGGTGCGGCTGATCGGCTCTGTCTCGCTCCCAGGCCCAGAGGAGAAGGAATGTCGAAAGCCTTACAGAGGTTACGGAGAATCCCCACCGATCAGGCGTCCTCTCGGCAGGACCTGTGACGACCCAGACTGCCAAGGATCGCCATTGGAAAGGCATCCTCAAAGAGTGCGTCTCCTAGTCCGATTCGTCATCTTACAGACACGTTTGAAGTTCGGAGATGCGGAAAACAACACGGACAAGTGTGTTTATTGTCCGAGGCGGACAACCAGAGGTGGACAGCGGACAGAGCGAGTGTCCGACGAGGACAACCAGCCAGGCCGAGGCGCCAGATGCGGACAACTCGGACAGGAGCGAGTGTCCGAGGCGGACAGCGCCAGCCAGGCGCCAGACGCGGACAGCCCGGACAGGCAAAAGTATCGTACACAGACAGCGCCAACCAGGCGCCAAGCGCCAGATACGGACAACCTGAACAAGGCGGACAGCCCAGACAGGCAAAAGTATCGTACGCGGACAGCGCCAGCCGGGCGCCAAGCGCCAGACGCGGACACTCTGGACAGGCAAAAGTGTCGTACGCGGACAGCGTCAGCCAGGCGCCAAGCGCCAGATGTGGACAACGCGGACAGGCGACACTGTCCGAGGCGGACAGCGACAGCCAGGCGCGAGGAGATAGCAAAGCTTTCGGCGCCAAATAGGCGCCAGGATCTACTTCCATGAAATCGGACAGAGAAGTCAACCAGGAGGCTCCTCTTTATGTCTTTTACCAAGAACAGATTTTTCTGGACAAGGGCGCAAGATGTCGCACAGGCGGCCGTCGTCCTTGTCAGGATGTATCTGTTACTGGTGGAAGTTTTTCGTAGGCGCAGCCTTCTCCTGACAAGGATGCAAGATGTCTCACAGGCGGCCGTCATCCTTGTCAGGAGGGCTCTGATGATGATCGGACTTTTTCGCAGGATCATCCTTCGCCTGGCAGGGACGCAAGATGTCGCACAGGCGGCCGTCGCCCTTTTTGGGATGAATCTGATCCTGCTAGAAGCCCTTCACCTTGCGATAAGGGACGCTCTCCTTCAGCTGATCACGCTTCTCCTATTCGGCGTTCGGGATTGAGTGCCGAAGGGGAACATTAAGGTCCTTCCTTCTGTAAGCACAATCGCTGAACAGGAATCCTGCCCCTTCCTCAATTTCTGTGGAAATCGGGAAGACTTTAGCAAATTCCTGGATTAACTTTCCCTCTTTAGTGAGATATTAAACATATTGTCAAGTAAGTGCATAACACCTCATTGACAAAAAATGTATACTCTTTGTATCTTAAATGGGTTAGTTCTCATTGACAAAGATCTCAATACATTTTATCGCGTAAGCATATAAGCTCTCTTGGACAAGATTCGGAAGAGCTCTCATTCATTGGTTAGAGGTTTTTCCAGGTAATAGACTTGTAGACTACGTCCTTGAAGTCTTATGTCCAATAGAATAGGAAGCTTGAGAGATCCTCTTCGGTCCTCGGTTCTCACTTGGGATCTCCTTCGGCTAATACTAATTCGTTCTATTGACGAAAAGAACTAAGATAGTAGATTTCCATTCTTTCTCTTCCTCGTTGAGGAAAGAATGTAGTAGAGAATTAGGTGTTCAAGTCATATACGCATACAGTAGTTACCTCTACGGATGGCAACTGAAATCCCTGTATCCTTCCAGGAGTTTCCGAGGTAATGACAAAGCTTAAAGGTATTGTTACGACAACACCAACTCGGCTTATGTATTTAGCGAAGGCTGTTTCGCTTAAATATGCATTATTGAGAGTTTCCTTAGGCTCGATAATAATTTTAACCTATTCCTTCATTGAATGGAGTAGCTGGCAACTCAGGAAGAATACTGCGAGACAGCGAACGTAGACTGCTGTCATTGTAGACCAACACAGTACCATCTAGTTCTCTGTCATAGCGGTCGGTTACATCCCTCTCTCCTACAGGATTGACTGGCTAACCATATCTCTCCCCTACAATCACGGATTTTAGCCTTGGATTGAGGGGAATTGTAGGCAAACATGAATAAACATTGTCTGCGATTTGCGAAGAAGCTTTCAACAGAAAGATCTCTTACACCTTTTATATGCTGTTTACCGCAATGTAACAGAATTATGGACGATTCTAACGCGGCATAGTACTAACTATATTATATAATGCTCTCATGCTTATAAAAGCATAGCCTTAATAGAGAACGGAGCATACTCAGCGAGACAATGGATGAGTCTGCTGGGAACCATTTCTTCGTGGAAGAAGTTTGTTTCCCTGAATGGACGGCAATGCAGTCCTATACAATTTTTTTTTCCTACCAAGAAACGGAAATAATAATACGAGAGGGTGCCGGGTACCCTGACAGAGCTACAGATGTCCTGGCACATAGTCTAAAGAATTGCAAGCAATTTAGTTGACTCTACAATTCCTCGATAAAGCGAGTTGTTAACCGAAGGGTTCAGTAGCCTCTCTGATAGCAGGCTCGGTGGCGTCACGGTCCGTTCCTGATTTCGTTCCCTGTCTAACTGGACGGGGGTTCGATCCCAGGGAGGGATGAAATGATTTTTAAATCAATTAGGCCAATCCCACAGCTCTCTCATATCTCAAGGAGCATCGAGAATCTCTCTCTTCGCCCCTGGTCGCGTTACCAAGAGAGAACCTGCTTGGAGCACAGGCACGGAACGTAACGATCCTCAAGAGGTTCGCTGCACGATGTGGCACGCCCCTGAGAATTGTCTCGATCGACGATAATAACTATTGACGTCTGACGAATCTTCGTTCGAAAGAGAGTTGTGGAAACCTGGGAGAGGTCTTTTTTCATAGATCTCTTCGCAAGGTTGAAGACGAAGAGACTTCCTCTAGACTGCTTCCTTATTCTCGAACCAAGAGCGGGAGCAATAGACGCCATCCTTTAGTTTGGAAGGGGAATAAATATTAGTCTTTTTTCCCCTATTCAAATTCTTAACAAATGTATTAAGATAATTGCTGGCGTCGGAGGGAGAGAGGATGATGCTTTTCGCTCCAGTTTGGCCTTCGAGAGGCTGGATTCACAGAGGTCACGGCCTTCCCAAGAGAGTCGGTCTACTCTATCAGCCTCACTTCGAAAGGTACCTAAAAACCTCTCCACTCTGAGTCTGTCTGCGTGCAGTCTGGCGAGAAGTTGACATGAATGAGAGGATTTTTTAAGGTGAATGGCAAGTGTCATGGCCAAGACAAAGAAGTGCTGCAGATCTTGCTGGGTTGAATGAAGAAACTGTCCTCTTCCAGTATCTCTGTGACCTACATGGCTGTTTTCTTCCTTTTCTGAGAGAAGAATCACCTTTGGATATATCTGCTTCGGAGAATGCAGTAGTAGGCTATACTCTGTCTTTACAAGGAACTTAAAGACAGCAGAGTACTAAGATCTTTGGGTTCTTATATGATACCGCGAGACAAGAGTAGGACATCATATACTTCGAGTTGGAATCTTACCGTGACCCACAGATTCCTTGTTCTGACAAGTTAGAACCTCCTCATCAAGCTTCTTTTAGAAATCTGATGAGGAAATTCATTTTTTTCTCTTGGCCCTAGCAACTGCCAAGAGGACAAGTGAATTTTTATGTATTGGAATCTCGCATCGGATTCAATAGAGACTCGGCGATTGGTTCTTGCCAGCACATTATGTCTGGCAAAGAACTAAAACCCTTCTAACCCTGGCTCAGAGCTTTGAAGTCAAGGGACTTTCCCAATTAATAGGGGAACAGATAGAAGGGTCTCTTTGCCCAGTCAGGGTACTTAAGTTTATCTTCAGCAGAAGAAATGGCTTAAGGCTTGCCTACAGTCTTTGGGGTGTGATGAGGGCCCGAAACGCTTCCCAGAAGGTACTCAGAGGGATACGACAAGAGCCCAGAAACCCCTGGGTTCGCCCACTTTCGGCTCGGAGTCATCTTCGACTTCCAGGCCTCTTTCCCCTCCTTCGGGCAAGGAGAGGGAAGATTCTGCAACGAGAAACCTCCTCAACATGCAGGAATAGATCTCGTCAGCAACGGAAGTACTCACGAAGGATCCTCCTCGGAGGAAGACTCTTCTCTCTCCTCCTATTAAGATATCCTATCGTCTACTGGATGTACCTGGCTCCAAGCGCCTCCCCTCGTCCTAGGCCAGAGGCTTCAGGTAGAAGAGAACCTTCCACCCTTCTCCAGTCTCCGGACAAACTATTGTTTTTGCTTGTTCAGGATCTTCGGGCAACGAAGCGCCAGCCAGGCGCCAAGTGCCAAACGGGCGAAAAGTGCCAGAGGCAAACAGCTCGGACGAGCGCGTTTATTGTCCGATGCGGAGAAGGCGCGGGCCTCCAACCTGGCGCAAAATGCGCCAGAGGCGGACAGACCGGACAGGCGAGAGTGTCCGATGTGGACATCGCCAGCCAGCCTCGAAACTCCAGCCAGGCTCGAAGCTCCAGCAAGGGGGGAGGCGCCAGCCAGGCGTGAGGCACCAGAAGCGCCAGCCAGGAGCCAGGCTCCAGCCGGGCGCCAGGCGCCAGCCAAGAATGATGCGCCAGCCAGGCGCCAGGAGAGATCCATATCAAAGAACGCCCTGGCCTTCTTTGAGACAAGTTTGATCTTCAAAGCACTTGATAAGTGCCCTGATGATTCCTTCAAACAGCTGAGAATTAAAGCGCATGAAGTGCGAGTTTTTGCGAATTCTTGTTCTTTCCATAAGAATATGTCAATAAAGGACATATTAACTGTCACATACGGGAGATGCAACACTGTGTTGACTTCCCATTATCCGAAGGATGTCAAGATAACCTACGAGAGATTCTTCTCTCTTGGTTTATACGTGTCTGCGGATACGTTGCTGGGATAGGGAGCCGATACTGATCCTTAACTAGTGAGTTAAATTTTATTTAACGTCGAGTTTTTTAGGGTTGTTTGAAAGGAGTTTGGGGATAACTCTTTTCATTTAAGTACTAACCCTCGTGTTAGGATCAGGTGATCGGGATTGGTGTTGTGCTCCTTAATTATGCCACTAGGCAAGGTGTGTTGTCATGTAAGTGGATAAGACCCCATTGACAAATGCCATCAGGCTCTGTTGAGTAAGTGGATAAGACCCCATCGACAGACCCACAAGAACTCTTAGCCATAAGTCACATCCTTGCTGAGGCTCTTGAGGCAAAGCAGACTCCTAAGCAGTAGCTATGAAGTCTTCTGCCTAAACAGGTAGGAACCAAGGTTTTTTATATATTACCTACAACGTATCTTGTTTACCTGTCTATTCAGTAATTAGCTGTCTCTTACCCTCCGCCAAAGGTGCCAATCAGCTAAGTATATATCTGACAGGGAAGTTGAATGTACAAAAATGATATTGTTATGATACAATAAAGTTTTGTACATACTTACTTGGCAGATATATACAATTAAATGGCCCACCCAGCCTCCCCTCAGGAGACAGGTGGAAGAGAAAATCTGACCACCTGACCTACCTGTAGCGTGTGCCGCGAAATTCGAATTTCTGTCGGGGACGACGGAGTCTATAGCTAAGTATATATCTGCCAGGAAATTATGTACAAAACTTTATTGTATCATAACAATATCATTTTCATAATTTAGGATGGTTTGGAGATGTTTCACAGGGCTGGAATGGATTAAATATATTTCAGCTATTTTAAATGGGAGAAATTTGTTTGACATACGAGTAGATTGACTTACGAGCTCGGTTACAGAACAAATTAAAACTCATATCTCAAGGTATTATTGTATTTTGTTTATCTTCACCATGAGTATAAACTCTCTTTTTTTCAACTTTAACAAGTACTACTAGTTTACCAATTGATAGTCATTACATCCTCTAAATAATATGGGTTGAAGTCATGATCTACGTATATTTAAGGTGAGTAGGCACCTTCTTACATATAGTAGTTTTTAATAAACACCCCATTTAATGAATGTTTAATTGATGGCCATTTATTATTAAGTCAGTAAATTTATTGTAAACATATGTACAGTATTTATTGAAGGACAGTGCAGTGAAAAACCAGTCTTTATTATATAATATATGTAAAACATTTTTCAAACAAATGCATCACTCATCTACCTTTATTAGTGGTCTTTGAAAGTCTGCAGACACTGCAAACTTCATCTAACTGACAGGAGAGCCCCTAGCTATGAAACATATGTAGGCTCTTGGTGCCTCCTGTAGTTCTCATTAACCTGCTTCACTTTTTTTCCTGATCTTGCCTTGAAAATGTGACTGGGAGGGAACGTGCTCCTGTATGTGATTGATGGGCATCTATAAAAAAAAAAATCATTTTTATTTTGAACAAATTTTTTATTTCAATTCCCATCACTTATACATAGATGCCCAAATGACTAATTAGGCAATAGATCTGGGGTGTTGATTGCTTTGTTGTGATAACCTAGTGCTGAGGACTCCAGTTAAAAGATTTGATGATGGGATAGGTCCACTTGATTAAAATAACATAATACTGATTATTATTCAGTAGAGGAAACCTATTCATATCACAGGCAAAAAAGTGATATAATTACAAAAGGGGTAGCAAAGCTCAGCCATTAGAGACAGATATGGCGGTCAGGGGATACAAAGGAATGGGTAGGATATGGGGCTTTGCTCAGTAACCTGATAAATTATGATGAAAGCAAAAAGTAGAAGTAGGGGTCTTTTAATTATGATGAAAGCAAAAAGTAGAAGTAGGGGTCTTTTCTCAATCAGCATAGAAAGTGAGTGCCATTTTAATATGTACAATGCTATAACCATACCTGAAGACATAGACACTGGCACTTCTAGCACTACAATTTGAAGACATATAGCAAATGTTTCCATTAAGAAGCATGATCACATAAATGCAGTTTCCTTGTGGGTAAAATTTTTTTTGTCTTTGTCATTCAGAATAATACGGGCGAACTCATTCTGATTGTTGCTGTTGCTACAACTAATGTTCAACAAAAACCTGGGTCAGGTCAGTGTTGGGCGGTACTGGAATCAGGCGCTTTTGCATAATTTTCGCTGTGGTTTGCCCAAACCGAAGTCTGTTCGATATTCATATTAGAATGGCACTCACTCCTATACTGATTGAGAAAAAGACTCCTACTTCTATTTTTCACTTTCATCTTATGTTATCAGGTTGCAATGTTAAACCTTACGCCCTACTGCTTCCTTTGCATCCCTGACCTCCATAATGATCTATTGCGACTGGGCTTTATTAACCCTTTAGTAATTTCACCCCTTTTTGCCTGTGACTTCAGTTGTTTTTTGCAATGGCAACGCCTTAAATCGAGAAAAATGTCTGAACAAATTAATGAGTGTTATTTAGATTTTAGAGATGTACTGCAGGCAGTCCTGGTTAGCTGATCCGGTTTTATGCCACTTGTCCAGCAACAACGATAACCAAATTTTGGTACTGAAATGCTCCAATCCCCACTTATCAGCATCCGACAACTGGGAATTGGCACTATTATTGCCGATTTTTGGTTATCAGCAATTTTTGGTTAACATCATGCCATCTGGAACAGAACCCCCATAGATAACCAGGGACTGCCTGTATAGTTTTCTTAGACCTATGTGCCTTCTGTGAATTCCGTCAGCTCACCTTGTTTGCTGCTTATATATATATATATATATATATATATATATATAATATATATATATATATATATATATATATATATATATATATATATATATATATATAGTATATATAGTATATACATACAGGCAGTCCCCGCGTTACGACGGGGGTTCCGTTCTTGAGACGCGTCGTAAGCCGAAAATCATCGTAAGCCGGAACATTGTCAAAAATCCTAAGAAAACCTTACTTTTAATGCTTTTGGTGCATTCAAAACTAAACTGCATTCTTATTGCATTTTTCATCAAAAAAACCTTTAAATATTGATTATTTTGCATTTTTGGTGTCATTTCATCTGCCAGATCAGTGTTTGTAGGCGTCGTAACCCTGGAACATGCGTCGTAACCCTGGAAATAATTTCTGATGAATATAATTGAAAAGCGTCGTAACCTAGGAACATCGTAAGCCGAGACCGTCGTAACCCGGGGACTGCCTGTATATATATATATATATATATATATATATATATATATATATATAGATATATATATATAATATATATATATGTATGTATGTATGTATGAGTATAACTGAATCACGAAAGTTAGGAACGTGATAAATTCATAAATAAAGATATATGCCACGAAGGAAAAATAAACGAAGGAGGATCTGCGAGACCTTTCGATGTTAAACGTCCTTTACTAAGCAGAAACCGACACAAATGAGGGAAAAGACAATACAAGAAGATTCGTATAACTGACAGATAAGGATTATAAAGAGATAAGTACCTAGAGTCCAACACACCTGGAAGATGAGAAACCTTCCCAAACAAGCATAAACAATGGGTGCAATTAAAGGTTTAAGACAATCATCTCAGATACAAGGACAAGACAATTACAGGATTATAGGTGACAGCTATTCAGAACTTAGTAAACAAAACCATATTCACAATACATATTCATAATACATGTCAGACATACATTACAACAAAGATAACTCCAAGGCAACTGATTTTTATTTATTTAAGTCAGTAATTTATATTTTTGAGGTCATTCTTAAACATGTTACAAATACAAGGGTCTAAATGAAAAAGGCCACGACTAACATTGAAATTACAATGAAAAGTAAGTTGTATTAAAACAGATTCTAAAAGATTTCGTGATAAGACATCTCTTGACTTTGCAATTACTGAACTACCAACCCAATTTATTCGGTGGTTGTTTTCACGTAAATGAATGAATATTGCATAAGATGTTTGCCCAGTTTTTACAGAATATTTATGCTGGCTTAGCCTTACTTCTAGGCCTTTGCTAGACTGTCCGAGATAAAATGAGGGACAATCCATACATGGAATTTTATATATTATGTTGTTGCTTTCTCTGGGGCCATTTTTTATTAACATTCCTTTTAGTGTGTTATTATAGGAAAAAATAAGGTTGACATTAAAAGCTTTTAACAATGATTTAATGGTTTCAAATCTGTTAAAAATAAGGCAAACTGAGAATGTTCTTAGAATTTTCTTTCTGTGTGTTACTTACACTATAAAACTTTTTGTGGGCTATATTATAACAAATATCTAATATATGTGAAGGATAGCATAAATCTTTCCCTATTTTTCTTATGTATTCAATTTCTTGATCCAAATATTGTGGTCTGACAATGCGCAATGCTCGTAAAAACATAAGAGGAAAATATTGATATTTTTATGTTAAGATGGTGGCCTGAGAAGAAATGAACA
>NC_087213.1:30712429-30772429 GCF_015104395.2 Macrobrachium nipponense
GGGTTTCCCTCTCTTTCTTTTTTAAAAAGGTCTTCAGGAGTGATGTGGTTCCCTCATGAAATACAATAAATTTTCATTCTACTACATGTGCGAATATTGTGTTGTAGCGACCTAGACTAGCCTAGTGTTACGCTTTTTACTGGAGAAGTGATAATTCTCATTAATTCGCGGTGCTCATCCATTTTATGTAGATGATTTTATTGCTTTTTAGTTTGTTACAATATTATTGCTATTATATTGATGAGGTTGGGAGTCCTATACGAATATTATCTATCCTTGGCCGCTTATTACAGTTCCTAGCCTACCTGACCAGGTCTAGGTTAGATTTTGGAAGTTAAGTTTTTTCTCTCTACCTTAGTTGGTTTTAGTTCTGGCGATCCTGACCAGACTATTAAATTAGTTTTGAAAGGTGATCCTTTACTAGAGAATTCTCTCTTGTCACAGAATGTAGATGCTAGACCCATCTTTCCTGACCAGGTCGATATATATTCGATTTTGGAGGGTTAGTTTAGGTTCTGAGTTCCCTCTTTCGCGACGTTCTATTAAGTGCCGTCCTAAGCCACCCGACCAGATCGGTATGTGTATCTGATTTTGGAGGGTTAGGCTGGTTTTGTAGATGGATTATTTTTTCGTCGGTACTTCCAATAATTCCTGTTTCAATATTTTAGTTAGTATAGCCTCGGCTAATTCCTCCTTTTGGGTGTCAGTTGGCCTGCCGTCTTCTGCCCCTTTAGTTGTAGGTTTTTCCATGGCTTCTCGGAAGGTGTTAACCACCTGACCGGTCGCTGTTGCCAGGCGATTACTATACCCTTCCCTCTCCGTGCTCTTCCCTTCCGGCCCGGACTTGTTCCGGTGGTGTTTTGTTAGCTCGCTGTTCTAGTAACCCGTACGGGGAACGGCAGCTGGAGTGTTGAGCACCATCCCGGGGGTTTTAGTCGGAGGAGGTTAAGGAGTTGTAGTTTAAGTATTTTTGTTAGTACCCCCTTGTTTGTATTTTACTAGTTACCCTTCCCCCTCCGTGCTCTTCCCTTCCAGCTGGTTTGTTTCCGATGGTGTTTCGTTAGCTCGCTGTTCTAGTAACCCTTCCAGGGAACGACAGCTGGAGTGTCGAGCTCTATTCCCTGGGGATTAGTCGGAGGAGGTCAAGGAATAGAGTTTTTGTACATTCAACTTCCCTGTCAGATATATACTTAGCTATAGATTCCGTCGTCCCCGACAGAAATTCAAATTTCGCGGCACACGCTACAGGTAGGTCAGGTGATCTACCCTCCCGCCACTGGGTGGCGGGACTAGGAACCCTTCCTGTTTTCTAATCAGATTTTCTCTGTCGCCGGTTCCGACAACACTGTTGTTGGTTCCTCCGGACCTGATTTTCGCTTTTCGTTCGCCTTTGATCTTCTGGACTGTCTTTTTGGTGAAGTACTGGATTGTTGGTTTGGCATACGCTATTGTGGACTGTTTTTTATTACGCTTTTGGATTTTTCTTACAATGTCAGACTCTTCTTATGTAATTAGAGTGTGTGTGAATGAGGGGTGTAACGTGAGGCTACCGAAAGGTTCGGTAGACCCTCACACTATATGTAAGAGGTGTAGGGAGAATGAGTGTTCTTTTACTAATCCTTGTAAGGAGCGTGAATGTCTGAGCGAGGAAGGATGGAGTGCTCTAACTTCCTACTTGAGGAAGTTAGAGAAGGATAGGATTAGGAAGGCTTCCTCTAGAAGCACCAGTAGGTCTCGATCTAACGAGCCAGTCGAGGATACGGTAGTTCCTATCCCTATTGTAGTTGTAGCATCCTCTCCTATGGTTTCAACTCCTTCGCCCTTCACCGAACCTGTGGATACGTCCGTGGAGATGGCTAACATTAAGGCCGCCTTAAGAAAGATGGAGCTTCAAATGCTTGCATGGGAAGGTAAGAGTGCAGTGTACAATGAGTGTAGTGTTCCCAGGCCTAGACCTCTTCCAAGCTCCCAGGCCCAGAGGAGAAGGAATGTCGAAAGCTGTACGGAGGTTGTGGAGAATCCCCACCGGTCAGGCGTCCCTTCGGCAGGATCTGTTGCTTTGTCCCAGACTGCCAGGGATCGCCGCTGTAAAGGCATCCTGAAACAGTGTTTTTCTTCATCTGATTCGGCTTCTCCCAGGCGCGGTTGGAGTTCGGCTGAGGAGTCGCGCCCCTTGAAGAGGAACTGGAAGGCTCCCAGCAGTATGTTGGACTCCAGCCCGGAGAGGTTTCCAGAGGAGTCTCCGGTAGACAGGAAGAGAGCCAGAAGAGCCCCTGTCAGCCCTGTGCCTAGTTTGGATCCTCCTTCGGCTTCTAGACCTTTTTCTCTGCCCTTGGAAGAGGATCAAGAGGGGAGTTTCAGAGTGATACACCAGTAGGGCTTCACTTTGAAATCCCCACTGGTGTTCCCACAGACCAAGTGTTAGCCTATCCTTCATTATGCCCTGGCAGTGAACTTTCCTCCTGCATGATGTAGGTCTGTTTTGGCATTTTTTTTTAAAAACAGGCCTGTCTCATCACAATTGAAGACCTGTTGTGGGAGGAATCCTTCAGCCTCAAGATACTCACCGAATTCTTTGGCAACATGTTACTCTGAGCTCACAGTCTTCCCATGCCGTACGACACTATGGTCACATCTATATCCCCCAGCTTCACTGTGTAGGAAGCACTGCTGATCAGTGTGGGCAGTCACTGCGTAGGAAGTACTGCTGATCAGTGTACACAATCACAAAACTTTGCTTTTTCAATCTTTGTGTATCTGTGTGAATCTTCTGGCAAAGTGGTCATGAAGCTCAAGTAAAGATAAAACTGCTCAATATGTTGGAGGGAAAAAGTTACATTGCAGTAGAGTGCCATTTTGATGTTAATGAAAATATGGTGCTGTACATTGAGAGGCCCAAATACAAAGGCTGTAAGTAGTACGCGCTTCTTCGGTACAGCAAAAACAATTTTGACAGCTCAGGATTGTGAAACTGTGTTGGTGTTCTTGATGAAGGACTGCCGCAAGAAGAACACGCCCCTCGACTCCAACTTCATTCGCAAGAAAGCGCAACAATTGCACCAACAGTTTTTGACTGCTATGGAAGGAGATGAAGAAGGGGAATTAGAATTCTTAGGATTCGACAAACCCATGCCATTAGAAGAAGAGGAGGGGGAAGATCCACAAGCAGGACAACCATCAGCTCCTCAGTTTTCAGGCCAGCAAGGGATGGTTCCACTGATTTCAAAAGCAGTTCCACCTAAAATTTGTTTATCTGCGTGGGGAAGCAGCTTCTGCAGACACTGAAGCAGCATTGAAATATCTGGAGACCTTCAAAAATATCATTGAGAAGGGGAGAAGGGCTACCATCCAGAACTGGTGGTCAGTATGGACAAGACTGGCCTGTTCTGGAAGAGATGCTGTCTTGGACACAGTTCATGAATGATGAAGCCAAAGCCTCTGGATTCAAAGCCCAGAAGGATAGCAGTACCCTCCTAATGTTTGGGCATATGGCTGGCTTCATGCTCAAAACCAGGCCTCATTTAGTACAAGGCTGCAGACCCCAGGGCCTTCAATAATAAGAACAAGGCTGTATTCTTGATGCATAACCACCCCCTCAAGGCCTGGATCACCCAAGTCCATACAGTGCTGGTTCCATCAGAGCTTCATCCCTCACGTTAGGCAATACCTGAGTGATTTGGGCTTGGAGTTCAAGGTATTGCTGATTATGGTTAATGATGGTGGGCACCCTCTCGATCTTTATTACAAGGGAGTCCAGCTTGAGTTCCTTCCTGCCAAAATCACCTCTCTCCTCCCCAGCCCCATGGACCAGGGCGTGATCCGTGCCTTCAAGGCACTCTACACCCAGAGTTTCTTATATACTTACCAAGTAATTACAGAATCAGGGCCTGCCCTCCTCCCCTCAGATGGACATAAGGATTTCTGCTAAGTCATTTCCGGTAGTACTCCAGTTAGCGGGCAGGTCATGTCACCTACACTAAACAATCTAAGTGCTACCACAATATTTTAAACAAAAGACTGCCATGAGTTAGAAACTAAAGCTATGTAATTATTTGTTAAGTATATATGAAACAATTTTATTATGAAAAGATCATTTTTCCTAATTTCCAAGTCACATTGTACATTTGATAATATCCAGTAACTGAGGTAGCAGAATGTTTAATTCTTTCACTAACAGCTAACTGATCTTGTCCCTTTGCCATTGTCACACATTATTTTGACGAATTTGATAGTTCCTTTCGACACTGGCCATATTGCCCTGGTGTAACTACTTTTGCAGCTTTTCCTTTCAATCAACTATCAGCAGTGTTATCAGTATCCTATCATTTACATTCGGACACCACACACACCACCTACATTTTTCTGCTTTCCTCATTACAGATTCACCATAGTGGAAAAGCATTGCCCATCAGTCCTGTCTTGCCTCAACCCATTCACCCTACTAATCTTCAGTCTCCAAATCTTAACTTTTGATATCAATAATTTTTTCACCACTTAATATCTCTACCTTATACAATTGTTCTTTCTAGAGGTTTTACCAGCTGTATGTTCCTCTCCATTTAAAAGCTTTTGTTATCTCCTACCCTGCCAATCCATGAATACAATTTACTTCTCCCTTAACTGCTTGATGCTTACTTTCAACCTTTTTACCACTGCAGTAGTCTCAGAATTACATATAAATAAAATTAAAGATGGCTGTTCTTTGAAACCAGCCTTATCCTGGTTGATGCTAAAAATATGTGAAATTAATGATGTTATGCTATGGAATATTGATTGTCATACAATTATTATTCAAGTAGTACTATGAGCTTTACAAAATTATTTTCTTTCATACAGCATTCGGGATCGAGAGAAAGCATTACATGCCAAGTGTAAGGAAGACATTGGGCTAGACTTCCTGGAAAAAAATGATGCCATAACACCAGATATGATGATAGATTGTTTAGAAAGACTATTAACTTCCTCCCACCGTCTAAATGTGCTGCTGTCAGGTGCAAGACTGTGGGTAACTACTTATTATACAGTGATGATTGATGGGGAAGTTTGTATTCCTTGGAACTGGGACTAGCATATAATTTCCAGTCTGGCATTTATTTCTTTTGATTATTTTCAGTTAAATATATTTAATCTCTAGTCAGTTCTTCGGAAAAACTCCTACGTGCCATTGATACAAGATTTGATAACATAATCAGATGCACAATATTTTATATTGTAAGTTTACACAGTTGGAACTCAGATGATTTAAATTTTAACCTTTGGTATGAAAATATGTATACCTTAGCCTAAAAAAAGATATTACAGAGGGCATTTCAAAGTCTTCAGATTCATGTGTAATAGAGAAAACATATTACAGTAGAATTTGAATAGACTGACTTAAAGAGGTCACAGTCTAGTTCAGGTCATACTGTACTGGACAAAAAGGTACTAGTTTAATTTTTATGGATAGTAAAAGGTATTACAGCAATACACATCTAGTTAATAAACTTCATGCTAGGATTTTTTCCCAACTCGCAAACAAAATAATTTTTTGGTGTTTCCTGCCATTTTAAGCGCAAGGCCAATAATGAGTCCTTTGGCAGCAGTACACTAGTCAACTTCTTCAAACAGTATTTCTCCTAACAGAATTTTTTTTTTTATTTTGAGTTTTATTAAATTACAGTATAGTACAGAATTTATGACTAATTGCATAAAAAGATTTTATAATTGTTGGTGTTAGATAGACCTCAGTAACTCGGACAGACTAGAGACCTAGATAGCACAGTATTAACTTCTGAATTATTATCCAAATCTGCCTGATTGCTCATGGTGGTCCAGCATAGAATTAGGGCTCAGCATAATTCAAATGTGAACCATTGGTATTTTATAAATTCTTTGCCGAAAAGATTTTATCTTATTTTTATAAATATTTAAATCTGTATATCTAAAATTTTTCCTTTCCTATTTGTAACCAAGCGATATTATTATAAAAAAAGAATTATAACTATTTGTTGTAAAAATGTAATCTTTCAATTTACTATCATTTGAGATGTCTGTAGTTCCTGCACATATGATTAGTATTTAGAATTTTTTTTACTCTGTTATAAATTAGGACCATCATTTAACAGACAAGGGGGAAGGGGGTGGTCTTCTTGGTCAGTAAAACAAAGTATGTTAAAAGCTTAATGCCTATCGAGGCCCCAAACGTGACTCTTCATGGTGCCAGATCTAAGAATTTGTTATTTACACTCACCAAAAGACATTTCTTCAAACTCCTGGCTTAATAGGGGATACCTCAAATTAGTGAAGAAATCCAAATCAAACTTGTGCTCTACCAAATCTTATTCTTATTCATTCTTATGCTAACCTTCCCAATTCAAGAAATGTATATATGCTAACTTTCATAGTTCAAGAACTGGATCTGTTGGCTGAACAATTATATGAAAATTAACCTCAAAGTTAAGCACAGGTATATTTGCATAAAGAACTACTTATATGATAACTAGGTTATACACTTATATTTTAATCATTATATAAAATTAAACATTTTTAATCAATTTGTATTTTTCATCACTACAAACCTGTCTGTCTTTACATAAGGGGGAAAATCTCTAAATGCTAACTGGATCTAGTTAATAATAGAACAAAGTTGGTGATGGCCAATGGGGAGAGAGTAGGCAGAGTCTGACCTCTCTTTCCCCTTGTGCGATGTGACATGCCAGTTAACTTCCAGCCAAGGTAATTATATGAGGGGTGGCATGAGGTGGGTCATTTACGTAAAGACCCTAGGTTTGTAGTCATGAAAAATACAAATTGATGAATATTTTTTTATTTGGTCCTTACACAGAGGAGACTCACTTTTGGTAGAAGGATAGACTAAGCTTCAGAACTGACTGAAGTTTGGCGCACTTCCTGGTCAATTGTTAGAGCATACGAATCAGCCATATGCCTCTGATCTGGTATAAAAGAAAGATTACTCAACAGCCAGACATTCAGGCTTTGACACAATGGAGAGGAAAACCACTACAGTGTCTAGGGAGCAGGAAAAGAACCTGTAACTGCCAGAACCAAAAGAATTAGGTAGCTACCAACTTGTTCTATTGTCAATTCCTCTCTCCCCTTGTAAGAGTGACAGTAGGACTAGCTTCTATTTCTAGAATTTGTATTGTATAGGAACAATCATAATGGAAAACAGAATGGTTGCTCACTCACCTGTATCAAGCCAGTTCCAGCAAATGATGGCTTACATCTCTCCCTGCCTGCTGGAAGAAGAGAAGAAGAAAGGGAAAGGAAGAAGGCCAGTCACCCCCATTCACTCTCACTATTTTAACCAACATCTTAGGCAAAATACAACCAATCCCACTAGGGGCACCGTATGGGCTACACAAGTTGCTGAATAGCCACCACTGGATCCAAGGAAAGTGTCTAAGGATCTATGGGCCATATTCCAAAGGTTGAAGGAGGTGAAGGTCGTTTGACATACTCATTTACGTACCAGTCTCCAGTACCTTATGAGTTGAATACAGAATTTAGCCCAAAGGCCAAGCACTGGGACCTATGAGGTCATTCAGCACTGAAATGGAAACTGACAGTAAAAAGTTTGAAAGGTGTAACAGGCGGAAAACTTCGCAGTTGCACTATGAATCAAGTGTTAGGAGAGATTGGAAAGATGAAGAGAATATAAAAGGAGATACAGTAAAAGGAACAAAAGTGGTTGCAGCTAGGGGCCGAAGGCATGCTGCAAAGAACCTTATGTAATGCCTACAGTGTACTGCATGAGGTCCACTGATGGCACTACCCCCCTTTGGAGTCCAGCACCTTATGACCCAACAGGTTCTTTTTGAAAACGATGGAAAGGCCAAAGCCCCTAACATCACAAACTCTTGCATGCATGTCTGATTACTTCACATAGCCAAAAGGAGAGGTTATACTTGGACATTTTTTTCTTGTTCTGGCCCATGCTAACAGAAAGTCTCTGACACTCAGGCCTGGGATGTCAAGTCTTTATTAGGTAGCTTTGCAAAGCCCTAACAGGATCATTAGCAAAAAGTCTGTCATGGAGGGGATCGAGAAGGGCATGGAGCCATTATCGAGCATTGAGGGATTTTGAGTCTTAGCTATGAATTCTGGGTCATATTCGAAGGTTACTGACCCCCAACCCCTGAAATGTTTAACACTATAAGAGAGACCATGCAATTCTCTTACTCTCTTTAAGAGAGGCCATGCAATTCTTGTGCTCTCTTTAAGAGAGGCTATGCAATTCTCCTGCTCTCTTAAAGAGAGGCCGTGCAATTCTCCTGCTATCTTTAAGAGAGGCCATGCAATTCTCTTACTCTCTTTAAGAGAGGACATGCAATTCTCCTGCTCTCTTTAAGAGAGGCCATGTAATTCTCCTACTCTCTTTGATGAGGCTAAGGCCATCAAGAAGACCATCTTTTGAGTCAAATTTCTATCTGATGAACCTCATAGGGTTCATATGGTGAATGAGTGAAGCTGCTAAGGACTAGTGTCAAATACCGATAAGAAGGTTTTTACTCTCTTAGGGGACAAGATTGCTTGAAACTCTTGAGGGGCATAGAGAATTCCCATGAGGAGAAAAGGTCTACCACTTTTCAAATTTAGAACTAGCCGTGGAATAGCCCTGTAACCCTTAATGGCTGACACAGAAGGTGACTTCTCCCTACTGAAGAAAATGAGGAATTCAGCTGCTTTTGGAATAGATGTTCTGACCAGAGAGAAATCCTGCTGATTGCACCAATCACAGTACATGGCTGAAGAAGATTTCCTGAGATAATCAGACATCTCTGTTGCTGCTCTGAGAGAAAAGTATCTCACTCACAGGAGATCCTGGATAGTGTCCAGCCACGAAGAGATAGGGATCCTACCAGGCTCTGGAGGAGGAGAACTTCTGAAGGACCTGGATCAGTAACCTGAGAGGGAAGCAACTTTACCCTCATAATTGGAGCCCTCTCATCCTTGCAATGAACTCGAACAGGCGAAGGAGACAAACTAGCATGAGAATTCTGATGAGAGGAATGTCTATCATGAACTGGAACACGTCCACGTACGTGAAAGGGGGAGACACATCCGTGCTGGGAAGATGGCAAAATACCTCTCTCACTCTCAGAAGAACCAACAAAATACAAATTAATTTAAAATTTGTCATTTTGTGAAGTTGAAGGGAGATTAGTCCCACTCTGTTGACATGCCACCACCATGATATTTTTGGACATTAGAACCATGGAGTGCCCTGCCACCCTCTCCTGGAACTCTCAAAGGGCTGAGAAAGCTGCCTTTACCTCCAGGACAGTGCTGTGAAGTTCTTTCTCTTGTTGATCCCACACACCTGAGGAGGTCAGGATGTCTTCCAAGTGTTCTCCCCAACCCTCTTTCAAGACATCTGAGAACTGAAGGAACTCAGGAGGGGGAGTGTGAAGGGGCACTCCTATGGTCAGGTTCCTGTCATCCAGCCACCATTGTAAGTCCTTTCTCACTTCCTTTGAGAAAGTAATCTGGAGGAAGGGAGAATCCTTTGATGGGAACCAAAACTCTTTCAACGTCCATTGAGATCGAAGATGGAGGTGTCTGTGAGGAACGAGTTCTCCAGGGACAAGATGTGACCTAGAACAATCTGCCACTGATGTGCTGGTATTTTTGTATGAAAAGGAAGGATTGTATAATAATCTTGAATTTATAGATTCGTGGCTCTCATGGAAAGACCCTTGCCGCTGTCTTTTCCATTAGCAAGCCCAGCTAGAGATCTTTTGCTGGGAGTAAGGTTTGACTACTCCATATTTATCACTATCCCTAAGCTGTGACAAATTTGGAGTATATGGTCTCTGTCTTGGATGAACTTTACTTGAGAACTTGCCAAGAACAGCCAGTTGTCGAGGTATCACCAAGATGCGTATCCCATGTGAATGAGCCCAGACTGAAAGTAAGGTGAATACTTTTGTGAACATCTGTGGGGTAGAGAGGCCAAAGCAAAGCACCTTGAATTGATACACTCTCTCTCCCAGAATGAAGTGAAGGAACTTGCGAGATGATTGGTGGATTGGGATATGGAAATATGCATCCTTCAGGTCTTATCATCAGCATGAAGTCATAATTTGTGATGGCTGCTAGAACTGTGTGAGGTATTTCCATCTTGAGCAGAGCCTTCCTGATGATAAGTTTCAGGGAAGTCAGGTCTATGACCGACCAATCTCCCTATGCTTTTGCATAAGAAATACTCAATCCTTCACAACCCCTATGGCTCCTTTTCCATAATTTTCTTCACTTTCTGGAGAGCCAGATCCTATAGCGAGCCCTGAATGTATGTTCTGAGATGAAAGAGACAACTGGAGAGAGGAGGAGGAAACTATAAGGGAAGTAGATATCCCACCTGCAGAATATCTACTACTCAGGTTTCCACTCTGTGCTGCTGCCGAGTTGCTCAATGCTTGCCAGGCAACCCCCATCAATGGCAGTGAGTGGGGAGGGCGGCTCACTCTAGTGTTTTCCTCCTTTGGCCCTGCCTCTGCCTCCTCTCCCAGGTTTGGAAGAACGGTTGAATTGAATTGAACATAAAATTTAGGCCAAAGGCCAAGCATTGGGTCCTATGAGGTCATTCAGTGCTGAAATGGCAACTGACAGTAAAAGGTTTGAAAGGTGTAACAGGAGGAAAAACTTGCAGTTGCACTCAGAATCAATTGTTAGGAGAGGGTGGAAAGTAAGATGGAAGAAAGAGAATGTGAATGGACAGAGGTATAGTAAAAGGAATGAAAGGTGGTACAGCTATGGGCCGAAGGTATGCTGCAAAGATTCTTAATGCCTACAGGGCCCCCATGGGCTTTGTTTGGAAGAATGGCATGAAAGGGACACTGCTGAATTATTTTCTTTGCAGATGTACTTTTGAGGCCCAGTCATGGTTTGAGATCTCTTAGGTGGAGAATAAGAGTCAGCCTAAGGTCTAGGTCTGGCTACATTGGCGCATGAAGGGCCAGAAGAATTATTCACAGCTTGGTGGCCTAGATGGCCAATGTTGTCCACTCTACGTTTGTTGACTGCCGCCTCAACCTGTTCCGTATGAAAAAGTGAAGAAGAATGGTTCCATTTCTCAGTGCCAAGGTAGAATAAAAGGCCAACAAATCTGGAGATATTGGAAAGGGCAGCATCTCTTCTTTTCAATAGCAAATTGGCCCACATATTTGCTGTTAGGTGATCCACATACAAGATGGTCTTTCCACCAGCCTGCAGTAGTCTAGGGAAGGTGGCATACTCCTCAGTGTTGGTAGCCATGACTTCTAAAGAAATCTTACCAAGTGTCCTCTGCCTTGATTTGATCTAAAAGATCCAGGCCTAGATGAACCAAGTCCAGATCTACTTGTCTTGATCGTAAAACAACGTTAGTGGTTGCATAAAAATGTCTTATTACATAGAAGAGGAGGGAGTATCTTAAATGACCTGCCCGGGCGTAGAGAATTGTCCCATCTGGAGATGAGAGAATTGACTTGGTTGAGGACACTGTCGACAAGATAGGAACATTGTAAGCCCAAAGATGCTTTCGTCTCTCCCTTGTGGGTCCAAAAACCCGAAAGAAAATTTGAAGTGGTAGCTGCAGTCTCCGCGGGTAGTTCATTGTATCCACGATTGGGTTCCACTACTTATGCATATGTTGGGAACATTCTTGATAATCTGCATCGAGAAGGAGAGGTCCTTCTGCTTCCTTTGCTTGAGAAACTCAGTCACGCACATTGACCAAAATAGCAGAATCACTTGCACCCTTATTGATTACTGGAGCATAGGAGTGATCGGGGCCCAGGACTTTCTTGGGGATATATTGTTTGACCGAAGAAGCAGTGACCCTGTCTTGATTGTAATCCTGTCTGCAACAACAAGAGCATGGACAACAACAAGAGCATGGACTATAAGTTTTTGTTTGTTTGTGTGGTGTTTTTGTGTTGCATGAAACCAGTGGTGCATGAAACCAGTGGTTATTCAGCAACAGAGCCTATTAGATGATGGCTGTGGTCAAGTCAGCACCAGTAAGGGACTCTCATTATAAAGAGAATTCACAGCCACATGAGCAAGACCATGGGTTATATGGAGAGTACAGTCAACCCCCAACATTTGCAGGGGATGCATACCACAACTCCCTGCAAACACCTAAAATCTGCAAAAGCTTGAAACCCCTCTAAATATGCTTACAACTACCTAATTTGATGGTTGAAATATTAAAAAAAAAAGCCTCTAAACATGCTTATACCCGAGTATTTTAATAGTTTTATAACGAAAAATGTTTTTAGTCTTGAATATCATATGAAAATACAGTATGTAATTAGAGAATATTTCTCTATGAAAAAATACTGCAAATAGGCAAATTTTCTGCAAATAATGGGCATATACATTCCACATAAAAATCTGCGAATAGGCGAGTGCAAATCCAGAACTGTGAATAGGCGAAGGTCAACTGTACTGTACGTAGTTATGGCAGCACGAGTGAGAATGAGGGCTTCTTGTCTTATTCTATCATATTCAGATTATTATTACCTTAATTGGGAAGATGTAGCACATATAAAAATGTGGGTCAGTGACATTTAGTAGGGTCTTAAATCTCCTGATTCCATAGCTATAGGCAAATTAGGATTCACCAGCAATGCTGCTTCTTGAATCTCACATCCCACAACCCATTGTTTTACTCCTTTTTCGCTCCACTTCTCCCAAAACTGAAGGAGCCTGGCACCTACTGGGGTATGGAAGACATTGGATTCACTTTCTAGAGGCGGACTTAGACAAGGACTTTTTAATAGCTCGAGGCAAGAGGTGGACATTAGACCTTGATCTTGAAAAGGATCTTTGGCTATTTCCATGAAAGGGATAAGGCTGGAACAGGGATGAGACTTAGAAGTAACTGCTAGTGTCCTTAGAGTGCCTAGAAGATTTCGCTAGCAGATTATGAGTAGATTTCTTCTGTAAATCAGAAGAAATCTAGTTAATCGCTACTGATGAAACAGTCTCCAAAAAGGGGAGAGAAGAGAAGTGCAGACCTCTGAATTAATGTGACTCCTTTTGAGGTGTATGAGCACCATAACTCCCTCTTCTTCAAAATTCCCATAGCATAGAGGAAGACTAATTCTCGAAACACATCTCTGATACCTTTGTCTGCACAAGAGGACACTGAAGAGATCCGATGATAATTCCGCAGGTAAGGAGGAGAATTCTTGAGCCTTTCATACAAGGGTGCCCACTGTCCAGTCCAAGAAACTATTTTGAAGACTTTAAATACATTCTTCATCAAATGTTGAGTTTGGCCGAGGAAAAGGCCGACCTAGGGGCACAGTGGAGGAGGCAGCCACACCCAAGGAAGGAGCATCTTTGGTCACATAACATAATACCTCCTCTTTAAAAGTTGGTAAGGAGGATAATTTAAGTTAGACTTCCCTTGTTTTCTCTTTTTTGAAGGAATCAACAGGTAAGCTACTCATTTGGAAGATGGAGTCACAGGCGAGAAAAAAAAAAAGGAAAACTCCGTAGCAGAAATTGTAGCAGAGTTGCATACGCTGAGGAAGGGAAGTCTCCTTCAAATCCCTATCCCCTTCCTCTTCAACTGAAGACGCTGGCAAAAGAGACAAGTCTAACAGGAGTAGCGTTAGAAGGCTTCTTAAAAAAACCCAAAAACACTAAGATATCCAGGCGTTGCTGGATGGGAGCAAGAGACGGATCCAAAATCGCAGAAGTATAGCTTGCTGCAAGGGAGCTGGTGCCACAAACTCCAACCTTGTTGCCAAGAGCTTGGCAGAAATCTCACAAACATCTGTATGAGCAGATGCAAATGGATGCTGAGAAGCTACTGAATGCTTGGGAGCAACTGGGAACTCTGCAGCCACTGGTGGCTTGGGAGCAAATGGAAGCTCGGCAGTCACTGAAAGTTTTGGAACCTGCAGGCGCTCAGTCACTAACGGCTGATCAGGAGCCAACGGAAGCTCATCCACTAATGTGCACACTAGTGCTAAAGAGCACTTATAATGGTCTCAATTTGCCACTATTGGGCCACTGGTACCTCTGCTCAGGGCTGGAAGCTTCCAAACTAGAGGAATGGTGGTGCACATCCTGGAAGACTTCTTTCCATTGGCTGCCTGTCGCCATCTGGGCTGAGTACCTGGGGGCAGACCCCACTGACCTCCCCCAGGCTTCCAATATAGCTTCTCCCAGGTTTAGGAGAGTATGCTGAGGACTGTTGCCTAGGAGAATCGGTGGGTCAAGGAGCCAGCTCCTCCACTAACACTTCACCTTCACTAATCACACTTACTCTCCATAAAGGCTTAAACAGAAGCCCCTATTTGAGCCACTGTGTTCACTAGCATGTCGAAGTTGTGATTGAACTTAAGTTCAAGGCAATGGCATTGGGTTTGGGATTATGGGAGCCGAGTAAAGGATCAGGTGGTATAGAGGCAGGAGCAGTAATGGGAGACAAAGCAGAAACAGATACGACAGGTAAATCTACATTATATTTAGCAGAATCCAGACTAGCTAAACGTTTGTCATTCCTAGCTGTCGCCTTTCTCTTTCTGTCTTTCTCTTACTTACTTAAATGAGAAGTTAAACCCTCCATTTCTCATGTTCCCAATCAATATATTCATCACAAGTTAAAACTGAAAGACATATAATTGACCCCTGCAGGTTGTAAATTTAGCATGAGATTCATATTTTGCTGATGTCTACCTCATATTGCAGGCTTCACTGCAATAATGAACATTAATCGAATGTGTCAACATACATAGTGATAAGTCAAAAAGCAAAGTCAAATCAAGTAATCACAATCAGGTTATGAAAAGTTATTTTCAGTAAAAAACCCAAATATCCAAGATGCCTGAAGGCTACCGAAAGCAAAATAATTTAGCCATAAACCCATAAACCAGTAAAGAAAGAATTCCAAATTCCGCTGCTGCTTGCAACCGTCGTTGTAAGCTGGCAGAAACGAATTGGAGTTCTTTCTCAGTTGTTCTTCTTTTTTTCCGAAAGTAGGCAGGGCTAATTACCTACACCAAAACACAAGAATCACTACTGTGAATTTCAAACTCAAACTTTAGCTGCCAATACTAGAAACTGATAGCTACACAGTAATTACTTGGCAAGTTATTTATATAAAACAATGCGCAAGTTGACTGGGAAAGGGAAAGGAAAAAAAAATTGTTTTTAAGAAAGTAGCCATGTGGTTGATGCTGGAAAAGTCTTGGTGATAGGTGAACTCTACTATGTACTACTTATTGTAACAGTGTCAGAAGAAGGGGCCAAATTGCATTACAAGAGCAAAAGGGGAAGAGGGGAGTCGAGAGCTGTGGTGATATATGGCATAATCTAAGCAGTAGAGCATTTCTGTTACCTTGGGAACATTGAGAGTGAAGGAAAAGTTTTAAGAGCAGCAAGAAAGAGTAGCTACAGCATGGCTAAAATGGAGTGTGTTCAGCTACTGGTGAATAGTCATCCAAGGGTGAAGACTTACGTTGTGTATATAAGGCCTGTACTCTGCACCTCACAACAGAAAAATAGACATAAACAAGGAAAAAATATGATCACAGAATGTTAAGATTAATGGTTGGAGTATAGTGGCATCCTATTACAGATCGGGAAATGGTGGAGAAATGTGGTATCAAGAGGCTGCAAGAAGACTGATCACTCAAAGATTGTGATACGATGGTCTGGACATGGGGTAAGAAGAGATGAGGCACAATTGGTCACAAAAGCATATATATATGCTTAAACCTGATAGAGTTCAGGCAGAAAGAGCACAGGCCAAAGTATTGAAGAAAAGTAATTTTATATTTAACTCTATAAAAGGACAACATTTATGATGATGACTTTGCCCATCCCAGTAGATCACATTTCCTAAATAACTTGTGTATTTTGTGGTACAATTAACAAATGAGATGACAAGCCCAGTTCTTACTAATTGTATTTGCTGTTTATACAGCATCATCATGCTTATCATTCTCACAGTAGTACACAGATTGATGCTTCTGATAGCAAGCCTTCCTTGGAACTGTCCATATTTCGTGGCTGATTATAATTTTTGCTTTGCTTACTGAACATCATTCAGTTTATTTCTTCACTTCAAAGCAACCCCATAACCTAGCTACATTCCAACCACTATTCATTTTGTTTAAAATTTTTAGTATCACCAACCAACACCTGTGCATGGCTGTAGGCACATAAAGCATAACACTGGATGATTAAATATTTATAATTAAGAGGAGCCCATAGAACCTTTTGCCTCAAGAGACAAAGTAACATTCAGGGAAACAACTATAGAGCTGATGCTATCATGGTGGACAACAGGCAATATAAGTATTGTATAGTAATGTGGGGGCATGCTGGGTCATGGTATGCCCTAATTTATCTGACACCAAGTTCAGCTGAGCATTCAAGTCCTGCTTCCATTATTTTCTTGCCCTTTAAACAAATTGTCCATAAATATTTGAAACGGCCAAATATGTGCACTGTGAACATCTCATTATGTGGGCCAATCTGGTAATTTCCAAAATCTTTAATTGAAGGGAGTTTTGAGGTTCTGCTTTTGTCTTCCATACACTCATTTTGTTTTGTTGAATTTATTCCCACATTCATCAGTTTCATTCACACGGTAACTTTATCATTCGTTATCATCCATAATTTGCTACCGTATTTTTTCATCATTCGTTATCATCCATAATTTGCTACCGTATTTTTTCATCCAAAATCCATAATTGAGGTCTTTTATTAAATATTTTCCAAAATTTTCAACTTTCATTCACACTAACTTTTTTCACTCTAAATTATCCATTATTCTGCTCTCTCATTTATTCAACTTTTTAAAATTATTCATTATCATTATTCTGCTGTTTCATTTATTCATCCAATCTTTTGATCTTTTGTAACTTTCCTTTCCCCTTTCCCTGTCTTTCTCCTGTTCCAGTGTTATCACTTGGTGTCTGTTCCTTCTCACTCATGCTTAAGACATATATCTTCGCACAGTGTGATAAAGTAAATTTATTTGCATGAAATGGAAGGATGTAAGAGTCCTTTAAACGGTGATGATAGAGAGACTTTAATTAATTTTTACACCCGTTTCTCACATGTAAACTTTTCCAAATGCTGTAAAATTTAAATCTTTATCATCATAATTTCTTTGTATTCAAAGTTATTTCATCCCTTTTTTTTTTTTTGTTCATTCAACCTTTTCATGAATTATTTTACCATGTCCAACATAACCTTGTGTTTTGTGCCCTTTTTCATGGGAATGTTTATCAGGTTTTCTCAACTTTCCCTCAGTTTTTAGGCTGAGAAGCAAGGGGGTGGATAGTTGGTGGTTGGAAGGAGCAACTTAGAAGAGGTTTTCCCACCATTGCTTTTTCCTTTTGTTTTTACTGCATTATTATAACTGGTAATGGTAACATACATTATTAATATGTAAATCACAATAATACAGTTGTCAATATATTATTCCATCTTTTAGTTCTTGTATTGAATGTGTTTGGGGTGTGTACAAAATAATGATTAATACCTCTTTTTCTACAGCTCAGTTTCGAGTGCTCTTTCATTTCTTTACTCGTTACAATTTCATTTATTTAGCAAAATGAAATATATAAGACAAAAGAAAAACTTGTCTCTTGTATCAACTGTGTTAGTGGTTGTGCAATTCATGATGTAATATTCTCTCCAAGTGCTTTAGCTAGTGTGTAATTCATGACATATAATACTCTCTCCATTACCATTCATTTATGTAGCAGCATGGAAAATAATTTAGAGGTTAATGTAAATATCATAATTATAAATCCAGAGTCTTCCTTCAAAGCTGGCATTAAACAACCTTTTAACATTCTAAGGGCACTGGCCATTGCTTATTGGATTACAGTTCATTTGGAATAGATTTATACTTTGGGGTCTTCCCTCACCTGCTCTTATTTGAATATTGTCATCCTTGTGAAATAGTGGGTACGCAGTCAGTTTTGTTACCAACAAAATAATTGTGGATATAGGCTGATGGGGTGAATAAGTGGTAATCACTTGAAACCTACCTCCAGTTTTCATATGGTTATGTGAGATTAACAATTTTTCCTATCAGGATTAATCATGATAGAATGCATCCTAATTGTATAAGCAGGGATTGATATATATTGTATTTATGTATAGTAGTTACTGTGTGCAATAGATTATTTTTGTAAGTGTTGCTGATAATATATATGTAAAGGATAATCAAATAAAAATTTAAAAATCTAGTCTATACTAATTACATAAAAAAAATTCTTGGCATTTAAACCCTACAACGTAAGTCTCACATTCATTACCACTGTCATGAATGGCAATAATCACAAAGAAATATATCCCCTTCAAAATTATTTCACAAGGTTAAAATTCACTTGAAGTTAGGTGTAGCTGCTGTATTAATTATCCTGACGTAGGGGATTAAAAATTAAATTAAGTTACCATTGGAATGCAAGAACCTGAATCTAACTGGAAAGATTGAACAATAACAAAGACCAGCTAGCTTTGCAGCTAAGCCCTGCCTACTGATTACGTCAGACCATTCCTTGAAGCTAATTTGTTGGAAATAGTTTTGAAAAGTTGGTTAATCTGTGGTTCTTTTCATCTTCATTTAATTTGAAATGGTTGTTTTACTAAACTATAAATACATTGTGCTGATTATCAAAATGAAACCTTATATTATCCCGAAATAAAATCATAATACACGAGAGCCAACGTAGAGGAGTCCATGGGGAGGTGGGAGAGTGATGGGACTCAGGAGGGGGGCATGAGCCTCCAAGAAATGTGACAGTCCATCCAAGGAGGGTGAACCCCATAGCCCAAGTGACACTCAGACTGCCACCATCTTGGATGACTCCGAACCTGCAAGAAGGGAATTAGATGGAGCAGCCTCCTCCCTCTCCAGAAGATAATTGGAACCCGAGGAAGAGAGGGCTACATTAAACTTATCGTCCTGTGGCACTCCCGATGCTTCCATCGACGAATCAATGGAAGAAAAGGAAGGTGACACAGGAACACTAGAACTAGCCACAGGAAGAGCAATCGAGAGAGAAAGGGAGCAGCTAAAACATCCAGACGAGGTGAAGAAAACCCCTCTCAAGAAGGAAGGTTGAAACTACAATGTCCCTCTTCCTATAAAACACTGCGACTTAGGCCGGGAACAAGATTCCGGGCAGGGGTTCGTTACAGTACAAAAGTTTGCCCTGCACCTACTGCAAGTCATATGTGGATCCGTAGCCGACGATGCCAAAAATCTTGAGCACAGAAAACCTTGAATGCCCGAGCACATGCGAAGACTCGGAGGAAGCCAAATAAACTAAAACAATCACACCAAACACACTAAAAAAAAGAACATGGGCACAAAACAACCGGCTTAGAAGGAGAACAAAGCATAAGCATCTACTCCCTAAGGCAGTTAAGGAAAGACTGAAGTGTCATGGGGTCCAATGTGCAGTCTCTGACCAGCTATCACCTTGTATCTCACAGATTCCTTGCTCTACAATCTTTGATTGTTTTAACTGGTTACCAGCTGGTACTTGGTAAGTAATCCTATTGTCAAGATCAGAGGTTTGTTCTGCATATGAAAAAAAAATCACTATTTGAGTTTTTTTCATGAAAAACAATATAAAAATGCAGTTTACATAGTTTTCAATATGACCAAAGCATTGAAAATAAGGTTTTCTTAGGGTTTTGGATGATTTTTGATGGTGTTCCGGCTTACGACAGAACTCCCGTCGTAAACCAGAGATTGCCTGTAAATGGAAGAGAAGGAAAAGGCATGATCTTAACACCATATGCAGCAAAATGCATTGACTAACTGACCAAAGAGCAGTCAGTAGAAGATTGCTGTTTGGAAGATTTAAATTAAAATAGTGTGCTATGTACAGCAATACCCCGAACTTACACGAGGTTAGGTTCCAGACTCCTCGCGCAAAGGGAAGTTTCACATACCTTTGGCATGATCTCTTAAAAATACTAATAAATGCTTACCTCTGGAGTTTGAACACTAAATATGACCCTAATCATACTCCTTAAATATTAAGATAACTTTTAAATGAAAGTGAGGTTACTGTAATTTCATTTAAAAGTTAGCTTCATCATTACCCATGAAAAAAAAAATGGTTGTTAAAAATATAGGAGTGGGTATATATGTACAACATAGTTCTCTCTTCTTTCCCCATATTTCTTTAAAATACTATCACATATTTTGCACTTCCAGTTACATTATTATTATTACTGTATTATCATTATTATATAATTATTATTTAAAAATATTAATAAACATAGTACATACTACATGTACCATAAAAATTCTTTATTCTCAGTAAGAGAGAGAGAATGAGATAAATTATTATCTTTATCATTTAATGTTATTAATTTACACATAAAAGCTTGAAAACTTATAAATGACATAAAAAAAAATGAGCAACCACCTTTGCAGGGTTTCTCCAGGATTCGAAAAATGACAAATTTTCTAAGACAATTTGTATTTTTCATAGCTACAAACCTGAGGTCTTAACGATAGAATAATTTCTAGCGTCTAGCTGGATCCGGTAAAGAAGTAGATGAAAGCAAGGATTCTTGTTGTATCCAGCTTCTTCAGGGAAGATAGCACTCCCAGAAGAACCTGCCACTGATGAGCTAGCTGATGTGACTTTGAGAGGAAGTTGTGCGCCACAGCCCGCAACTTCTCCAATCTCTGATCCGACGGGAAAACTCTCGCCACTGTCATATCGATGACCATGCCCAGGTAGAGAATCCTTTGAGTGGGTACGAGGTTCAACTTTTCCTGGTTGACTAAAATGCCCAGGTCCAGGAAGAACTGAAGAAGACTACCCCTGTCTTGTAGCAGCTTTTCCCTGGAAACTGCCAAGACCAACCAATCGTCGAGGTACCTCTGCAAACGGATCCCCTGAGCATGGGCCCAACTTGACACGAGAGAGAAGAACCTTGTGAACACCTGAGGGGCTGTGGTCAACCCGAAGCACAAGACTTTGAACTCAAAAATCTTGTCCACCAGAGAGAAGCGAAGAAACTTCCTGGACGTGGGATGAACAAGGATTTGGAAGTATGCGTCCTTCAAGTCTATCGGCAGCATGAAGTCGCCTTCCCTCACGGTTGCCATTACCGAGCACGGGGTCTCCATCTTGAACTGTGTCTTTCTGATGAAGCGATTCAAGGTGGATAAGTCGATCACAGGCCTCCACCCTCCCGATGCCTTGGGCACCAAGAAGATGTGACTGTAAAACCCCGGGGACGGACGCACTACTTCCGCTATCGCATCCTTGTCCAGCATCTTCTGCACCTCCTCCTCAAGAGCCAAATAAGAAAACGCCTTGCCCCCGGATTGCAAAAGACTGGCAAGCGAGGCGGCACTCACCAACCCATCAGGGGACCTGTCAGAAGCTATCTTGGCAATCACCACAGACTAGAGATCCAGCCAAGAAACCGTCTGCAACATGGAGGCCGCCATAGATTCCAAGGCTAAGGCGTCTTGCGGAGATAAGGATGGAGCCACTGACCTCACCTGTTCCAAAGTCAAACCCAGCTTCAGGCGAATGACGTCTGGGTTAATGTGGCTTGACAACAAAAATGCAGAGCTTGTAGCATAGTACTTCCTATGTCTTGTGAGAGGTGGGGGTAGGAGTTTGGTAGAGCCTCTAGAGCGAAGTGAACCATCCCGGTCAGAAACAGAGGCGTTAACCTTCTGCAAGACCGACTGAACGTGCCCTGACAACGGCAGCTGGAGAGACAATTTGGGGTCCTGAGCAGCTCCCACCAAGGCTTCCAAGCAAGAAGGAGTGTAGGACGACCGATCCTGAGTCCTACTTTCCAAATTGTTGAACCAACGAATGAGATCAACAACCTCCGAAAAGGAAGACAGAAACTCCTGCGTGTCCCCTTCTTCCTGCTCTGGCACCGGTGACCGACGACGAGAAGGATGTGTAGCCTCCTCTAACGCGTTTTCTTCACCAAAAATCTCAGAAGGGTTAGTAGGCAAACAGTCTGAAATCTCTACTAGCCTATCTGGGCTGGGTCCAAGCATCGGCCTCCGAGACGGACCCACTGAAACATTGGGCACATCACTTACCTCAACAGGTGACTCCAGTACGTGAGATGGGGGGAAACTCGAGCACTCGAGATTGACGGAGAATTCCTTATACTAGTGGAAGACTTGGAAGCAAGCAAACACTCCAGCTGCACCACCTCCGTGCTCACAGGTCTTTACGGCGACGAATAGGCCTGGGAGAAGAAGGGGCACTACCATCACGTCCACGGACGGGGTGGGGGGGTGGGGTGGTTGCACGTATGAGGTTCGGCGGCGAAGCAACCCTGCAGAACACACATCACTAACACTGCCCGAAACCACAGCACTTTCGGGAACACGTCCGTGCTGTTCCTCCCTCGGCTGCAAAGGAAGGGCAAGGTCCTTAGCCTTCCAATGCCTAACACGCCCACGAGGCGTAGAGGGGGAAGAGGGAGAGGGAGACAGCACCAGCTTCTTATGCGCACTCTTCTCGAAAGGCGGGGATGAAGCAACGCGTTTCCTACCAATCCTCCCAACCGATAAGGCAGCCAACTTCACATCTAAAACAGAGTCCAGCCTCTGAAGCACCGCCTGGCATATGAGCTCGGACTGATGTGCCAGAGAAGGCTCCAAAGACAAGGAAGGGAGATGTTTCGAACTGGGCGGCAGAGATGACGTCACGTCTGAGAGAGGCGGCTCGGAGGCGACTGGAAGATACGTCATCGATGAGTGACGTCACGACCTCCCCTCTGAGCGAGGGGGAAAGAGATGCCACTGGCGGAGGAATACACAAAGATGGGCCCCGTGACGACAACAACGGGGCTGACGCCGCAGCATCACTCCAAGACAAGGCGGTAGCAGCCGGCGGAGCAATACAAGATGGCCAACTGCTCCCTCCCGTGGAGACGAGGCCTGGAGGGGGGGGGGGGGGGGGGGGGGATGGCCTGGCTGGACTGGGGGTGCGAGCCTCCTCAAAATGCGCTAGCAACCCCAAGCGTCTTCCAAATCGCCGCCATTTTAGACGCCTCCGACTCTGGAAGAGAAGAGAATGATGAAAAAACCTCGCCCTTATCGGGAACGGAAAAAACTCCCGAAGAAGAGTGGGTTACATTACAAATAATACCCTGGCGACCTACCCAATATATTTCCAATCGACTAATCAATTTGGCAAGAAAAGGAAGGAGCAAAGGCAGGGGGCAAAACGATACTATGGGGTTGACTACTGCAGAAGACGAAACATCGGGAATAGGAGTAAAGCCCTCCCAAGAAGGAAGAGTGGAGACTCTCCGACGTTCCCTCTTACCATAAAACTTCCTCCACTGCTCCAAAGGCCATGCCCGGCATTCCGTACAAGGATTCGTAATCGGTACCTACTGCAAGTGATGTGAGGGTCCATTGCTGACGAAGCCAAGAAACGAGAACACGAAAATCCAAGAATCCCGGGGCACCAATGCTGATGTCGAGGAGCCGAAGAAGCCATAATATTAGGCAAAAACACACACAAACACACAAAAGGAACAAAACGGGCAAAAACCGGGAAAAGGCCAAGAGCAAAAAACCCGCTCTCGTCCCAAGGAGGTAAAGAAAAGACTGGCGTAGATGTTCGGCATTTGACCACTCTTCATCCGATCTACGCATGCGTTGCCAGATACCACAAGATTCCTTACTTTCATCTCTTTTTTTACTGGATCCAACTAGGCGCTAGAAGTTATCCTATTGTTAAGACCGAGGGTTTGTTCGCAGTATGAACAACTTAGTAGCCCAAGCCTTACATCCTTCGCTACAATAGTGAAGGCTAGAAGCACTTGGCTCAGACATAACTAAATGAAAAGGGCTATTCTGAAGTAACGAAAGAAAATCAGCAAAAGTGGATTGAGTCCGCTAGCTAACGTCATTACTCATTATCAAGTAGACCCGTGCAGTAGGTGGGGCCTGTCACCTACATTCTGCAACGGAAGTGCTAACAAGATATTTTTTAATTTAGGGTTTGCTGCACGAGGCTAAAGTTACATATAGCTAAGTACTAATTACTTGGTAAGTTACATATAATGAGACTTGTTTTTTCATACCAACACCATCTGTCACAACTGACTTTAATTTAGCATTGAATTTCCCAGACACCTAAGTTCAGAAGTCTTTATGGCAGAGGAGAAATAGCTAAAACTCACTGACTGTATTGGTATGCACACTTTTGACCCATCAGTTGGAGGAAAATTGTTAACCGAGATCATTGGGATTGGGGATACTTTATTATGATTGATGGGTTTGTATGAAAAACTTGTTTTTACTTATAGAACTTCATTATTTTTAGGACAAACCATTCAATCATAATTATCTGGCTATTAAGGTGGGAGGGTGAGAAAAGTACAACTGAGGAAAAATTAGAAGGTATGATCCCCATCTAAAGCAGTTTCAATGGGTCTAGAGGACTAATTAGGAGCAGGATAGGCCAGGAAACACAACAGGTAATCTCGTGAGGCACAGCAAAAAACAAGAAGCAAACCCTAAGTATGGTGGTAATAGATTGTACAGTATGCAGCAAAACTCGAGTGACCCGATTTCAGTGATTTTCGTTCAAAAAGTGACTAACTGGCAACTCTTACCCTTCTTCACATTTTCTAATGACACTGAATTGCAACGGCGAAACATTTTGGAACTTCGCTCATAAAAAGATACAGTTCATTTAGCATGGTTTTTATAGTATAATGTTTATATATTTTTTATCAAAATATAGCTAGGTCATTAGAAAAAAACATTAACACCTTAGTTTTTAATCATGGTAAATATGAAAAGACGTTAAATATTAAACGAATTTTTACTAATGTGTTAGCCATCATAGTAAATTTATTTAATGTAATAAGAACGTAACGGAGATGTAGTTGTGGGCGTGGCCTAACATGACGTCAACTGTGGTCATTTGCCAAACATGGTTGGAGCAACCCGACAGCGACCGGAACGTCACCCCCACCCCCAACAAGGAGAGCTATAGTTGAGCTGCATCTCGCCAGATTTTCAAAAAAAAGACATAGCTAATCGTCTTAATATCAACAAGACAACTGTGTATAAGATGGCTAAAACGATACAACGACGGAGAAGGATTGAAAAGCCACCCTAGATCTGGGAGACCCCGCTGCACAACCGCAGAAGAAGACGAAGTGTTAATTAACTTTATAACCAAACACCCCCGTTTTTCGTCATCATTTTTCAGTGAAACGAGAAACAAATATACAAACATCAGTTGACACTGTAAGACGTCGGTTTTCGAGAAGCTGGTCTTCTATGTAGGAAAAAAAACCTGCGCTCCACAAGCCTCTACTTACACAGACGCATATGGACCATCGTCTCGGGTTTGCGCTCGAATATCTGTCCAAGAGCGAGCAGTTTTGGGAAACTGTTATATTTTGTGACGAGAAGACTTTTTGCCAACGACCAACCAAAGGGAAGACTGCATCTGCTTGGCGTCCACGGAAAAAACCAGGTAATGAACATTTACTTATTTGCCTTATATTTTTACGTGGTAGCCTAGGTGTGATATACTTTGTATTATAGGCCTAGTCTGTATATATGCTAAAGCTTTAATGAATAGTAATTCCTCTTACACTGGTTTTTAAACCTGCTGACAAATATCTTTAATGGAAGTTACGATGTTAATCAGGGAGGGAGAATAAGCAAGAGAAGTATAAATTAATCTGACCTAGGGTGGGAGTTGGGAATTGTCATTACTGAGGAAGCAGTTTAAATATCTATAAAATCCCGCCTCCGCTTCGACCGCCTGCGCTTCGAAGTGTTGCTTGGCGGGAAACCAGTCGCAGAGGAAGTTCGTGCTAGCTTTCCTTCGAGTCTCGTGAATGTTTGAATACACATTGCACTGACTTAAAAGTCGTTTAAGGTTACTATGCTATGGACAACTTTCCTTATGCCTCTTTTCCGAATTCATAATATATACTATTAGGCCTACAACCAAAGATTTCTTTTAATTATTTCACTGTAAAACTAAGTCTGGCAGAAAATACACTGACGTAGCTGTTTCTAATATTTCAAATAAGTTTTGGTTAAATGCATATTAAAGAACTGTATATATATATATATATATATATAGTATATATATATATACATAGTTTTATAGAATAACCTTATAGTGTTTTTTCTTAACAATGCACTTCAAAGTCTTAAAAGTTAAAAGTTCGGTGTTATAGCAATATTACTGAAAGTATGGCTTAATAAGCGCCAGTTCGTTTTTTTCTAATCCATAAGATCTATTGATGAGAGGAAGAACTGCAGTTAAAACAGTTTCTTTTATATTTAAAAGTAAGCCCACTGTCATTGTTTCTCTCCGAATATCTGTAAATTTATATTTTCTCTAAATCCTTCTCTCTATTTTTTTCAGATTTGAGGATAAATATGTAGAACAACCAAATCGACGAAGTGGGAGGATAACCGCTGGCCTTTGGGGTGGATGGCGTCTTGCGGACCAGGTGCTTTAGTGCCAATCCATGAGGCGATTAAATGGCAGGCAGTATGTTGACATTCTTGACGAGGTGCTGATTCCATCTGTTAGGATGCTACTGATTCGCCGAACCGTTGCCCATATTCTTGGCAATGGACAACTCCTCTGTTTCATAATAGCATGCCAGTAAGAAAGTGGTTACAGCAGCATCCAGAAGTTATTTTCGGATCGACTGGCCTGCAAATCTCCGGATCTCAATCCCATTGAAAATTTTATGGGCCATTATGACAAAGGAATGGGATGGCTCCGTTCTGAACAGTAAACAAGCCATCATAAGCCATTGCTTGTCAGTGTGGGAGTCAATGCGTGGGGAAAATATTTGCAGTAGACTGGTTTGACAGTATTCCTAGACGGCTTAATTCGTAAATAGACAACCTAGGCTCACATACTAAATTATTAATTAACCCTCTCTCTCTCTCTCTCTGTATGTATGTATGTATAGTGTAGCTATATATGTAGACGTGTTTTAAAAGACGAGGTTGTGTTTACTCTATTTGTTTTGCTGGAATTTGTATATTATTTTTCACAGGGACCTATGTATTTCAAAGAATTATACGTATTTTTTAAAAATAATTATATTGGTATACCATTTACTTAACCTATACCGTTTTTATTATCAATCATATTCATTGTTTGCTACTTGGTTTATTAATGCCTTTACTAAGTACCGTTATTATTATCAATCATATTCATTATTTGCTGCTTGGTTTTATTAATGCCTTTACTAAGTTACATTTCTTGAGATCTACCTAAGATTTCATTAGACCCAACTGTGAAGGGTGCATAGTGGCCCGCCAATGGCTTAGCTTGCCTTACCCGTAGGCCAAGTGCACTTCGCGCTTCTCGATTATATCATTCTCATTAAGCTATAGGCCTATGAAGAAAATAATGACGGAAGTATACCACACCAAGACTGTGGAAGAATTTCACAAATCCTGCTTTATGGTCTTATAGACACCCTTCATAAGTTACAAAGATTTGATGCAACTTGTTGCTGTCTGGAATATAGCCCAGTATGTTATAAAGCCAATAGCATTGGCCTAGCCATTATTGTTTATAATACGTTGCAGTTGTCATTCTGTAGAATCTGCACTCGACAGTTGTAGCTGATAATATCCGACCTGAATTATAGTCTTCCCATTCCTAAAGTAACAAAGTAAAATAATATAAATTAGTTGTGTTTCTAATAGCGAAGATTACTCTTCACCTCGCTTATTTATTCAGTTATTTATTATTTACTTTTCTTCAAACTGAAGAAACCCCTCGGGAGACTAGACTATGTAGCACTAGCTATAACCTAAGCCTAAGCCATAATTTATTGCAAGTATCGAAATCATGATCTCGACTAACATTTGCTTTATACACAAAGCCACAAAAGCTAAAAGTAATAACTTCGAAATTCATATACCCAATGCACCCCCCAAATTTTTTTTTTTTTTTTTTATATCATTAGACTATGCTCTGCTCAACTTTTCTCTTGCTCTCCATCGCGATGAGGTTCTCTTTCACAGTGTCCCAGACTGACGATTCCACACGACTCATGGAAGTCACGGTGATCTGAGGTTTTCATGCTACAGTAACGTATTTAGTTTTCGTTCAGAAATATTGTAGCGTGAAATATTTTGGTTTTCAGGTTCCAAATATATTTCAATTATAAGATTCTATATAACAAGTGACCAACTTTTCCTCTATATACACGTTTATAAAATACGAGATTTAATACTAAGTGGCAACTTGAGAACAACGCTTGTCCAGTACAAAAATAAAAAAGTCACACGAGTTTTGCTGCATACTGTACTCTGTGATACTTCAACAACATGACAAGATCAACCAATCATTGAGACATGAGCAGAAGTTTATAACATACTCTTCTAATATTGTGAATAGATTGGTAAAAATTGCCTCCCACCTCCATTTCCCTTTCTGCTTAAATATTTCAAACGTAAAATTGGCAATGATGGAATGACATAACATACCTGCATTCAGAATGACCATCAACTCCTTGTTCCTCTTAGAGGTGGGAGATGATTAGTATGTTTGATCTCTTGAATAGTCACCTCCATTAACTCAAAATGTTAGCCTCTTCAAGTGATGGAAAAGGAAAAGGTCCTCTGCATAAGGAGGCAATAAGGTTGGGCTGGAAAATACAGTAAGAATGCATTCTCAACTACTGGTTATATGAACCTTAGTGACAATGTCAAGGACAAAGGTAATTCAAACTTAAGACAACTACCAGAGGAAGGGATTGCCATACAAACAATGTATCTTGCTCACACTCCTCAAAGAACCAGCAGCTAATGATAAACTGGACTTCATGGAAAGATGGTACAAGAACAACATTCAAACCAGCTGGAATGCTTTATCAGAAAGCTCTTCATTATGTGAAAGAACAAAAATCTGAGGTCCATAGACACTACAACTTTCAATCAACACACTAGCTTCAAGTACTTAATAATAAAAAAGGGTCATACTTCATCCTTTCAGTGTATACACTGACAACTTTTTCTGGAAGTGCAGACTGCTGAAGAGGATTATAGCCACGAGGAAAGAGGTGTTGAGTGGCCTGACAAACTTTGGAATAGCAATTAGTACTTCAAAAGTTTCAACAAGTTCCTAGGATGGTCAAGTAGCAACTGCTGGAGGTCCACCACATTCTGGTCCCCCCACAGTAAATCCTAATCTGATGAAATGGATGAAAGATATAGACATCACAGCTATCCTATCTCTGGAATAGCATCTACTTCAAAAGTTTAAGCAAGTTCCTCGGATGATCTACTAGCAACTGCTGGAGGTCCATAACATTCTGGCACCCACATTAAGCCTAATCAGATGAAATAGAGGAACAATATACCATATAATTCTGCATATAAGACGACCTTTAAATCCTAAAATTCACCCCTAAAAATTGGAGGTTGTAAAACATTGAATGCAAAGTGATGTTTACCAGTAGGCTAGTCTTGGCCTTGGTGTGATAACACTGATATATATAAAAAGATTCACATTATAAAATAAAATTATAATAAAGGTAATAAAACAATTTTTCCCTTATATATTATTGGCACATCTTCATAATAAATAGCCTATTCGAGGAATAATTCCTTATCAATGAAATCTACATTTATCTATGCAATCATGTCAGTAAAACACAATCAGCTGATGATTTTGTATATTAAGAAAATAAACAGAACCAGAATGCAGAATATTTTGTAACACAATAATATGGCAATATCACATGGAAAATAACTGGATACAGTAAAACAACAGTTTTATAAAAAAGGGATTTTGACGAAGGAAAAATCTATTTCTGGGTGATTGGCTCGTGTCGCCCTATGAAAGTATCCTTAATATCATTCTTTCTAGGTAAAATTAGCCTAAAATTACCAGAGAAAAACAAAATTAAGAAAATGTCAGTAAAACTGACTCGCTCACTCTTAAAAAGAAGTGTCGGTATGATAAAGGGGCGAGTGTGGAACACTACCACGAGCCAAACACCAATTAGAACTTCCTATCAGAATCCCCCAAGGGGAAGGCTGATACCAACGGGCGATGCAGCCTCTACTACTACTACTAGAGGACGCCACGGACAGCAGCGCCCCTAGCGGACATCCTTAATTAAAACAGCTAAATACATCTTGTCCTGCAAGGGGGGGAAACAAACACCACAAGGGGGGGTTTCATAGGGCGACACGAGCCAATCACCCAGAAATAGATTTTTCCTTCGTCAAATCCCTTTTCTGGGCTCAGCTCGTGTCGGCCTATGAAAAGATACCAGAGAAACAGGCAAGATGGGAAAAAAGGAACAATGAAAAACAGTGTAAAATGATGGATATAATATAAGTAAATCAATTACAGCATACAAATTAAGCACTTAAACTAACTTATACAAAACAGTAAAATAATAGAACGTTAGTAACCTTAAAGTACTTAAATGGTTATTACAGACCATTACAGAGCTGCATCAATATAAAGAAAAAAGGGGATTTACTTAACAAAATTATAAAATATACAAACTCACGTGTCCTACCCTAGCATAAAAATAAGGGTAGGTACACTGAAATCCATCAACAATACAAATCTTGTAAAATATATACAACACATTGTGACTGAAGTTCAACTATAAATACAAAAAATGGTGAATATATACAAACAAATTGTGTCCTACCCTAGCATAAAAATAAGGGTAGGTACACTGAAGTACATTATCAGTACAAGTGTGGATGTCCCTAGCAAAAAAATAAGGGACAATCCACTAAATGATTCAACGGCTAAGGCTATGATGTTGAGTAGCCTGGCAATAGCGTGAGGCATGTTGGCTGATTAAGGTAGAAAAGAGACCTGGGATCTATACTACAACTACTATACGTATCATGGGAAACTATGTTTCCCGCTGCTACTCTGCTGAAAAACTTTTAAAGATTCCAAGGACTTCAAATAATGCCGTTTAAAGACTGTCGGGGATTTCCATCCAGTATACTTTTTAAGATCCTCAAAATTCATATGTTGAAAATAATTAATTGAGGTGGCTACTCCCCTGATATCATGTGCTTTCGGGAATGACTCAGGGTTAGCTTGTTTAATGAAGTAAAGGATTTGCTGTCTAATGCCTTTTACTGATAAAGTACCACCTTTTTCTCTCATGAAGAGAGCACCTGAGGATCTAGAAGAACGTACGAAATAGAAACGCTCTAAGAGTTGATACTGGGCAGAGAGAAGGATCCTGTGGAAGTGGGATAACCTTCCAAGGAGCCCACCTTGCAAGAGGATCTTCATTTTTGGCTAAAAGCTACGATCCGGAGCAAGTAGAACTTCTCCTGATGGGAGGAATTCCACATGACCCGCATCCCTGGATAGAGCCGACAGTTCTGAAATTCTAGCTCCTGAGGCTAGGCTTAATAAGAATAATGTCTTCAGGAGCATTATGAATGTACAAGACGAGTTTCAGTATATGAAGCTAGTTTGAGGACATCATTTAAGAACCATGAAACTGAAGTAGGCCTCTGAGAAGGTCTAAGTCTAGCACAGGCTTTGGGGATAGATGTGAAATAAGATTCAGTCAAATCTATCTGAAAACCTACTTGAAAGATTTTCTTCAAAGCCGATTTATGAGTGGTAATCGTGCTAGCTGCTAAACCTTTTTCAAATAAGGATCTGAAAAAGGATATAGCCAAATTAACTGTCATGGTTAGTAGTGTTCGATTCTCTCAAGAAAGATGCTAACTTTTTAACAGCTGAGTCCATAATTGTCTCAATGGGTTTGACTCTCTCTTATCTGATTCTAGGAAGAGAATATTCTGTGGATAATGTCAGCATCTTTATTAGCCGCAAACTTCATGAAGTCCATAAAGTTTTAGGGTCTGGAGAGTTCCTGAGGAAGCGAACACAGTCCTCATTTGTACTGATTGTGATAGTTTGGGACTGGGGATCCGTTGAGGTCGGAGACACCCAATCCAAAAGAATGAGGATACAGTTGCTCTTGGGCCAGTCCGGTGCAATCAGAGCTACTATCCCTTTGAAAGACCTTAGTTTGTCTAGGACTTTCAAGAGAAGATTCACTGGAGGAAAAACATAAATTCTCCTCCACTGATTCCAATCTAACGACAGGGCGTCCGTGGCATAAGCCAGAGGGTCCAGGTTGGGGGCCACATAGCAAGGGAGCTTGTGGTTCGCTTGTGAGGCGAAGAGGTCCACTTGGAGACCTGGGGACTTTCCGGCTTACCCACTGGAAAGACCCGACGTCCAGAGACCACTCTGATTCCAGAGGAACTGACCGGGGGGCAGGGCGTATGCTATCACATTCCTTACTCCTGCCAGGTGAGTGGCAGACAGATGCCATTTGTGTTTGTTTGCTAATGCAAAAAGATGGCTATCCATGACATGGTTCACATGCTTGGATTTGGACCCTCCCCTGTTGATGCAATGAACAATACCACTGCACTGTCCAAAACTAGCCTTAGATGAGATTCTCGGGGAAGCAGTCTCTTCAGAGTAAGAAATACTGCCATTGCTTCCAACACGTTTATGTGGAGCTGCGCGAAACCGAACTGACCAAGTCCCCTGAACCTGTTTGAACTGAGAGTAATCCCCCCCACGCCCGGAACAGGGATGCATCCGTGTGAATGGTTAACACTGGGAGGGGATATTGAAGGGGTACTTTCTTGGCTAAGTTCTTTACTTTTGACCAAGGCCGTAAGTTGGTTGCGGAGGAGCTGTGGAATTACTGACAACTTGTCTCGATATTTGGAGTTTGCTTTTGACCGCCAAATTCGATTTATATCCTTCAGCCTTGCTTTCAGAAGGATATCTGTTACCGAAGCAAACTGAAGAGAACCCTAGGATTCTATCACTGGGTTTCTTGACGTTTGTTTGCATTTGAGAAATTGCCTGACAGATTTTGCTATTTCCTTCCGTTTGACAATTGGAATTGACAGATTGTGGGACGACAAATCCCATTGGATTCCTAGCCACTGAAAACGAGATTCCGGAGTAAGTCTGGATTTCGTTTTGTTTATCTGGAACCCTAGATGTTCCAGAAAGTGAACTACCTTTTTGGTAGCTTTGAGACATTCCTCGACTGTTGGTGCCCAGATCAACCAATCGTCGAGGTATGCTGCTACCATGATTCCCTGAGCTCTCAATTGTTGTACAACCACTTCTGCTATCTTTGTGAATACCCTGGGGGCTACATTCAGACCGAAGGGCATCACTTTGAATGAGAATGTTTGATTTCCTAGCCTGAAACCTAGGAACGGGCGGAAGTGCCTGGCTATAGGGATATGATAGTATGCGTCTGTAAGATCGATGGAGCATGTGACGGCTCCACGCGGAAGTAAGGTCCTTACTTGCGAGAGGGTAAGCATCTTGAACTTGTCGCAGCGAATGAAAGAGTTTAGCTTTGACAAGTCTAAGATTACCCTTCTTTTTGTTGAGCCTTTCTTTGGCACGCTGAATAAGCGACCTTGAAATTTTAGATGTTTGACTCTCGCAATAGCTCCTTTCTGAAGGAGTTCTTCCGCGTAATCTGTCAATTCCGTTGACGGTACCTGATGAAATGATTTGATTGGAGGAGGATCTTTGATCCAACTCCAGCCTAATCCTTTGGACACTATGCTCTGTGCCCAATTGCTGAACCCCCACCTGTGGCGGAAGAGGAACAGCCTCCCTCCTACCTGGGGAGCCTCATTGTTGATGGGCGGGTTGGCCACCACGCCCTCCTCTGAACTGTCTACTCCTCGTACCCCTTCCTGCGCCACGCTGACGAAAGTAACCTCTCGCCCTTCCTCTCGGTTGAGTGTAGCCTTGAGCCTCATATGCAGGGTTGAAGGCCGGCGAGATAAGCGTAGGAAGTGGATGGTTGCGATTGCTGAGGCAACAGGATGGATAGGTTGGTTCTGCTTAGAGGTGGCCGGTTGTCCCTGTTGGGTAACTGGGACTGCCTGCACAAATTGCTGCTGTTGCTGGAAGTTTTTTTATATGGCTGGAACCTCTTACCAGCCTTCTTCAGTTTCTTGCCAGCAGTGGGGAACGGACTCCTGTTTCCTCTTTGAGGGAAATTACCCCACCTAGCTCTAAGGCTCTGGTTGAGTCTAGCAGCTTCGTGGTGTACCTCGTTCACCGCGGACTCTGGGAAGAGATCCGCTCCCCACATGCTAGCAGCCAAGAGTCTATTAGGCTCATGCCTGATGGTGCACTCTTGTAAGACATGCTTCCGGCAGTTCCTCCTAGCCTGGAAGAAGTCAAAAGCTCGTCCGAAGAACCGTCTGAAACTGAGATTTCGCTAAAATCTTAAACAGCGGTTCCGTAGCGTAAGAAAGGGGCAGCCATTTCTGTGATTATGAGAGAATTTGGAGGGACCTGCCAAACCTAGTTCGCGCAATCGAACTCTGCCTGGATTAGGGGAATCCGGCAGCCTAGGTAGTTTTCTCACCGAACTGGTCCATGGCGCAGTCCGGTTTGAGCTTACCAAGCGTGAACGTAGCTGGCAAGTTCTCCCACAATTCTCCGAAGGCCGGGAAGAGCGGAGAAGTAGACTCCGCCTCCCTCAACTGTGGGATGGGCTCATCCTTGAGGACTGCCTGAAGAGACTTCTCCACTAATTTTGTGGCGAACGGAAGAGAAACTTCCTCTTCCGTCGCGAAAATAGTGAAGGGATCTTGTAGGCCTGGAGTTCGTGTTCGTACACTCCCAGTCCTCAAGGCAGTGAACCCATTCCCGCTGGGCGTGATCTCTACTATAAAGGACCGACTCCTTAGAGATTTTGTCTTCCCTCGTCAGAGCCGTTGGCGTCAGCCTAGCATATCCGATGAAAGGCTGCGTCAGACCCGGAGGGTAAAACTCGAAGTCCTCAATCCTTCGAGTTCCACACTCCGAGATAGAAATCATTCCATCCTTGAATGGAGCGTAGGCAGCTACTCTCCATGGGTTCTCCATAGAGAAAGCTGGCAAGGAGTCATATGGCGGGAGTTGAAGAATCCCCGTGCTAGATGCTGGGGGAGGGGACTGGGGGAGGAGCCTGAGCTAGCCCAGCTACTCGGTCCTCATTCTCTCTCATTCTGTTAGAGAGATCCTGGATTGATTGTCCAGATTGAGACAGACTGTTTGATAACTGCGCAAACATCTGCTCAAACCGTGTCCCCAGTGCGGAGATTTGTGACCGCCTTAACTAGCACGCCCACCTGTTCCATCACCCCTGCTGAGAAAGTAGAGGGATCAAAGGTGCTGGTGCTTGCTACCCCTACCGGCGTAGCCGGAGTGGAAGCAGTGGAGGCGGGAGAAGGCAGTGACTCGGCGGGAGCGCGAGCCTTCTCCTTCGAAGCCTTGCTTCTGGAGCTCTTTGATTGAGAAGAGCTCGGCTTTGCCTTCACCGCATCGGCATAGGAAGTCGACGACTTCCTAGCCGAAGAAGACGAAGACGACTTCCTAGAAGTCGACTTAGCTAAAGTCTTCGGTTCTCTCTTTCCCTTCTCCTTAGGAGGTACAGAGAGAGCGGGAGAGCGAGTAGGGATCTCAGATCCCGCAAAGCCTTGGAATGAAGCGGAAGAAGAGGGGACAGGAGAAGATCCAGGAGCGCCCAAGGAAAGACCTTGGGCGCCCGACATACCTACCTCAACCAACAAATCCTCCCCACTACCGCCATAGGCTCAAGGTTAAGGTCCAGGGCAGCGACGTCCGGGACCGACTCCTGGGAGGCTACGACCCCAATTGATTGCTGGAGGTCTTGCTGGATGGAGGCTATCAGCGGGGCAGCGGACAAGGGGTCAACGTAACCCGTCGACTTGCCCGCGGGGAAGATCTGGACGGCCAGCTTCCTGTCCAAAATGTAGGGCTGGCCCTTGGCGGCGTTCTTCCCGAAGCCGCCCACCCACGCGTTTCAGGGTGGCGGAGAGGGCGACTTCCCTCACACAGCTAGCCTGAAAGAAAGGAGGAGATTAGCTGCCAATAGTGGAACAGGGTTAACAAACTTAGACTAGAAGTTGTTAGTAAAATAATAAGTAAGCCTATAATGGACTTACCCCATCTCCCAGCTGACCGACCAGGTCGTAGCAGATGGCGCAGGCTTCAGGGTGCCAGACGATCGTCTCGTTGAACGACGTGGCACAGGGGGCGTGAGACCTGCATTCATCATGTCCACAGGGGTCGAACAGCGTCGCGTTACACGCTGGGACCTGGCAGTTGGTAGCCTGTAAGTGAAAAAGTACATGAGTACCAGGTAAACACTTACAGCCTAACATAAGCTCCGTTGGTGCCGGAGCGATAAGGTTAGAATAAACCAGAGCCCCGCCAAAATACGTGTGGTAACTAGGTTGGTATCTAGGTTATGGCTCCGCTGATGGCGGAGGCACAAAAGACAACCAACCAGGAGTGGTGGTAATGGAAAACCACGACGGAAAATGGCGGGGATGGTTGATAAATAATAATAATAATAATACACAATTCATTGTAAAATAATGTTCAATTAGGGTATATCCTTAAAATAATAATAATAAAACAACCTCTCTCCGCCCGTCTACTAGAAGAGAGCGTAGGTAAGGAGAAGATCCCTTCCGGTAGCGAGGTAGAGAAAAAAAAGAAAAAAAGGATATAGTAGGCAAGCAACCGACCACTCGTAATGACCACCCCGCCCGCTAGCGGAGCCAGTAACCCAAAACCAAAGGTGCCCCGGCTGCGACGGAAGGCTCCTTTCGTATCGTAAGGGAGGTAGCTGAGCAACTGGGGAGGGGGGAAGGAAGGTCTCGGCGAAACACGGCGGGAGCGAGAAAGGAGGGAGGGATGGCCTACTCCTCCCCGCCTCACCAACTACCCGCATGGAGACCCGGTACCTCATGAGTGGTCGCCCTAAACCCCCCGCTGGAAGGAACCCCTGGTCACCTCCGAGAGGATGAGAGAAGGCGACTGAGGTTGTCATGACAACCAAGGGGTCCCCCAGCTCCTCCCTATACCAGAAAGGGAGGGAGGGGCAGGGTAAGGTGCTATGGAACACGTGACCGCAAGTGGCCTAGGCCGCGAGCAACACAATCGTGGTAGGGCCACGTGAACCAAGCTGTACCAATACACGGAACAAGCACCTAGGCTAGCCTAACACCCTAAATAAAATATATACATCGAAAGATGGAAGAGACACTTTTAGTAAAAGAGAAAGAAGCCCAGGAGGAGGCAGACTGTTCCAAGAAACAGAGGCCTACTCGGAGCCAGCGATAGCCGATGTAGAGCAAGAGCCGGGATGCTGGGCTGGCAAAATAATAATAATAGCCCTAAATACCAAGCTAAGAGAATGGTAGGAGGGCCGAACTAGCTAAAACTCGATGTAAAACAATGAATGTGATAAAGTAAGCCCATAAGTATAAGAAGTCCCAGTATGGAGGACCGGGAATTCTTACGAGGCGGCATGGCCGCCACGAGACAACCGGGGAACCGTATATGACCTATTAAAAGGAAAATACTGGTACCCGGAAGATAAAAAAGAGGTAAAATATTACTTATGAGTTACTTAACTTAGCCGTGGCAATTGCAGAGCGTTCCATCGTAGATAGTACGGATAAAATCCAAAAAAGCACGAGCACAAGAAAATGGCGACTTGTCGCTGGCGCTAAAATTTAAGGATGTCCGCTAGGGGCGCTGCTGTCCGTGGCGTCCTCTAGTAGTAGTAGTAGAGGCTGCATCGCCCGTTGGTATCAGCTCTCTCTTGGGGGGATTCTGATAGGAAGTTCTAATTGGTGTTTGGCTCGTGGTAGTGTTCCACACTCGCCCCTTTATCATACCGACACTTCTTTTTAAGAGTGAGCGAGTCAGTTTTACTGACATTTTCTTAATTTTGTTTTTCTCTGGTAATTTTAGGCTAATTTTACCTAGAAAGAATGATAGTTAAGTTTTTACTTTCATAGGCCGACACGAGCTGAGCCCAGAAATTCTATTATCAATACAATTATACGGTAATTCGACTTTTGCAAATGGATATCTGTTAAGAGTAATAATCTATCCAGGGGCCAGGGCTAACAGTCTCTCTCTCTCTCTCTTTCCGGATGAAGGATTGTAAATCTTTACTGATATAAACAACCAATTTAAGAAACAGCTGATAGCTGACTTTATTTGCCGTAACTATCGAGCATTTATCGAAAGTTGCGTTAAAAGTTGCTCAAACTTGCTGATTGTCAATGGTAGCTTCCATAGGTAAAAACAGTCGGTAGCGTGGGGTGTAGTAGTAGTAGTTGCTGCCCGTTCTGTGGGTCGGCTCCCCTCTTGTGGGGGTTTTGTCGTAGGAGATTTCTATTGGCAAGAGGTTCGTGGTAGTGGTCTCACTCGCCCTAGTGTTCATACCGACGCCCTCTTGGAGGGTGAGCGAGTCAGTTATACTGACCTTTCTCTTTATTTTGTTTATTCTCTGGTATTTGTTAGTTCATTTACCTTAGAAATAATGGATTAAAGGATATTTCGCTGGGCGACACGAACTAATCGCCCAGAAATAGATTTTTCCTTACGTCAAAATCCCTTTTTTATTCATCCTTCATGCAAATGGAGGAGGCTCAACCCTTAAGGAACTGGCTAAATATGGATATATTAAGCACACCTCCAGACTGGGGCAAACTTTAAGGTTGGCCAATTTAAGAAAAAACATGACAATGGAAAGAGGAAAATATGCAAATGCACATGGTGAGGAAATAATTTATAAATATATTTGTCTACACCGTCCACAGGAAGTTGAAAGTGACTACTATTTATAACCTTGTGTGGGGCCTCTTTTACAAGACACTCATAAAAATATGCTAATTTTACAAAGCAAATATTTATATTTTTTTAATAGTAATTTTGTTTAAGTATTTTGTTTTATAAAATTATAATTACAGCTCACAAAATATCACAATGGATAAGAACGAAAATCCGTAACAAATTCTCAGTATTAGTATACGTTATTTATCATAAAATGTTCACGAGATTTACTGAGATGGGGAGATTCAGAAACTTTTTGAGAGGTATAGTAGATGATTTTTCTAATAATTGCAAAATTACAATTATAGCTAACATACTATCATAAAAGATAAAAACTAAAACCAACAGCAATCCATGGGTATATTTATGAGCAAATAAATAGACATCATGGGATAGAGAGAGGCATAGTACATCCCCCATCAAGTCTCGAGGCACACTCATCTCCCTCTGTCACTCCTGTGCTGAGCTACTACAGTTGCCACAAGTCATTTATAGAGAACTAAAGTGAAATGAACATCTTTCTCACTAAATTCAGCCAAATCATACGGTGTGTAATATTATTACTCATATGAGTTAACCCGTCCATGCTCAAAATCTGTTATAGATCATCACATGAGCATGACCGTCCATTAAGGGTTAAGAAAGAATATACTGTACCACAAAATTAAAACTGCAGGTTATAGCTGCGGCTGAATAAAACAAATAATGACAAGTAGGCTCCAAAACATTTTTGAATAGGCAAAAACGATGTTTGGAAAAGTGAAATCACACTCGCTACTTTTAAAATCAAGTAGTCTGTATGTTTTAAACTCAAATTTTTTAATCTGCAAGAAACAGTATAACCGAATGATGCTTCTTATAGCAATTAATAGCAAAGAAGAGGTCAGTAGTATTTAATCAGTTGACATTTTGAGTGTAAACAATATTAAATGCAAATGGAGCACAATTTCATGTTTAAATTCTGTAATACAAGAACAATTTGATAAAAATATAGGCAATATACTGCAATTGATTACAGCCAGTAATACAACTTATATTTAAATCATCCTTTTAAATATAGTTGTACGTACAGTACTGTTTGATTTCTGCAGAGGATTACTTTTCTCAAAAAAAAAAAAAAAAAAAAAAAAAAAAAAAAAATGTGAGAGCTTTTCAGTTTTTGGAATTACTACAGATAAGAGATAGTAAACTTTCATATCTAACACCCATCAAATTCCTCACAATCATCACTATCAGTTTTGAAAAGTTTCTCATACATATCACAAGATTCAACACATATGCCATCATCGTAAGGATTCCAGTCTGGTTCTGGTGAGTCGAAATGGCTTTGTCATCCTTTTTGTACCGATCATCTTCAGTACCATCCATGGCATTAGAGATACTGCATTTTTAAAATGATTTTATGACACTTTCTACTTTAACTTTCCCCCATGCTTTTATAGCAGAAAGCTAGCCTATACACAGATGCTTTTGTAATTTAGCAGTCTTCTTACACTACAGACATGAGATAAATTCATGAAAATTTGCCATAAGTTTTTACTTTGTCTTATCTAAAGGTTATCTTATATATAGCTATCCTATCTGTTAATCATGGCACCAAACTTCCAGGCTGCCCACATTAAAGTTTCAACTTCCAAGCACAAGCCATTGGACAATCTCAAACCCTGCTGACATCTGTCTAGTTGAAGATTTTATAGTTTCAAGAGGAAAGCCAAGTTGTTTGTAAAAACACTACTTTAATTATAAGAATACTATAAATACAGCCAGGAGAACCACCATGTACAGTATTTCAGGATGATATACGTGTTGCATGTTGATTTCCTCCAAGAGACCCACCAGTCTAGGCACTGGCTCCAGTTGCAGAAATGGACCCAGTCTTGCCACTGTCTTGTTTTGTTGTTAGTTAGGACAATAAACTGCCTGGGTACATCAACAGCATTATGTTGGTTTGGTCTACCTATGCTGCCACTGGAACTAAATTATTGTTAAAGACCTGTGGAGCAGTCAGGATCCTGAAACAAAGGGAATAGTACTGAAATACCTTCCCCCCTCAACAGAAGCAAAAGCCATATCCTTGGTGGTAGATGCACTGACAAATGGGAAAAAACATCCTAGACTTTTATGTTTGTCAGGGAGCCACTCACCATGACGAATTGGCTTGCCAATTTCAATGTCTCCATGTGGAGGATGTTGCAGTTACTCATTCAGCAAACTGAGGTTGATCATCGGGATGGTTGTTAAACCTTCACCTTTTCTTGAAGATCAATTGAGGACTGAGTCACTACTTCTACTACAAGAATAACCACTGGGTCCAACTGATGATTACCCTACCTACTCTTGCCAGAAGACAATGGTAATGGCAAGAAAATCTTCATGGAATTTATTAAATCAGTCTTGCAGGGGACTGTGTGACTTACATCATAACTAGAATCATCCTGGCAATAACTTCTTTAACCCTCTCGTGATCTGATGACGAGTAGCACATAAAAATTTTTTTCTCCATAAGTGCGGTGTTGTATGCAAGTTATTTTCGGGAAAAATTCATGAAAAAAAAGCGTCAATCATAGAAAATGTAGTTGACGCCATTGGGTCGTCAGATGATGAATCTAGAGGAAAAACGCAAACCCGATGCCACTAGCTTACTTAGCTACAATACAAAACGTCAACATAAGTAGCATGGAAAATCTGAAAATTGCACTCCGTAAAAAAATTTGCATTTTTAATCAATTACAGCTCATTAGCAAACACATTTATAGCAAAATTATTCCTTCCACGTGAAAAATCAAACATTTCTACACAATTTAGGTATAAAACAAACTCCCCAAACCTAATTATTATATTTTTCACAATTATTTCCAAAAAATATCTATGATTTTTCTTAAAAGTTTGAAGTTCATTACTTCGTTTTTATTATTTCTAAGCCTCGTAAAGATGTTCTGATTGCTTTAGGAAATAATTCAATCATTTGCCAATATCTAACACTAACCAGAAGTGTATATCAGGTATAGTTTGGACGTAACAAATTTTACCAAAAAACTTTTCCATGCGTGTGTTCTTTTTGGCCCGGGGAAAAGTCGTGTACCTTATACCCTCATATTTTCGGCCTGTGCGCAAGAGGGTTAAAATAACTTGTGGGATCCAAGATCCAGTATATCAAAGGCAGTAGAGATGGAAATCTGAAAATTACAACTTCTACAATCATCCATTAGAAGCTTCCCAACAATGCGGATGGCTTCAGTTTCTGTAGTGAGAAGTGATCCAAAAGCCCTACTGTCTCTGTGACAGATTTTCTCTTTGCAATAAGAGAGGTTGCCAAAGAGACAACATCTCACAGACTAAGATATATTTTTGAAATTGGAGCATGTTTCACAGTGGATAGTAGCACTAAGGCAGGATGGATATAGTCACATGAAATGCGATAAGATCTTATGCATTAAAATAGGCAAAATCCAACCAAGACAAAAGTAAGAATTTTAAAGCAACGGTTGGTTGGTGTAGTCATTTCATGAATAGACATAATCTTGTGACACGCCAAAAAACGAAAATTGCTCAAAAGCTACCGAAAGACCTGACAGATAAGGTTACCAATTTTCATAGATATATTATTGAAAAAGAGGAAAAAATATCAATTTCCTCTATTATGTATCAATAATATGGATGAAACTCCTTTAAATTTTGATATGATTGGTAGCAGAACTGTAGATGTAAAAGGTACAAAGACAGTGCAAATTTGAGGTATAGGCCATGACAAGACAAGATTCACTGTAGTTTTATCATGCATGGCAGATGGAACAAAGCTGAAGCCCATGGTAATTTTCAAGAGGAAAACGATCCATAAATTAAAGTTTCCCACTGGGGTATTTGTTCATATTCACGAAAAGGGTTGGATGGATGAAAATGGTGTGAAATTGTGGATAGAAAACATTTGGAACAGACGCCCAGGTGGATTAAAAAAGGATAGAAGTCTATTGATTTGGGATATGTTTCGTAGTCACATAACAGAGAATACTAAAGCCAGATTAGCAAAAATTAATACTGAAATGGGAGTTATACCAGGTGGTTTGACCTCTTTGCTATAACCACTAGACGTTGGTTTAAATAAGCCATTTAAAGATAACGTAAGACAAGAATGGAACAATTGGATGTTGCATGGAGAAAAATCATTTACAAAAGGCAGAACAATGCGTGCTCCTTCCTTGGATGTAGTGTGTGAATTTGCTGTCAAATCATGGGATAATATGAAAAAAGAGAGTGTAATAAAGTCATTAAAAAAATGCGGAATATCTAATGCAATGGATGGCACAGAGGATGATCTCCTGTTTGAAAGTGACGATGAACCTGTGTTGATTCACCAGATTCAAACTGGGATCCTTATGATGAAACCGTGAATGATAATTTGTCTGATGAATTGTTTAATTCAAGTGATGATGACTCAAGTCATTTTGAAGGATTTTAAATACATATTTACCATTAAATACAAATTTTTTTTATTTTATTTTATGTGATAAATAAAGATTTCATACCATTAATGTTTTTGAACAATACCCTGGTAAATACAAAACTTGCTGCGCGAGTGGGGTTTCTTCAAGTTACTTTGATTTTTTTCATTTTTATTTAAGGTAATGGATATTCTAATGTATTATTATTGTCGTATTACAGTGTGAAATGTTTTTAATACTGGTATTTACATACATAGTTACCTCAACAAGGCTATAATTGTTATTAGCCAACTGTAAAGCCTGGATTCCTGTACCAATATGCCAAAATAATAAAGGTTCACTTTTTGTTACCGTTAGATAAGTTGACCCCCTAATTTTGGCATGATTTTTTGGGGCTAAAGGGTCGACTTATAGGCCGAAATATACGGTAAGTTTTATTACACAATAATAATCACAGTTAAATGTCTAGGAGATATCAACACTGCAAATTAAGGCTAATTATGATGGACTGGTTTGTCATTTAACAATTACTTATGCTTTATTACACCTTTTCAAATACATACAGTAAAGTATTTATTGAATTCCTGCATAACCTTTTCTATTTCATAGAATTAACACACATTACTCTGTATCACATATTGTCTATGTGAAAAGTAATGTTTACCTCCATACATTATTTGCTTCAGCTTCAGTGGTGTATAATTACACAATACATTATTAGCATCAATGATATATAATTATACCATACATTATTAGCTTCAGTGGTGTATAATTATACAGATTTTATTCATTAATTATCTGATCCTAAAGCTTCCAGGCACACAATATTAAATGTTTTCCAAACAATGGTATACCTTTGCTACTAAATAATTGCTTACCTTATCCTCAAGCTTATGGGAAAAATATGAAATGTTTTTCCATAAGCTATGAGTTAGCTCTTCTAGGAATTATTCACAACCCACCATGCTTTTCTTTAAGAATTCTGTCAGCTTTATTCACAAATATATGATCCTCACTTTGAGATGCAACATGAGCATATCCTCTCTCATCTAGATATGTAACCAAATCATCTGTGGTTGCATGCTCAATAGCCAATACCTAGAAAAAATCGAAAGTGATATACAAATTAGAAAGCAATGTACACTGTAAAAACTCAAATGACATCATGCAGCCAAGTGAAACTTATGCAATCTATCTATATAAAAGTGGATGTACTATGTAGTGTGTGTGTGTGTGTGTGTGTTCTACATACACTTTGAAATGCATTTAGCAATTTCGGAATACATACTACTTACCATCTGGGTATGAACAGTGGGGTTAAGACATCACTGGCACCAAAGGGGAGGGGTGAGAAGGGGGAAATGTAAAAATTACAGAATGCAAGATATTAGTGTCTAATCCAAAGTTTTTGAGGTTACTGAGATGAATGGTGACACTCCCAATGCCCATTAAGTCCAAATTCAGCCCCAATAGGGAGCGGGGATGAGAAGGGGGTGACATGTGAAAATAATTGACAACTAGATATTAGTGTCTAATCCAGTTTTCAAGGTCACTGAGATGACTCCCCTTTAAGTCCAAGTTCAGCCCTGATAGGAAGAGGGGGGGGGGGGGGGGGGGGGGGATTGACATAAAATAACTGAAAACAACAGACATCAGTGTCTATTCCATAATTTTCCAGGTTGCTGAGATCCCTTCAAGTCCAAGTTCAGCTTCAATAGGAATGAGAGAGTTTATTGGTTGTAATCATAGATTTCCCGGGCAGCGCCGGGTTGGTCAGCTAGTAATATAATAAACTACAAAACACTAGTTTTTAGAATGTTTATTCAACCCAGTGCAATAATATAATAAATGGCAAAATACTAGTTTTTAGAATGTCTATTAGCCATCTCTTCAAAAAATTGATAATCTTATTGTACAAGTCAAGAGCTAATTGGCAACAATTCTCAAACCAATGAGAAATGTGTTCAATAAAGTGACCATTGGTGGGTTCCAGTATCAAAAAATATTAATACGCCTTGTTACATATTGTTCACAATTCCAAGCTACCTAATTTATTTATAACCAGATGCCATAAAATGCTGTGAATTTATATTTCAAGATTAGCTATCCTTTCATAGTGAATGCCGAAAAATGCAATGAATTTACATTTCAAGATTAGCTATCCTTTCATGGAAATTAACATGATTTCCTGCATCATTGACCCTGCATATTCAAATTTAGTTTGCTCCTAAATAAACAATAAATAGTACCCTCTCAGCATGACATTGTATCCTTTGGCGTGGTCCACCTACTATTCTACAAAATGCTCCAAGAGACTATAAGGCAGTTTTACTGTATTTAGAATGAGCTTATATTGTATAAGCATGTGAATTTTGCTTATTACCTGTTTATAATCTACAAGGATAAAAGTGGATAAAATAATTTCTACTTCACTTCAATATCATACTAGAAACCTCTCAGGTGGGAGACAATGGTACTACCAAGTATGCCACAGAGATCATAACTTGTAACCCCAGTACATAATTAAACAGTGTCCGAGGAGTTACTTAGGCTACATATCTAGCAACCCACTGACTTATACACAATCTCCCTACAAGCCAATGACCTATGTGATAGCATTGGAGGGCCCATACTAAATGGGTACTATTCCTAAAGTTTCATGTTAAATTTGTGTATTTTGATTTTTGATGTTTTAAAGCTTTCTATTTTCTTATTTGATATCACATACAAATGGCATTATATTATTTTCTTATTTGATATCACAAACCAATGGTATTATGAACATTTCAACAGTAACATCAGGAAGCATTACGAAACCTTAAATCCACAATGGAGTTATTGACCATAAAGAGTTTTACAAATTTAAGAGTTGCAATGACAATTGTGGTATCTATACATACCCAGCTACCAATTCTAAAAACATTACAATAAGATTAAAAATGCTGTATAAATTTACCAGTCATTTCGTTCAAGATATTAAGACCAGTTAAGTGTAGTGGTGGGGATAGTTAAGAATACTGGAGAGAGAGAGAAAAATAAAACTCCTAATACCCAATGCCCAAAGGGCAAGAGTATGTATAGTACAGTGAACAGTATTTAGTAAGTTTAGTTCATGTGAAATCTTGAGGAGTACTTTGATTAGTTGTGTGATTCTGGTTAAAATACATTGTAGAGATGGGTGATGAAACAATGTAAAGTTTTACCAAATGTCAATTTATGACTGGATTCAAAACTGGCTTTGCCATTAAGTTTAATTTATGTAGCATTCAATTATAGCTCATTATCATGTGATACTTCCCTTTTTCACAAGATGGTCAAGTTGATACTAGTATACTTAAATTCAATAATCACTAATATTACTAACAGAAAAGTATATACATTACTGTAATGAAAGCATCATATACTTACTGAGAATGACATTTTGTCCCAAGGTATAGTATCAAGTATCCCCATCTCAGCTCTTTCAACATCCAATGAAAAAAAGTCAATATGGGTTCTGCCCAAAGCTTTAACAACTGTGTAGATAGGTACACACTGTACTTCCATCATACCTTCTATCTGAAAGTAAAAAATAAATTTCTAGTGTAGTCAAATTAGCTCAAAATGAGGGTCAACCTGGAATTAATTTTCCCTCAAACAAATTTAGCACCACTGAAAGTCCTATTTTACATCGATTTTGAAAATCATATGCCTCACTTTGTCTAATTTAGGGAAAAAAGTTTCATGTGTTTGAACAGAGGGAGGTCTACAGAAATTATTCCATATCCCATCACATTAAACATAAGAAATCCACATTAATACTGACATTAGTCACAACTATTGGCTTTTTATTCACATAAATATTGAACACACCAAACATAAGGAAGGGCAGGAGAATGTGGGCCTGGGGCCCAAATGGTGCAAGAAAGAAGTGGTCTTCATATTATAATATTTATGACTTTTGCACTTAGTAACTCTTCTAACCAGACACTTTTGCGACAAATATTGGAAGAAAATTAAAAACTAAATGGAAGAAAGAAATAAAAGTATATACTCTTGTGTTGTGAAAATTAACTAGTGGTGTTGTTAATATCATTAAGTCTAATGATCTAATAGGTCACTATTGACTTCATCATCATCTGTGACATCGACATCCTGCAACAAACTAAAACACAATTGAGTTCATTTTTCCGACGAGAGTATGCCTGAGCACTACAGGTATTTTTTGAAGTCAACTTACACTTGCAGTAAATGTACTTAAGGAGATTAGGTGGGGGTGGCTGAAGGTCAGTTTTGACCAGAATCAATATGTTCCCTTGAAATACCCATCCCCATTTATCAGGTTTCAAACAATTTAGATCCAAATATTTTCACTGTGACACCTGTAGATGAACTCTCAATGCATGAAACTGTGCTGCTCTTTCTGATGGCAGATGTCCTGGGTCGAGAGCAGAACAGGAGGCAACTCTTTCCATGAATTTTGCATGACGAAATGTTGTCAGGCTTTACCTTCATAACTGAAAGGATGTGAGACTATCTGACACACAGTACAAGAGTGAATCAGTCTGTTCATATAGATGAAGATTGTAACGAAAAATTGGTGGTAGTCAACTATAGTGTTGTAGTTCAAAAACATTTGTAGTTAGTATGCTACAGAATTTCAAGGATATAGATTAAAAAGTGACATAACAAATGAAGGTAACCAAACTTAGTACATTTTGACAAACATGTCACATCCAGCGTGCCCAATGATGTTCAGTGTGGCTGATAACTCTCCAAGCTGGTCAGCGATCAGTTGTATCTCAACAATCTTAAGTAGCTTCAGGATTTGTGTTTTCCCAGAGAAGCTAAAGCAATCTTAGTCTTATATTACAGACTGCATAAGAGAAAATACATCATGATAATAATACTCAGAGTTACTAGGAAAATTCAGACTAACGTGACCAGATAGATGTAAATAAAACCCACGTTTCTTAATGAGATATATTATCCAAACAGCTTTGGGAGCTACTGCTACCATCTTCAGTGAAGAACAGAGTCAGGGTTCTCCACTGAAGGTCAGGTGGCCATTAAAAGGAACATATGGTAAGGTTATACATCAGTATCTTGGCTTTGTGACAAACAAATAGGGCAGATAAGATTCTGTGATCATTGTAATTGATGGCTACACAGACAAATGGTCCCTGAAGTCACAATGAACATTATCGAAGAGGCCAACTGACATCACCAAATGTTGCCTCTTCTGAAGAAATGAATGTCACATCTAAGAATAAGGTGTTTTTCCTAATCAACACAATAAGCAACAGTTCATCAACCTTCTCAGCTCCCAATTTCAAAAATGTGACTATGAGACTGGAATGCACAGATATCACAATACGTACGTATAGTGAAAAAGGCTGTTGACTATGCTGGTGGGGGGTAAAATATTGTTGTAGCTGCAGATGACACTATAGAGCTTAAGCGAAATCTACTTCAGCAGAGAGCAAAAGATAAAGAAGGCAAAGCTCCTGAAGTGCTGGAAAATTGGCAACCTGGCATCAACAATCCCTCAGCAAGAGTACATGTTGTTAGCCCATGCCTGGAGTGCAATGTGACACTACATCAGCAGCTTACATGAAAGGGGAGTTGAGGGTTGAGCTTTCCCAGAAAATATAAATTTTCATAATAATTGGTACCTATGTGTTTAGCCTCCAAACTGGGTATACCTAAGATTTACACATAACCAGGGAAATAAGTGAAATTAACGTATCTATTTGAAGAATATATACATATTAGAGCAATTTCCTCATTATTGCATTACTGTGACAACTAGAATTCATGGAAACAGTTTGTAAATGCATCGGTGTATGTGTGAAGCTCCACTAAATTGGCAACGATGAAATTTTGCAGTCGTCTGCTCGTATCTACTTTAGAAATATCTGTAATTTTTCGGGGTTAATTTGGTTCCAAAAAAGGGATAATAGACATGAATTAAAACAAAAATGTTAGAGTAACAAAGTAAAGTTAAACTAAATAATGAGTAAGGTAAACAATTAAGGGAATAAAGCTTTGCACCTCATAAAGAGTGTAGTCGTGTGCTGCCCGCAACTGTGTTTGTGGAGTGAGCGCTAAGGAACCAGGAACTGAAACGTAGTTCAAGTGCAATTTGGAGTGAATTAAGACCAAAATGTGTATAATTACAATCAAATAAGCACTTTGGAGTTTCAGTTGTGATGGCAGTAAGGATAAAATCACCGATTACAAGGTAAAAATGAATTTCAGTTCAAACCATGACCCCGGGAATAAGAAGTTTCATACTTTCACTAATATAGGCAACAAAATGTTGTTTTATTGTGCTGATTACAAGTGCAATCTTGAGTAAGATCAATAAACGTTACATATATACGCTAATAATGTTCAAATGAGTGCTGGGAAGGATGTGAAATCCATGCCAGTTACGAATGGCACTTCAGTTGGTTTACGCCATATTGGATTTAAAAACTGCCTTGAAAACATATTTTACGAAGACTTCACATGCTACTAATTCTAGTTTGTAAGGCGCTCTCATATATCACACTATGTTGACGAAACTTCAATCTTTTGAATGGTATGCTTAAAGATGTAATTGTATTCTTGTTTCACCAATTAAATAGCTATTAAGTGAATAAGGCTGATCCACCCGATAACGATGGATCCAAGGCCGTATTTCCCCCCATACATCTATGTAGCTAATTGCTCAGCGTCAGACATTTCCTTGGAAATTGACTTGTTTTATGGTATTTTGGTTGCTTAGGCTATCAATAGGTAATTTGCCAATACTAGCCTAGGTACTTTGTGTCAGTCAATTGTAGCTAATTAACCTCAGAACTGAGTGTTTTTGTATGCTGGCCATCCTGGAGTGCTAGCTATCTGCATGCATTGTAACATGTGGTTATTTGGTGAAAAGGGGAGTTTCCTTCCCTGTGCAAGCTCCCCACCGTCCATAGGTAACAAGGCAACTAAGGTAAGTTAGGTTAGGTTTGGGTACGATAGGTTAGTTTGGTTCCTTTTATACTAGGTAATATTAGGTTAGTACTTAGATTTCTTTAGTGGTCCCCTTGAAAATATGGCTCCCTAGTGACTTTCATATACCTAAGGCTACTATACCTACGAGGACCCGTTTCTTCCAGTCCGTGCGGACCTGTTATTACTAGCTACTTAGGTGGTACTACTTAGAAATAGGGACAATACAGAAAAGGGGATCCCGATCCATCCGCCACACGATAATCTAAAGCTTACAATCTCGATCTCAAAGTAAGTTTACCTACCTAGCCTAGTATAGCCTATATGATACACAGCAGATAGTCTAGTATAAGTGAACTTAAGAATTTTACCTTACGTAGCTATTACCTAGTAGCCTAGTATAATGAGAAATTTTACCAGTTCTTTAATGTGAACAAAAGACGGAATACCCAGGTAGGAATATCTAAATTTTCAGGTTAGGCATCTTACCTGTACCTAGCCTAATGCATTATAGGCTCCTACCGGACAGGCTTTTCTATTAGGCTACTAGCCTAGTACCTCGGTAGCTACTAGGCTATCTATTCAATCACCAAACTGTTCGAGTTCTTACACAGAATTAGCTAGGTATGATAGTATTTTCAAATCCAGAATGTGAATATGGTTTAATATAAAACCGCATTTACTCTAGGTAAGCCAAAAAGCTTCCCTTTCATTTCTGGAAGTGACTTCATAGGATTGATCCTCCATACCTCTCGGAATGGCGGAGTTTCTGTTCCTGGACTCCAGAAAGAATCTGCATACTGCAGGAAGAACTTGTAACTGGCAATGGCATGGCCAATTTACTACTAATTGGCAACACAATTCTTCATGCGTTTCTTTGATTAAGGATGTTTACAGTATCAAACATCGATATACCTCTAGGTTACAGCAAAAACATTTAAACCAAATTATACATATTTAAAGTTTTAAACTAGCCTATTACATTCTCGTTACAAATGCACATGAACAACAAGTAGTAAAGAAAGGACTTGCAAGTAACATAGATTGCTAGGCAACGTTTGTAGTATGACATTTCAAAAGCAAACGCTCAACTTTCATAAAAGAAAAGAAAAAAAAAATCGTACAAAAATAACGTTGAAAAGAAAAAAAGAGAAAATAGTGTACTTTACGATTTATTGTGCTAAAAGACTGAAAAGTACTAAGTATTATTCCTAGCTTGAACCGCTGGAGAGTAAGACGGAGGGGCAATAAACAATTTTATAATATTGTTATCCCAGCTGCCACATACAGGCTGGTGATCTTTAAGGATCAACAGGTGTATCCGTCAACTTATTCCAAGCAAACGATCCTCACGGGCCCACACTTAATAAAAGGTAGAACTTGCTATGTACGGAGTATTAGTTATCTTTAACCTCAAACATGTGTGCCCGTCAATTAAGCTTTTTCAAAATATAATTTTCCGCACTGATTACTCTTCTGACATCCTGCTTCAGGAATTGTGTAGTATGAGTGGAAGGCATCCTGCGCAAAATAAATGGCAGAACTACCAATCATCGTGTAACCATGGAGGTATTACGTGTAACTTAAGAAAAAATTCAGCCATAGCCTTTGACAGTGATTTCATCACTGCAGTCACCCTATCATTAATTACCTACCAGATAGAAGTGTTATATTAAGTAAGATTAATAGAAATGGTTCTGGCATTAAGGCGCACAGATTTGAATTCAAGAGGGTGTCGAGGCTGATTAAATGTCATGAACTCTTGACCTAGCTAAAGGTTCTGAACAATAACCTCGAAATATATATTGTCAATAGATTAAAATAAGCTTGTTTTTAGAGCCTTCTGAGAGAACCTTGCAAACCATTATGGCAAGCTTCCCTCAAAGACTTTACACTAGTTAAGATAGTTTTCCAATTGCACTCATTTTCATTTTTTTCAAAGTGGGTGCACTTCAGGGGATATCGTTGCAGTAGCTCACATGAGCCCCACTCAGTCAGACATAGTATCTCATATGAAGGGCTAGTAATATTAGCAATCATCTGTTATCATTACTAAAGGGACCTGACCAATAGATGAATTAGGGGAACTACGAAAAAATGCACATTTTCCGCGAAAACAAGATTTGTTGTTTTGATACATCCGAATTAGGTTTCACTGCTGAAGCAACGGTGATATTGGCAGTCTCTCAGGGTTGAAAACTTTACAAATGCTTTGAAAAGCTTCATTAAATAATGTTTCATCATGTTAAGTGAAGTGGTATTTCTTACCTCTTCTCCAAATCTGGCCCTCTTCAATGCTGAGACTATGGCAAGCATCATTAAAGAAACATCACTTGAGGTTAAGGTTGAACGAGAGCTGTTAAGAGAGGTAGCAAGGTAGCAGTACAGAGATAAATCCGTTTGGAACGTTTCATGAACCCTGCCAACATATGGCCCTGCAGGCTGCAGCCTCATCTAATATAGAAGGAATACCATCCACTGTTGAAGCCATATAAATATTTGATACCTAATATATCAAATCCAAATCCTTCTTAGTTCTGGCAACATTCCAATATAACGCTACGACTAATAGCATGCCAAGCCTTGCTAAGTTGAGGCTCATAATGCCAGTCTTCTGGAAAGAGATGTGTGAGCAATTAGTATCAATAACTTCATTTAGTAATCTTGCCCGTGAATTAAATTACAGCCAATATTGCGAGTCGATTTGCTGAAGGTAGAGTAATCCACAGGTCAACCATTCTTAATGGAGGCTGAGCGGGGTTTGGATTCAGACCAAAGAAGCTCTGATACTCGGAACTGGTGTACGCATTCTCTCAATATGTCTGCGTGTGCATTTTAGAGACACAATAGTACAACTGAAATCAGCGTGCAAGTCTTACTACTACTTCTTGTGCACAATAAATCATTATCGTATAGCACCTGCTATATCGGCATCCGAAAGATTTAGTATCTACAAACAAGAAAAGGTGTGAGTGCATTTTGCATCAATCATAACCATTCTAATATAAGTGTGATAACAGACGGTATCTGTTCCCAAAGAAAAATTCGAGGATTATACTAACCTGCGTTTCATTTATTTTGAAGTCCTTCAAACCAGACGAGCCTTGGCTAATGTGCTTCTCTACAAGATCATCATCTTCACCTGCAGATGCAAGGTGACTGATATTGACAGGTGAACTAGAGCCCATGACAAACTTCTCCTGTCAGGAGAAGGAAGATAAGAAAAGTTATACTTTCATATAGAGTACTTATGCTTATGTTTCTGTGTCTTTTTATTTTCTTCACCTGGACAAGGTCATTAATTACCCTTCCTTAAACTTTACATGATTTACTGAAGCCAAATTAAAACCCCTGCGTTATGAAATAGTTGCCATTTTCTTCAAAGACTTAAAACATTCCGCTGATTTGGCCATACAACTAAAATAAAGCAGCATTTTCTTCACCAATACTTGATACCCACAGGCCTGACAAGGTTCATATTATATGAAGGTTAAACTCTTCTCTAAACATAACATACTTTTTTAACAAGGTCTCCAAAAGCATGGCATTCCATATTGAAATTAAACCACTTAATGTAAAGGAAACTGTAGGTAACAAGTTAGCTAAGCCACTAGTAGTACCTATTGCAAAACTTGACAATTATGGGACCCATCTAAGACTGGACAACATTTTCTTAATGTGATGTTGGATGTAAAGGAATATCCTTTTTTCTGTGTTTATAGTTTCAATGGAAACTCAGTTGTATTAAACTCTACAAATTCTACTTCCTCTATATACCTGACAACATTACATTAACCAAGCTTTTTCATTCATTATTTTTCCTGTATCAACCTTTTTAAAAGGAAACTCCTGTACATTTGATCTCCGGTGCCAATCATCGTTGGATGTCCCCCTTTACCCTTAGTCTTCAGTAGACCTGTCTCTTTTCAGTAAATTACCTAGCAATTTAGGTCTTGCGTTTTTACACCATTTAGTACTTACATTGTCAAATCTTCCCTGATTCAAACACCCAAGTATCTTATGGTGCTTTTCTGATCTATGTCAGGTCACCATCACAACCATTGCACACATTTACATTTCATTCGTGCAGCTGAGGCTAACTGTACCATTAGCCCAATTATGCCTACAACTACAGAACTTAGGAAGTAAAATTCACTCACTGGATATATTTCTGAAGAATCTAGGCCCTAGACATACTGTAGTCTTAACCACTAAGTCTTGTAAAAAAAGTCCATCTTTCAATGCCGGTCTAGTGCACCGACTTGACAACGATACGATGAAATGTCTGCTGGGATATTAATTTCAAAACAAGACTTTTTCAGAGCCAGTATAATGGAGATTACAAAATCACAGAACGTAACTGAACAGAACTCTGTGCGTCTGACCACAAAGTGTCTGAATTACGTATTGGGATTCTGCAGCTTGGCTGACTCTTATAGCAATTCTAAACACCTAAAACTTTGGAAGGTTCACAGACATACTTCCTGGAAACTACCATTAATAATTTTGCGCATTGGTATACAAATGGCGAAGCCTTTAAAAAATGTTATACTCATGTTATACTCTATAGAATGTAAAACAGTGCGCAGTGGCAGAATGGTCTAGGAAGTATTATATTAATAAGCACTGATATTGAAGGTCCAGAACACTGAAAAATCAGATTCCACCTCATATGGGTTCACGAAATATAAGACAACAGTCTGCTTAAATCTTATTTTAGATAAAATAACTCGTATTACTATCCCCTGTATATATTTTGATCTTGGAATCAAACACAAAGGGCAACATTATCATGGTAATAAAGACTAACCTTTGTGTTGGCATATGTTCAACTTAAACTAAAACAACGACGACTAACCTTTGATGGGTAAGGCTTTACATTTAAACATACGTTGATGGCCCAACTCCTCCTATGTTTGAGTAGCAACTGTTTAAAAAAATGTGGGTTAGCTTCCACGAGAATCCCTCTCCAGCCAAACTCTCGTTCCAACCAAAGAGTATTTGACAAAAATTCCCCGTCATAAGCACCAGCTTCTAAGAAAGTTCCTGGAAATTCAATCTGAAAAAAAAAAGACTTTAGTCTAATAATGACGATCTATCAGAATTTAAGTGGAAATTCATATATAAAAAAACTTCTGGTCTGATTTAATTGACTTGTCAAAAGAGTTTTAGTTCATATTATTTTCAAGTTTCTTCGTATAAGAAATTATAATCAGTACAAATATTGAGAACTCCTTTGTTTAGACTACTGCAAGGAGACTTCATAATTTCACTCTTTAGAATTTCATTAGCATACTGGAATCCTCCAAACAATATAATGTATTGTACAATTTTGGTGATGAAAAAATTAATGCAGAAATTCCCTAAGTAAATAACTATAGTAGATTCACATCAACCGTGCATCCGATGTCTAGGCCAGTCCCTTACGACGCTCCTGATTGGCCGTTGATAAGCCAATCACAGGGCTGGAAACTCAGTCTCTCGAGTGTTCACATAGGCCGGATGTATGTTCCACATCTCCTGAGGGATACGTCTTTCATGAGAGGTGGAACATGCTGCCTATGTGAACTCTTGAGAGAGACAGAGTTTCCAGCCCCGTGATTAGCTTACCAACAGCCAGTCAGGAGCGTTGTAAGGGACTGGCCTAGACATCAGATGCACCGGTGATGTGAAACTACTATAGTATCAACAGTGAACCCGAATTTTAATGTTATGCTTACTGAGCTTATAAAACACGGATCTACAAAAAAAAAAAAAAAAGACGATAGGTGTACAACTCCAGACAGGGCAAATCTGTAATTCGAGGCTAATCGCTTTGTGCTCACTTCTTTCCATTTCTAGGACTATCAGAGATTTTTTTATAGGTTATATTTCACGCTACGAATATTTTACGTTCACGGGAAAATTTAGCATACGGTAATCAAACACATTATAAGATCTAAGATCAAAAAACAATATGCTGCCTCTTACGGATACTTTTCCTTTCCTTTCTTTTTTTTTCCTGTAAAAGAAAACTATCGTGACAGGCTTTGTCTGTCCTGTCCGCCCTCAGATGTTAAAAACTAAGGCTAGGGGGTTGTAAATTGGTATGTTGATCATCCACCACCCAGTCATCAAATACACCAAATTACAGCCCTCTAGCCTTTGGTAGTTTTTATTTTATTTTAGCCATAAGCGTGTGCCTGGCATGATATAGGACAGGCCACCACCGGGCCGTGGCTGAAAGCTTCATGGGCCACTGGTCATACAGCATTATACACTGTACAGTAAACTCATTGTGCATTTTTTACTTGTCTATAACAATATTTAGCAACCAACGAAAACAAACAGTCCTTCAGTATTTGCTTTGTTAAAAATATCAAGTGATGAATAATCCTCTATACTTACGTAATATAAACGAATTTAATATTATTTTGCTTCATTTGACACATTTCCGTTGAACTCGGCCTCATCGCCTTTAAAAATCACAAGTGCTTCTATACAACTTAATAAATAAATGGGCTTAATGGCCGAATGCTTAATTCTCTTTTGTTAAATTTTCTAGTAAATTCGTACAAATGCAAAATAATTCAGCGGTCTTATTTAGATTTTATTGATCCAAAAGCTCTCTGTTATTACAATAGAGCGAATTTATTTATTTTCACGCGATTAAATAAATTGTTTGAAGCTAGAGTATATGCTAGTTACCAACTGGCCATCCATAGATGCGGAAAAGCAAACAGCAGGTACAAGGCAGCGTAGGGGATCCGAGCTACACCGTATGCCAATTTTCCCCTTATAACAAATTAAAAACCATACCATCAGAAATAAATAGCGTGAGTAGGTTATAGCATATATAGCCGTTTTCAAGAATTTTCCTTTGCACTTCTAAATACTGTCAGCAGCTGTTTGGAATGATATGCTTGGGAATGGCCCACTGTATCCCACATCAAATAGTCTCTTTAGCAAAGTTGTGATTGTAAATACAATTAAAGATTTGTTGAGGAATGGACATGTTTGATACCAGTTATTGAATATTTGCCACGTGTGAAATCGTTCTACATAAGTTAGTAAAAATAATGGGCTACAATAGACTTTTCCTTTGGAAATCATGAAGGTCCTTGTTGGATGAGTCGGTTACATGCTCGACCACCGATCTCAGGGTTCGAGTTCGATTCCCCGCTATGCCAACGCGGAATCATAGGAATTTATTTTTGGTGATAGAAATGCATTTCTCGAAGTGGTTCGGATTCCAAAATAAGCTGTAGGTCCCGCTGCTAATCAACTGGTTCCTAGCCACGTAAAAATATTAATTCTTCGGGCCAGCCCTAGGAGAGTTGTTAACCAGCTCAGTGGTCTGGTAAAACTCAAGATATACTTAACTTTTCCACTATCTTGTTGTCTGAGGGTGTTATCTATACCATATCAATTGCAAGTTCCTTGGCATTACTTGCAGTTTGCCACAGGATAGCTTCCAGTACTTATTAATATATTTTTACATGGAGTGTCAAAATCGTGATTTTACTTTGTACGTATATACTCATATAGGAGAATACGGTCAAGTAGCAGTCGACTTTCCTCATCGGCAGCTATAGTTGAGCCTCCATTCCCCAGATCAATTGAAGAACTTCCATTGCTTATGAAACATGCCAACGTCTACAACAAAACCAAAGGACAACGAACCTTATCGCCATAGATATCTTCCAGGTTTCCCAAGATGAACTCCTGAGATGGACTGAAGATTTTCAGTTCGTTCCCATCATCGTCTTCATGGAAACCATTCATGATATAGGACAGGTTGTATGGCAGCTGGGAGGGAGGAATGAACTGAGAACGAACCCACCTGAGAAGAGAAGGGCTGTCCTGGGCTTCGGGACCCGATAGCACTTTATTTAGGTGATCTACAAAAAATGAACAGGGAAATAAAGAGTAAATTAAAATCACGCAAACAAAATCTTTACAAATTTCCACAAGTAACGAGGAATTCTAAAAGAATACATTTTTTAAGATAGACATTAGAGCAAATACGAGTCATAACCATGGTAAACTTACAGTCCTCACAGTCGTTCGGCGCATGCAGTATGAATAACGTGTTGAAGAGCATCACGAAAGCAGCCGTTCCAATAACCACATTTGCTCGTCCCCTGTGGAGTAGAAAGAGATGAGCATTCCGTCTGGCGTTCTACGTCAGCGCAAACAAAAACAAAATAAAGGCGAGATTCTTCGTTTCTAATGTAGAGCTTGCTCTAAAACAAAATGTTCGACAGTCAGAAGCCAGTTGAAACAATTTTCATATTTCTACCTTGGGAATTTTTTGTAAGGAACGGAATGAAATTTGACTTAATGTGGAATTTTTTTTTCTTATTCTATTAAAAAAGTAAATAAATAAACATGCTGATACTATTTAACTTTCTTATTGGTCCTGTAAAACACGAAGCAAAGAATTTCTTGATGTAGTACTTAACAAAAATAGAAGAATTATCTCCAGAAAACATTACTTAATCTGTCTTAATTGGATAAACACGAGGATTAATCAATCTTAAAGATAGTGAAAATACATATCTTGGCATTGTTCTTGATTACCATACAAATTTCGAAGTTAAACAGTAATTCAGATAGGTATGCACTGTTATGAAAACAAACAAGTACACTTTCGTTAAAGGTCGTTTGCGTTCAACTTGTAGTCCATTTTAGTTCTTTGAAGCGCCTCTACTTTTTCCTTCGAAATTTCTGCAAACTCATCGTATGATTTTCTGTTTATTCCTTTCTGTGTGGATGCATGCTGAAGATGCATGTTTACACTCACACACACACACACACACACCTGTAATGTGTGTGCGTATGTCTGGTAGTAGCCTTGGGCTAGCCGTAATATGTATGGCTAACTTCTGTCATATTACAAAACAAGGTCTAAAGACCTTTTTACAAAAGAGAGGTAAAAACACCCAGTTGAAGTTCAAGGAAAGTTCTTTTCCCTTCTTAAGTTCCTGTTCCAGTGTTACTTAGGGCTTTTGGCTTTAAAAAGTATTAAAATTTGCAGAGCCACGTAGCAGTACTTTTATTTACACTCAAATAATCTGTCCGCTGTATTTAATGAACATAATCGCGGCTCATGTGGCCTCAACCTGACCTTGGGTGTTGTAGGAAAGGCCAGGGGCCAAAAGATTGAGTTCGGGGACGAATAATCATGTATCGAGACCGTGTAGCTGAACTCTACTTTTAAAGCACACACACACTCACATTATATAATATATATATATATATATATATATATATATATAGATACATATATATATATAATATATATATATATATATACATATATACATATATATATATAGATATCATATCTATATCTATCTATCTATATAATATTATATATATATATAGATATATTATATAATAGATATATATATATAATCTAATTATATATATATATATATAATATATAAGTATAATATATATATATATAGATATATATATATATATATATATATATAATATATATATAGATATATATATATACCTATATATCTATGATAGATATATAAATCTCTATATATATAGATATATATAGTATATCTATATAGATATATATATATATAGATATATAGAGATATATAGAGATGATAGATATGATAGATATATATATATCTATTATTATATATAGATATAGATATATATATATATAGTATATATATATATACATTATAATATATATATATAGATAATTATATATAGTCTATATTATTCTATATAAATATACATATATATATATATATTATAGATATTATATCTATATATATATATAATATATATATATATGTATGTAGATCGAGACGTGTTTAGGTTGAAACTTCAACTTTTAAAGCACACACACACATTATATAGATATATATTATATAATA
>NC_087213.1:30777429-30787429 GCF_015104395.2 Macrobrachium nipponense
TAAGTATTTAGTGAATGTTTAGTGTGCAATATTCAGTGAATCTTTAGAGGCGTAACAATAGGGTGGCAGAGGTGGCAAACTGCCACGGGCCCAGGGCCTATAATGATTAAAGGGGCCCATGGACGTAGTCACAGAAAATGGGCCAAGGGACCCAAGGGATATGGGCCCTCGGCCGTAAAACAAATGTACAATGGCATGGGAAAGATTAGAAGGACTAGCTCTTCTATCAATTGAACAAGGAACTGCACGTAAATTGAACTTAAGTAAAGTCATTGACAGATTTGCAGAGATGAAAGAACGGAAGAAAGAATTCTAGAAGGTATAAATTATATTTGTTTATTTAATGATGGTATAGATGTTTTGGACCAAGTTGTGTTTATTTTTATTTTATAGGCATCGTAATTATGCAATAATGTAACGGCCACATAGGCCTACATAAGGGGATTCATCTGATTCATTACTGAAAATATATTATGATTTAGATGTTTTGTATAAAACCGCCTCTTGAAATAGGAAAATGCTGATCCCTCTTTAGAACCAAATGGTGAGGTAACAATTTCCAGAACTAATTTGAAGCAAATTGTAATTTCCTTACCAAATTTAATAGTTGAGGTTCACAGAGCGCTAAAACTGGATAACTGAATGCGTTAAACATCTTGGCCTTTTAATTAAATCACTTAAATTTTTATGTCCGCCTGCTTTCTTCACGTCTTCTAATATCGCTAGTGTTGTCAGATCGAGCACACACACTCGTGCTTCCGTGAATCAGCTGATTTTCAATCAATTACTTTACCAATCTTATAAAGAAAGCACTGGTAAAATCTTGACTGGAAATTAAATCATTAACTCATGATAACCTATCAAGTGGGTTGCATTCAAAAAGAAAGAAAATGAGTCCATCAAAAGGAATTCAAACATCAGTCGAATTGAAAGTCATCTAAAGCGTTCCGAGTTTAAATCATAAGAGCAAAAGCACTTTCTTAATCCAGGTACACACATCACACGACATTAAATATTACGTCAGCACAAACGAACTATTAAATACCCAGCTAATTGATTCTGCACGAATAACAAAGTAAAAAAAAAAAAGTTGTAAAATTAGTGCGCACACAACTGACTTACGAGGTACCGATTAACACAAAAGCTTAACAGATAACAATCACGTTCGTTATTAAAAATTAATTCACAACAAACCGCCAAAGAATTTCAACATGGTGATTTATTGTAATGAGGTGATAATTATGTGGTGTGTGGCAACACAAGTTTGGGGGACGGTATACCCACAAGCACACGCACTTATATAGACAAACCCACATATACACACTCACGGGGGAAGCTTACACAACCTAACCACCTCGTTCAACTATTACCGCATGTAATATCTTTTCAAGACACGAGAAACATAATACAGTAAGCAAATCTCGTTCTCTTCATAACAGAAATTAACCTAAATAATGTGTCAATTTCGAGATGTAGCTGTACACAAAAACATTATCAAAGAATTATTGCGAGCGAATTTCCCACTGTAGTACTTTTAACGAAAGCCAGTTACCTGGGTAACAATATTGCTTACTCGGGGAGTAAGCCTACAAACTACTTTGTTGTTGTTCTTCTTGTGGGATAGGAAAGGTCTATGGGACAGTCTCAAAAGTTCTGAAAAAATGTGTTTCGCGTTGAGTTAAAGATACAGGAATCTTAGGATTGGATATTTATGATTTATTTATTAGAATAATAATATAAGAAAATAAATAATGTGGATGCTAATCTGTACAGACAAATTATTGCTAATGAAATATAGCGTAGTTAATTTTCCGTTAGTGAAACAAGGCTCTATTTAACTGTAGATTTCAGCACGTTTTGATTTACGTTAAAAGTAGGGAATATAATATTTACAACTTATGCGTGAAGGGAAAATCTTGTATGTGTCCCGAGTAAGTTGGAGGTCGAACCACGGCTTGTTTTCATTAAGCTTCCATTACCCTATCCAAGAGATAAGTTACGAACTGCTATTACTATATCAAAGAGATTAGTTACGAACTGCTATTACTGTATCAGAGAGATAAGTTACGAACTGCTATTACTTTATCCAAGAGATCAGTTACGAACTGCTATCACTGTGTCAAAGAGATAAGTTACGAACTGCTATTACTTTATCCAAGAGATCAGTTACGAACTGCTATTACTTTATCCAAGAGATCAGTTACGAACTGCTATTACTGTGTCAAAGAGATAAGTTACGAACTGCTATTACTTTATCCAAGAGATCAGTTACGAACTGCTATTACTGTATCAAAGAGATAAGTTACGAATTGCTATTACTTTAGCCAAGAGATAAATTACGAACTGCTATTACTGTATCAAAAGATAAGTTACGAACTGCTATTACTTTAGCCAAGAGATAAATTACGAACTGCTATTACTGTATCAAAGAGATAAGTTACGAACTGCTATTACTTTTTCCAAGAGATAAGTTACGGACACCGAGTCTATTTCTAAAAGACTCAAGACAAAGTCTTTTTGTTAAGGAATGTTGCCTCATGCTCAAGTCTAAAAGTACACCAAATAAACAATAGTTTAAGGGGTCAAGGGTTGGGGGGGAGAAAGATGGCACTTGAATGCACTGTTTTTGAGAAATTATAGTGAGAAAATGTTGCGCTTTTGCTGAATAAAAATTTCTAACTGTGCATAACAACTGTTTCGTTTTTCGCGTTTCTAATGCATAATTACATCATTTACTTCTAAGTAGAACATTTTAGTAGAACATTAATACTTTTTTTGCTGAAATGAAAAAACGGTGTTCCTTTCCTCCATAAAAATAACTGCTTGATCTCCGGTGCCAATATTTCAATGCCAAACTCCGGATGGGGAACACATACCCAATGTTTTTCAATTTAAATCATACATGCAGGGGTCCCCAACCTGCGGCCTTAGGGCCGCATGCGGCCCTTAATGATACTCAGTGTGGCCCTCAGAGCAATATAAGGGTTATCCTCTCTCTCTCTCTAGATATTTTTATGAAACAGTTCAGTGATGAAAACTTTATACATTTTCCCTGTTGTAAAGTGCTGCAGAATGAGAAAAGGAATACTTCAACTGCCTCAAAAGAAAAATGTATAAAGGCAATGGAACTTTTAAAAGAAGAATTTGCAAATAGATTTAAGGACTTCCATGATCATAAGCAGGAAATTCAAATGTTTCAAAATTCTTTCAGTGTATCACCAGAAGAGATTCCAGGAATTTATCAAATGCAAATAATTGATTTGCAAGCCAATGATGCCCTGAAAACCGCGTTTCAAGACAAAAGCCTTTTGGAATTTTATTCCAGTCTACCAGAAGAATATTCGGACTTAAAAAAGTTTGCTGTTGGCATGTTTTCAGTTTTCGGTAGTACATATATCTGTGAGCAAACATTTTCAAAAATGATACTAGTAAAATCAAAACTTGGACCAAAGCTTACTGATGAGCATCTCACCAAATTTTGAGACTTTCTGTTACAAATGTAGAAATAGATATTGCTAAGCTTGCAAATAGATGCAGCATCAAGTTTCCCATTAAAGATAAGAGATATTGAATTTTCAATAACTCATTATTTTCTTGCACAAATTCTACAATAAAACACGAGCTACTATTAATATTTTTCAATTTATAGGAATAATACCTACGTAGCAATAGCTGGCATAAGAGTGTAAGACTCTTAACTTAAACTAAACTCAAAAGATGAATAATATACAAACAAATGTGAACTTTCTCCGATAGTAAGGATAATTCTAATATGCGGCCCTCATCTGTATTTCGAATGATAATGTGGCCCTTTTACGCAAAAAGGTTGGGGACCCCTGACTCTACCATATAGAGATAATGGCATCCAAAACTAAAAAGTCCTTTGAATTAAATGCAACAACGCTTATGCTAATTAATTCAGGAATATTAAACTGATAATACGCGCAATCCTCCAGCCACGAATTCAAAAGGAGAATCCAAATAAATATCACTTTGTCTCCGTAGATAACACCCTCGAAGAAAGCCTTGCATAGTGCAAAAATTCACGAGTGGTAAATTTCTGGGATGGTTTGGAAGAGGCTAATTTTAGATGTCAGTAGACGTCAGAAAACCAAACTTGTCTGAGGTTACTTTTTTCCTCAAGGTACCAAAGAGCGGCCATAGAGGCTCGTTTTATGACCGATTGTTTGTCAGGCCACAACAGAGACAAAATACTTTCGAAAATACCGCATATTATAGCTATATATGTTCCCTTAACTGAGCCATCTCGAGGAAAATGAACTACTACATAGTATGCGCAAAATTTCGACGTCTCTCTCTCTCTCTCTCTCTCGTTTTCTACGCGTTCTTATTTTTGCAGGAATCGTTCGTAAATGTTTAAGAAGTGTCCTTCCTAGGATTGATGATTCATTTCAGTTGCAACTGAATAACATTGCTCAAAATAGTTTCCTTAGTTGAATTTGTTCTTATTTTGTCTTTCATAAGTACCCAATAAAACATCACCAATCTTGCGTCACGTAGTTGTGCAACATTACATGGTCAACTGTTAATCAAATTATGTATTTAATTTACATATTGGTTACTCCAAACGCAAATTAAAATTTCCTCATAAAACGTAGGCCTACGTATGTTTCAAAGGTGAATGCGAAATGAGCCTTGACAACTACTACTCAAGTATACTCTTAGGAAAGAGTCATTTGCTGCTTTTCGTGACATCGTAGGTCTAGGCTAGTGTTCATCCCAGGATCCTGGTGCATTCCAGGGTTGGTATTTTTTTTTATTTAAACAAAGTCGGTGATTTATTTGATTTTTTTTATTGTTATTTTGATTTGTTAGATGTTTTTTCAATCCTTTTTTTTTTTTTTTTACTTCAAAATGTATTTTATGACAGAAGTACTATAAACTATCTTTTAGGTTTCCACTTCTGGCCTAAAGTATGTACTTGCAATTCTTTTTCATATCAGAATAAATAGATGCAGCACAGTTATGCAAAAGTTTTTATTAACCTCCAAACCATATTTTTCAATTTGTTTGCTTTCAAATAAAAAAAAATCATGATTTTTTAAAAATGAAAAAATCAGTGATCTAATCACTTGATTAAATCAGTTTAATTTGATCATTGCCAACTCTGGTGCATCCAAAAATAGAACCCAAACTGGATGGTTCTGCAGCGTCGATTCAAACTATAGGTTACGAGAGTTTTACAAAATGTTGTCTATTCATTTACGTTTTAGGACTGAGAACGAAAGAGAGGTTATTTGCTCTCAGACCTCCGCTTTGCTTCTTTCCCGTCCTACGATGTCGGCCGTGCTTGTACATTCTGGCAATATTTTTCATTGATTGGTCTACATGATATCAGATTTCAAGCCAGCATTACTGATTTTGTTGTCATTCTAAGGATGAATAGCTGACCCTCATCACAGTACGCTCTACAGAGCCATGGTCTAGAAATAGTGAAAATAGGAAAGACAACAACAAATACAAGATCAAAATAACGAAGCGGAAGAGATAAAAAAATATATAGTTTTTTCTTAGCCGAAAAAAATGGTTTGCAAAATTATAATAAAAGAGTTTTCCATTTATTTTTCCACGGAAAAAAAATCAATAAACTGTCCTTCCGGTGACAACTATAATTATAGTTAAGAATATCTTTGGAAACTGTTGCGCAGTAAACGTCACACACACACACACACACACACATATATATATATATATATATATATATATATATATATATATATATACTATATATATTTATATATATATATATATATATATATATATATATATATATATATATATATATACGTATTATATTTCACAGATAATTTGCCTTTACACACACAATCTTCACTAGGCCGATGTAATAAGAATTTTGGCTTTATTTCGTTCAAACTGATAAAATTTATTAATAAAAAAGCAACGCTTTTTTGCTAGTGATGTATGTCATTCATTACCCATTAAAAAAAATTGTATAATAAATTGTTATAGATTATCGTCATTCATTTCACCCATTGCACAGTAAAGGATATCGATGTAACGGATACATTTCAACCCATGATGAACAAAATAAATAAAAAAAATGAATATAAATAGATAAATGAAAAAAGAAATAAAAAAAATAGATAAATAAATACAAGAGCTCTTCAATCATAGGCCAGTGGCGAGTATCAGCAGCGCTTTATCACAGCGAGTAGTTCCAAATTTTGCAAAGAAAACTTTCTGGCTACGAACACCGTCCCGATGTAGCTTTCATCTTATTTGTCAGTCGTTGGTAAATTCGAGAAAAATGACAGTATTCTTTATTTTTCTAATTAATCACGAAATGTGTTTCACGAACGTCAAGCCGAACATAAACGAATATCAGAAGACGCTACTTGTTTTAGTTTGGGTGGGATAAACATAGGATGTTTTATGTAAGCTCAAGACGAGCATATTTGGCTTAGGTTGGCTCCCAGAATGTTTGTAAATTCTCCAGCCTTTATGTAATATTTTTGCGGGATTGCAAATCGATATTTTTTTCAAATAAAAGGGTACTTCATTATGAAAATAAGTAGTTCAAACTCTTCCTCTGGCAGAGAAACAAGTGAAGTCGTTATGAAAAATACGTGCCTAATAGCCATTTTGTGCAATTAATACGATCGGTTCAAGGAAAAGTTATATTCACATTTATAAATGGACACTGTCAGATAAGAGAAGAAAAAACGGGGGTTCTCAGATTCGTCATTCAGAACCTCAATGTCATTTGAGGCAAACGTGATATACGGGGATAAGAAACCTAACGTCCGCTCGATGGAGCTGTGCGACTCCTGATTTTTTTTCTCTCTCTCTCTCTCTTTTCTTTTGTGTCATCGGTAGTTACATACCTTTAGCCTAAGTTGTCGTCACTGGAATTCCTTTGTTCTGTCTAATCGAGTAGATTTCCCGCGAGTCAATTACGAAGATTCAACTCAACGTTTCTTGGAAAATGTGGAAATTTGCATGGGAGCGAAGGTAAGCCCCGCCCATTAACTCCGCCTCCTAGCAGGTGGCTGAGGGGTTTGTTACCTGCGATGCTCCGCCTCGCAGTGAGGAGCCGTTCAATTACCATGTTCAGGGGCACAAAACGGATTTTAAGCTTTATACCTGGTAACGATAATTCTTTTCTTGCGTAGCAACGACTACTTGGTAAAATCACGAAAAAACTTAGGACGTTGGAAAAATTTTGTGCCAAAAAAATACGCATCCATTGTATATTACTCTCAACTCCATGTGGCTGGTCGTTGCGCCGTGCCTACCCATACAGTTCTTCACCGACTGACTGAACGCGAGTTCGGTGTTGAGCGAACTTCAAACATACAACTTTTACGCGACCAAGTCAGTAGCAGAGTGATGAAGGTGTAACGCAGTTACCTGTCTTCTGAAAGCGTGTCGGTGCACTTTCGGATTCTTAGTGTTTACAAACTTGCGAATGTGTGTGTTTGTGTGTGCTTTTTTTTTGCGTGTTCTGGATATATGCAATTAACACAACGATGTTAACATTGCGCGCTGATTTGTTAAACGTCTGCTGTCAATGAGATTCACGCTTTTTGCACAGGTAAGGACAATGTTATTTTTCTTGGCTGTTTCTACATACGGTATTGTACGAATTTATGAAAAGTGTTCAGGACCCGCCTACTTTCCCAGTTGCAATATGAACATATTTGACCGTAAAAAAAAATTAACACTAATTTGAGAAGAGTAAGTTGAATAAGTTGCTTTTGCTTGCGCTATAGAATGGCGATTATTGTAAATTGAGAGCGTGTTAAAAAAAAACCTTCATCAATTTTCTTTTTGTATGTAGATGGTTCACTCAGCTCAGGATGGATATCTTAAATGGACAATATTTGCTTGAACCCGCTCGACTAATTTTCATGTACAAATTATTAGAGAATTATTCTGTAAAAGGTTCAAGTTCGAATGCATGGTTGGAGATAGCCTCTTTCATTCAATCACCCACCGGAAAATTGCTCCCTTTTTTATGTTGTCTCTCTTCCTCTACTACATATATGCTGGCATTCCTTGTTTCCTGCTCTCTCTCTCTCTCTCTCTCTCTCTCTCTCTCTCTCTCTACGACTACTGAGCAATGAATTACTTCTCTCTGTCATAAGGACTGCAGTACTGCGTATCATATCCCCCACGATTTCTTACATGTTGTCATGTAGATCAAGCTGGCCATATGCCAGCACGGGCTCTTGCACTTGGGAAACCCAGGAATCCTGGCAGTTACTTTGCATGACTCCCGTCTCGCCCCACCACCACCCACCCACCCTCTCTCTCTCTCTCTCTCTCTCTAAACAACTAGGGAATTTAGGCTGTAGAGTGGCTTGTTTCCTTCCTTCCCTTGTATCTTCCCACAGTAATTAACCTAGTATTGCACACTTCCCCTCTCTCTCTCTCTCTCTCTCTCTCTCTCTCTCTCTCTCTCTCTCATCTCTATCTTATATATATATATATATATACTATATGTAATATATATATATATAGATATATATCTATATATATATATATAATATACTATATGTATATAATAATATATATATATATATAGATATATATGTAAGTGTTTACATAATAAAAATATGGAATGTTAGTCCATATATATAAAAGACCAGATTGCTTGCAGGAATGTGATCAGACTAGAGACGCTAAAGATGACGTATACAATAAGTATGTAGGCTAAGTTGACATGCCGTCACCTGTAGTCATTCAATTGTTTATAAACATTAGTCCAAGCTCCCTGCTTGAGACAACTACCGCCTACGTGATCTGTAGCGTGTCTCATTTGATTGTGTGTTCGTATGAAACTATGTCATTGTATGTATGTTCATATGTTCGAACTACTGTTTGTTCCTTCATAACTTGTAACAGAGATGGTAGACAGGCAGAAGAGAGTTAGCTATCGTCATTAGAAGACCTGTACCTCTTTACCTAAGCTTTATCATGTAGAGGAATATGATTAGCCATCATCATTGGCAGAAGCGATCAAGCTATCGTTATTAGAAGACTTGTACAATCATACCTGATCTTCACCATGTAAAACTTCAGAAGAATATATATCTATTTTTATATTTCGTGTTTTCTACAAGAACCTCACCGAACCATGAGTTTAACACATCGTCGTAAAGATAATACCGACTTCGTAAGTGATCTACAAAACCCCAGACACTCCATTGAAGATGGAAGTGCAATACCAACCGACTTAGCGTATAGATTATCGCAAGTCTAACATTACCTCATAGGGCGCCTTATCATACAAGGCACAAGCCCAATAATATATATATATATATATATATATATATATATATATATATATATATATATATATATTATGTATATATATATATATATATATATATATATATATGTGTATAATATGTACATTATCACATCCTGGGATTGGAATTGTGATTTTACTACGCTGTAATGTCCGCGTCCTAGAACGTTTCTAACGTTCATTTCATTATGGAGGACTACATCAGAAAGCAAGGTTTTTAGGTGAGGGGAAACACCAAAAAGAGTGATATACAATAATACATTTAATTAGTGTTACTTAACCTGATATGCGGTGCTGAGGCCTTACCTGGCCGGTTGCTTTACCCCCTCTTGGACCTCTACTAAAAGTAGGTCATAGTAAATAAAAAATATGGTTGCCACCTAACGTAACCAAACCTAAGGCGCTGGGTTTTCACCTGGCTGACCGCAACCGGTTCCTGCCCCCCTCCACCTCCAACATCTAACCACTTATTGGGTACAGTAAAATAAAAAAAAAAGAATCTTTCTATCTAACCTAAGAGGCTGTGTCTTACCTAGCAAGAGGCTTAGCCCCATAGACCCTCTTACCTCACATAACTTCCACCCCTACTGTAAATTAAAATAAGATAACGATCTAACCTAACCTCACCTAACGTAACCTAGGCGCTGCGCTGTCTTGGTTATCATACCCATACTTACTTAGGGCATGATGTCACTTTAAACGCCT
>NC_087213.1:30792429-30822429 GCF_015104395.2 Macrobrachium nipponense
TTCCGCGTTGGCCTAGCCGAGAATGGAACTTCGGACCACCGCATTGATAGCCGAGCGCGAAAACCACTCGTCCAACGAGGAACTTGTTGTTGGAATGCCAATCCATTCACGTGGTGCTGATTAATTGATGTCGGTGAGATGTCTGGTCTCCAATTTCAGGCGTGTGGTGGACCTGAGCTGCTCAGCAGGTGTCCATCGATCTCTCGGATTTCTCTTTCTGATTTTATGAGACAGTCACCGTAATGACCATATGTTATGGATGGCTGTGTTTAACGCCCATAACCTACGGTACAGAGAACTAGAGAACTGACTCTTCGGGTGAAGGCGATATTTGGATTACATAACATGATGAATTGCCGTGCATATGTACGTTATTCGAAGAATAGTTTCTTCAGGTTGGCTTCTCCTCTTTACAAGAGAATTTCCATACACATGAATTTTAGGGAGAGGAACATTCTAAGCATATTTTTACTTTTCGCAACCAAACTGTTGTCATTTTAAAAAACAACCGAAGTGCGTAGTCTTTCATGGCTAAAACAAAAGTTTATACAACAGAAAAATCTTAAAAAAAACATAAAATTAATGTTACTAGAAAAACTCTGGGAAAGAGATACCATTTTCGGTGCATGAGTAATTTTGCAAATTTCCACGTCAGATCCGAGTAATGTGTTAGGAAGTGTGCAAAAATCATAGTATCTTGAAAAAAAAGAACACAGATGTGCTGATTATTTTCTGTTGTGCCTTGGCTTAAAATGGAAAAGCAAAAAATTGGATATTCGTTCAGTCTGTGCGGCTTGCAAGGGTCGATACATTCCTTACAAAGCTTTTAAAGATTTGTAGTTGAAGTTTTACACAGTTATAACTTTGGATAAAACATAATGAAACAAAAATGCCTAGGAAGCTGATGCAGCAACCAAATCAAATTTTTGTCCGCACATTCTTGTATACGAAATTTCCTTTGTATGTGGAGACCAGATATTCTCTACTCATTTTTTTGAACAAGTCATTTACATAATTGCCAGTACATGTTTTCCTTTGTTGTGGTCACTTAGCCATGGATGTAAAAAAGAAAGCTGTTGGATGATGTCCAACCAAATTAAACACATTTGTTATGTAGGTGTGTTCAGAATTGTCTTGAGATAAATCACGTGTGTGCTCACGTATGTCCAATTATTTTCTTACTTCCTTTTGAGTGTTTTTAACCAGGATTTATAAGTGTTGCAAGGTAGGTTGATTTATAAATATTTTCCCACAGCAATAAGGTCTCCTGTTGAAATGTTCTAGCTTAGGAAGAAATTTTATTGAAACGTTGTTTGAAAATTTGTTAAATTTTATCAATTGCTGTCTTTGACAATCTAGTTTCTCTCCAGAGAGAGGATTCAGTACATTCGGACAGAACCAATCACGTTAGCATTCAAGATTTGCCATTTATCATCCAGCAATTTTGGACAAATGTCTGGAAGAGCTTAAATTTTCATGTGATTGAATTTTTAGACTTCCATTTCAACGCTATAGTTTTGCTTATATTTTCTTTGTATTCAGCTGAATGAATGATAATGCATAATTCGTGGGCTCTGGTCGTGCACGAGCATTTTCAGTTTGGTCCACACAATCTTGGGTTTAAGTAGTTTGTAGAGGTACTGAACCTTTTTGATGAAATAAGAAAACGTCTGTATTCAACGGACAAACTTGCCTGTGGTTTTCATACTAATTGCGGGGACACTAAGGAGGTTATTGTGAGTCTTGAACATTCTCTCAGGCGAATTACATGATTCACAAAGGAACAGTCGTTCAGCGGTCACGCCCACTGCCTGTTCCAGTGCACTGTCTGGTTTTGTTCGAAGGTAATCATAATTTGGGTAATTTGCTATCGGTTTGTGTTGCCCACACATCCAGCGCTTGGCTCCGTTCGTGGTTTTGAATTTGGCAATACTGCGTTCGAAATACTATCAGTACATCTGTCTATTTACGAGTAAACCTTGGCATCTTAAAGTTTCTCAGGTTTCAATGAAAACGCCTTAGAAATAGCCGTTGCTGTCATTGGAGTTTGTGCAACTTTGTTGTTATAGAAGCTTCACGCAAGTATATGTATGTGTTTATATATATATATATATATATATATATATATATATATATATATATATATATATATATGTGTGTGTGTGTGTGTGTGTGTGTGTGTGTGTGTTTATTATATAATATATATATATATATATATATATATATATATATATATATGTGTGTGTGTGTGAATATGTATACATACAGTATTTAATAATTCACATATGACTTTCTTTATATTCTCAAATATTGAGCCACAAATACCCTTTAATATCAAATTCAGGTTACTTAGGAAGTGCCTTACAACCAAGGGAGTTATATACAAGTGTACCTACGACGGCCAAAATTAGACCCTGTGTCGTGATTAAGATAATAGATGAAAGCGACTTTTCCACAGAGACATTATGAGAAATATTAGCCAAGTGCCAATTTGTAACAAGTGGACAATTTTGATAATTTTGTCATCGATTCATGCGTGACTTTTTACAATCAAGCCTTAACATCGAACTTATATGCCATTTGGGTTTGAGGCAGAGATGGTAGTGACTTTACCTGTCCTGTTGTCAAGAGAGGTATATATGTAGATATCGACTCAGCTGCCCACTCTCTCTCTCTCTCTCTCTCTCTCTCTCTCTCGCTCTCTCTCTCTCTCTCTCTCTCTCTATATATATATATATATATATATATATATATATATATATATATATATATATATATATATATGTGTGTTGTGTATATATATATATATATATATATATATATATATATATATATATATATATATATAGAGAGAGAGAGAGAGAGAGAGAGAGATAATTTGGTTTTATTTTAAAAAAGGTTTACGTTAAATTTTTCAATACGTACGCACGGTAATACGAAAACGTAAGCATTTTAAAACAACCACTTGCAAGTTAGTATACTGTTTATATACATATATATCACACACACACACACACACACACATATATATATATATATATATATATGTGTGTGTGTATGTGTATGTATGTATGTGTGTATATTTATGTGGGTGTGCGAGTATGTTCTCTCATGTTTGCAATGCCTGCGTAAAGGAAGACCTCAACAGTTAAATCCATATAAAACATAACACAATTCTTTACTTTGCTGTCAAATCTAAGTATCTTTTAAGCATCAGTGTGCAGTAGCACTGATATCAAATTAGTTCTTTTCAAGGGTTGAACAACCTTCAATTGGTCTGTTTGTTCTGCGGTTGCCATTCATCAAAGTAACAAATCAAGTTTTGACTTACTGCTTAAAGCTGTTCGGTCGGCACTCTCGGAAGGAATATCGGCGTGTAGCTTTTATTTGTTATTTTTCGTTGTTGTTTTCTCTCTTGGTTTTCAGTGTTGTGCTAAATGAGTAAATTGATTCGTTAATCATATCTGTCCTCTATTTAAGTTATATTAGTTTTGGGGAATAAAGTAACAGGTTTATTCGAGGGATTTTTCAATATATGAAAAGTGATCTCTCTCTCTCTCTCTCTCTCTCTCTCTCTCTCTCTCTCTCTCTCTCTCTCTCTCTCTCTCTAGTGCGATCACCCTAATTCCAGCAGCCTGCTCATTCACCTAACCGAGTCAGTAGTTATTATAGTACTCTTGTTTCGTGCAAGCACGTCTGTGAATTCCAAATGAATTCGAGGCTAGGCTTAATAATGAAAGGAATTAAATAAGTGAATTATGTAGTCACTTAGATTAGCTATTAGTTTTGAACCCGAAAGGTACATACTGTCCAATGTATTGTGCTTCCGAGTTTAGATTTTAGTCTTGTAGTGTGTAGGTTTACTTTTAAGAAGATCTAAAAGAACTACTTGGAAATGGATGTTCGCCAGTCAAATCAGCACAAAACAGTCAGAGGAAGATGTTGCGTGTAAACCCTTGCCACATCTAAGACGAACTTTTTTTTTTTTTAATCACAGTTGCAGAAGCATTAGTGTCTCCTTTAGGTTCCTCGCCCCTATTAAAAAAAAAAAAAAAAATTTGTTTGTTGGTATCACGAAAATCCGATTCTAATCTTCCTCCTTACGGGCTGCCCACACAAGCACCAGAGCTACAAGATAGGGTCAGCTTAATCCAGCAACAACAACAACTTTTCTCTAGTAATTATTATGTTAGTGTCACCCATGTCGCTCTGTTCTTAGGCTAAGATGAAAATGATATATTACTTGAGGTTATAGAGAGACTTACAATAGTTAAATCTGGAAGCAGATAGCCAATACTTTCTGTTCGTTCAATTGCATTACCAGTATTTGTTAATAACGTGTACTAAATTTTTCCGTCTCACAGACGTTTTGAAGAAAACAATCAAGATAGATCATGACTTGTGAGTCCCTGTCTCTAGCTGGAACATGTTTGTCATAGAAGCGAGGCTCGGGTATGGAACATATTTTACGTTAATGTATCATGTTCAGTATGGTATTTGGCTGTTCACGTCTTGGATAAAGAAATTTGTCTGAAATTCATCCCTCTGAACCGGGTTAAAAATAGAATTATGATAAGTGATACGTGTCATTTTATCAAGGCAAATGTATATATCGTAAACATTATAAAAAAGATAAAAGTAAAGCAAGAGACACCCAACTGCAAAAACCAACGACGTTAAATCCACGAGAGTTGAGTGAGTCATCCCATGTAATGTTTTCAAACTCGTGGCCTTCAGTAGTTCATGATCGTCTAAAGATTAAAGGGAAATGTTCTTAGAATTTTTTCGCTAAAGCGCATTTTAATTGCATTGCCGTTTACTTATTTATTTTGGAGGAATCGTGAACACTAAAAATTGTTTCTGTGACATCCTGTGGCACGCTTCCTTGAACCTGAAGCCACGCGTCGCTTCCTCTGGGTAAAGGACAGCCAAAGGACTCCTTCGAGTGTTTCCTTTACCCTGGAACTTTAAACACCGCCTTCGGCTGTTTCGTGAACTCCCCACAATATTCCCACGTGAAAAGAATCTTGGAGAGACTGAACATTTCTTTTCTTTTTCCGATTTGATACGTTATTCGTTGGTAATTGAAGGTAATAATTGGTGTTTTGAATTTTTCGTGTAAAGCGGATTGGCCGAAGAGTCCAGAATATATATTTTTTTCCTAATGACGCTTCTGCTCCTGACTACGATGCGATGGCGGGAATTCGCCTGGAAACCGCTTCTCTTGTCCGAAAATTGTATTAACAACACCCATGGATTGGTTTCCTGCGGGTTTTGGTGGAATTGGCCATGACTCAAAGGAAGTAGTTTTAGCCGGAGCAGCCGACCGTATAACCGGATATTCCTATCTGTGGTTGGGGAGGGGGGAAGGGACGTATTCACACACGCACGAACAAACCGAAATCTCACCTGGACGGGTACCAAGTTTCTGCTCTGCATCCGGTCGGGTTGAGCGTGGAAGAAGTTTATGGCTGCGGTAGACGCCGACAGCCACGCCAATTAATGACTCCTGTGATCAACACATGATAATCAGACCGTTTACCCTGCAACAGTTTCATTTACATTTCCTTTCTTCTTTTCAGATGATTGCCTCAAGGTTTTTTTTTTTTTCTTTTTTTTAGATAAACAATTTCTTGGTTACAATTTTGGATATCTAAAGTAATTCTGTATCAATTTTGCTATGGAAGTCTCCCAGAAATGGAATGCACTTCGGTGAAGAAAAATTATACCACGATGAAATTAGTAGAAGTCAGAATTTCAAGAATATAATAAAAATACGTATATGAAGTGTTGGTGAGGAAGAAGATAGAAAGATGAAAACAGGGCTTGGTGCGTGAAAGTGAAAACAGTCTCTCTAACAATCATTCATTTTCTTGCCATTCCCTTGAGTCATTACCCACAGTTTTACAATGAAAGGAGCTTTGGAACCTGTGGTAGTTGGTTGGTCATGTGGCAACGTGGCACCTCAACAGAATTAGGTACCAACGCGATTAGAAACAATCCGCTTGCGCCAACTCTGGAGGTATGGACATAATTCTGGTAATTTCAAACATACATAGGATTGCTATCAAGAATATATTCTGTAGTGTTTCTAAATCTTACTCGCCATTGTTGGCAAAAGGAAATCATCGTTCTGTAGAGCCGTTTGGGATGACATAATGATCGTGGAAATTTGTTGATTACAGCAGATACGCTGTATTACAGTATATATATATATATATATATATATATATATATATATATATATATATATATATATATATATATGCAGAAACTTGAACATTTGTAAATCATGTGGGATAAAAACGAAGTTTTGAAATGTCAGGTAATGCAGATATATAATCAACACGCAGGAATATTTGCTAAAACAAGTAAAATGAAAGATCAGAATTCTTCGACGTAGCTCGTAACGACAGTGATAATGGTGTCTAATTAGTTTTTTTTAGATGTCTGAGGGAAATTTGCGTGCAAATTAGAGGTGGATAACGCAATATGTTGGTCGGCGTTTTGCTGACAAGTCTGGAGTGTAGGTGACTCAGTAATGGCTGTGATGCTGCACGGTTCTTTGTGTAGGATTCGATCTGTGGCTCATTAGTTGAAGGATGAACTTGAACCTACAGCGTGTATTATCATGTTTCTTGTTAAATTACTTAATTTTAATAGGGTTATTATCAGTGTAAAATACCTATCAGTAGCAGGACATTCCTCTCTCTAGCAAGGGGGAGAGGAATGATAACAAACCTACATAAGTGGATGAATTGGTTTGTTAGAAGAACAAATGCGCTTATCTTCCTCGGACGCAATCAACTATGACATTGTGTATTAAGGAATTCAGTTTTATTGCTGACGAAAACACGTGAAGCTTATGTTTATGCATACACATGCATGACCTCTCCGTAGACAGGTTGATAATTCAATACATAAATTAATGCTCAGTTATACTTATATATCATGGAATCCTTCAGACCCATAAATTACTTATAATTAGAAGAAAATGGACTTTATTATCTCTAGTAGACCGATTGGCCAGAAGATTTTGTTCAATCTCTTCCGAGCTGAAGCCAGATATGTGTCCTCCTGACGGTTCTGCGCCAGCTCCTGTTTCAGGGTGAATGTAATTGATAAGACTCGGGCGCAGCGGCGGACATATGATCAGCGCACTCTCTCTCTCTCTCTCTCTCTCTCTCTCTCTCTCTCTCTCTCTCTCTCTCTCTCGGGCGTGATTAGTTGACACCAATATTTTTCCCTCGTTTCCTACTCACGCGAACCCTTCTACACCTGGTTTTCAGTTACAGTACCTTTTACGAGAGAGAGATTAAATAGCAATTGCCATAAAGTGCCTGTTGGTTGACACTTCAGTTCATATATAAATCATACAATGTAATAACGAGCTTTTCACAAAATATTCCTTAACGCATCGATGAGTGTATCAATATGTTCTTAAAAGCTCAATTAGCGCTAGTGCTCTGTTTACATATGAATTACTTTGAGCTTAGTTGATAGATACAGGCTCCTTGTCTACTTTTGCAGAAATGTTGATTAATTACGGTGACTACTGGCCTAAGGTAGAAAACAGGGAAGCAAATATGCAAAGGAGGTCCTTGCAAAGAAACTATGCAAAGAACAATGACAGTTGGGGGTTGGATGAAACCCCATTATAAACCATCTTAGGGGTCCCCAATATAACCGTGCCAAGATTCATGCCCATCGGACCAGCCGATTGGCCGTGAATGAATGACAGACGGACGGACAAACATTACACCCAATATAATATTGTGGGAATTTTCTTTTGCGTCCAAATGTTTGTTGTTTTTCAGGTAGTGTTTGGTACCAACAGTAGTGGTTACTCGTTGGATTTCGAGAACCGATCATTGAACGATGAAGTTAGTGGAAGTGAAGCTGAAACTCAAATCTGTGAAAATAAATCAACACTGATAAACCGACCCTGTGCTGTCCCCCACGCCAAGATAGACTGCCCGTAGTCAACACTGCCTTTGATGATTCTGAATAGTTGACCGTATTGTTAATTCCGACCCCACGTTTTCATCTGGCACTTAAAAAAAAAAAACTTGCCATCCGATGACTCATGAAAAGTCGTTATTATTTTCAAGGTTTCCTATATCTTCAGAGAGAATGGTAGACGTGATACGTGTTTACCTCAGATATTTGGTTTCACGTCTGTTGGAATATTGTTCTCCAGTCGGGGTGACTTCAGCCCTCGGGGTCTTTGTTATTTGGGAAAAAGAATTGGATGTGCGCGGTGGCGTCATTTTCCCGAACATTGATGACTTATGTTACTGGTCACCGCCGGAAGGCATCCTGTTCATACGTCGTTTAAAATCCTTATTTTGAGAAAGTTTGTCCGATGTTGCCTTTTGTTTCCTGTCAGAATCCTCTGACAGTGGGATTAGTGCGAGCTGCACATTTGGCTGAGGTTTACTACTTAACTGTCAATTATAAAGTTGCTATGCTACTACACTGCCCATTGCATTTGTTGCTGATTGGTTTTTTTATTTTTTATTTTTTATTTTTTTTTTTTTACCTTTTATATGATTTTCCTTCTCCGTTTTTTAGCCTCTTAAGGTCATTCCAGTTTGCAGAAACTTGTGTGTTAATGCCCTTTTTGACCCGTACTGTGTAAATATTTGCTCATACTGGATTAAAGGAAAAATAATGTCAAGAGTATTTCTGTGGGAATATGAATCAAAATATAGAATTTGGGCCAACTACCAAGCGCTGGGACCTAACATGTCATTCAGTGCTGAAAGGGAAATTAGTGGTAAGACGCTTTTAACGGGGTAACAGGAGGAAAACATCGCATAGTTACACTAGGAAACAATTGTTAGAGAGGGTGGAAAGTCAGATGTAAGGAAAAGAATATGAACGTAGGTATATTACAAGAAATAAGAGAGGTTGCAGCTAGGGGCCGAAGGGACGCTGCAAAGACCCTTTAAGTAATGCCTATAGAGCACCACGTGAGGTGCACTGACGGCACTACCCCCTGTGGGTGAGAAGTTTACTCACTGCATGCTGTCACCATTTACATGTTGACCCAGTGAGTTGAGGAGGCTGTGACCCCAGTATGCATTTCTTGGGTAAGCTAGCGGTCAAGTGGAAGAAAAATGTCAGATGCTTCTGTTTCACCTACATTAAGAGGTCGGTTGCCTGATGCGCCTTCTCCACTGCCTTCTATCAAAGGCACCATCATGCCGTCCGTCCGTCTGCATCCGAACTACCTGAGCGCCAGTCTGTTTCTTTCTGGCACACTCTGCTTCCTAAGTGAGTGCTTCGATTCTTAGAGTGGACCAGATGTACGATATGGTCGCGTTCCCTAAAATCCTGTATGCGGTTCTGTCTACCCAAGCAGTAATATGTCGACAGTTGTGGATATATATATATATATATATATATATATATTATATATTATATATATATACTATAGAGTATATATATATATCTATATATACATATAACTATATATATCTATATAATATACATATATATACATACCTACATACATACATACATACTATACGTATATATACATATATAATATATAATATATATATATATATATATATATATATTACTGATATAGTAATATATATCATACAAATACATACACGTGTGTGTCTGTTTGGGGGAATTCAAGACTTTTGAATCTAAAAACATAACGTATGTAATGTACCTTAGACAACTTAATACGACCTGAAATAACCCATTATGATATGTTACTAAGTGATTCGTATCTAACGAGTGATATTCTGAAGAAGCTGCAAACTCAGATCAGTTGAGGTTTTAGGTGTATACTCGTATAGGGAGAGGTAATCGTTCGATACTTTATTTTTCTTCAAATCATAGTTCTTAACGTTGTTTATAATACGCTTCCTTGCATCGCGATGAGCTCACCTTTTTCCTGGTTTGCGCCGAAGGTTAGATACCTGATGTAGTTCAGTGCACATCTTGAATCATTTGCAGGATGACGGTATTACAAAATTCACTTGAGTTTACCAACATACACCTATGCGCATTAGTGTTTTGTATAGACTTGAACCATCAAAAGTTGTTGATTTTAGAGTTTGATGCGCCACGTAAGACATCATCAGAAAGAGTTAAGTTTGAAATACTTAGACCTTTCGACCCCGGGTGTCTCATCTTGGCGGAATTTGCTCGAATGGTGGGAATTGGCAAAGTCGCGTCATCGCCTCCCGATTGGGAGTAGCGCGGAGCTCTCTCTCTCTACCTGTGAGGACGGGGCCTGCCTTGGAGGAATACTATTATTCCTCCAACGGGTCTGCTATGGATGGATAGGGGGGGGGGGGGGGGGGGTGGGTGGGAGAGGGAGGGGGATACGACGTTTAGAAGAGATAAGTGGATTGAAGTCATCCCGGCGGGCCACACCGAAGTCAGGATCGGATGATAATGTAGACGTGCCTTCTTACGTCACGACTCCGGTTCAGTAGTAGTTGTGGATACTGGTGGAACGCCCATGTATTCCTGTTTACTTTTTATCCTCTTTTATATCCACTGCTGAGAGTCTATCCTATGAACACTGTTTTCGGGGAAGTTTTGGTTATATGTTTGCCCATTGTTTTTCTCTGGTTAGTTCAACCCGACCCAATACCAAAAGGCGTCTTCGTTGTAGACGAAGTGTGGCGTTCGAATTCTTGCGTGCGTGTAATCCAGTGGGAAAGTGACCCCCTCGTCCCAAGGACGTAGCCGTGGGACTTTTTCATTTACCACGTACTAACTCTGTTCCTCCCTCCTGACTCCGATATCCTAACCCTCATCCCATATCCCTTGTACCCCTTCCCGATGGACCTTCTCCTCCGCCTCCTCGTCTTCCTCCTCCTCCCTCTCCTCTTCTCCTCCTTTTCCTGTAATTCTGAGGTTAAAGGGAAGTTTTGGTTCACATGATTAACTCACTATTGAAGCGTTGTTACCTATCACGGCGATCATGTCCTCTTCTCTCCCATTTCCCCTTCTTTCGGTAATCTTGTTATTTGCTGAGTATTGTCAAAAGACGTCAGAAGCTTCATCGAAACGACCAGAATAGGTCAGCTGACGATATCCTGTGCGTATTACGTGAGAACTAATGTCAGACGAGCGACGATTATTGGGACCGAATGAGCACCGAGGAGAAAAAACGTGAGAGATTTGGTCACTTCCCCAGGCTGCGGATGCGCGCTGGAACTGACTGACTGCACGAGTTCCCAGCTTTGTCTTCTTCACTCTTGAATTGGTTGAGAGAAGAGAGAGAGAGAGAGAGAGAGAGAGAGAGAGATTCAGTGTAAGATGGTTACTGAAAGGAAGACATACCCACATGATAAGTAGTCAAGTGTGAGTTCATCTGTTTTTATGAGGGTACATGTCCGCGATCCTGCTATGCCCTTTGCATAGCTGCTGCTTATGTGTTACCTGCGTCTGCAGATGTGTGTATGTTTGCGCTGGCGGAAGCCTTAAACGTACTTATTTATTACCAATTCGACGGGGTTTTGTTGATGTGGAATACACGGCTGAAGGTTAGGGTTATGCCTTCACTGGTCTTGATTTATTGAGTGTAAACACGACCTGTTGGCTTTTGAACCAGGCTCTTTTTCGCTATTAGAGGTGGCTGGCAGTGGTGCTGCTTCCTTTGTTATGTCGTCTTGTCCTGGGAAGATACAGAGCGACATCAAAACTTTTATGATGTTATTGATTATTCAATCTATTTTCCCCCTATCCTTTATATCTTTTGTATTCATAGACTAGACTTACTTTTCGAGAACTGTAGGCCCCGCGAAAGATTAACGTAGGACCTGCATGTACTTCTCCGTCACACACTGTACTTGTTGTGAACCCAGTTAGGCTAATCATATTATTATTTTGGGTGATCACGTAAGCTGCCAGGTGTTGCAGCAACACCAGACAGACAGACAAACAAAGAGAGCGGAAGATAATTGATAACCTCTTTGACTACAAAATACAAAAAAGGATAAAGGATGGTAAATGCGAAATCTGCTTTTAGAGAGAGAGAGAGAGAGAGAGACAAACTTCTGCAATATTCATGTTGAATTTTGAAGGATCGGGCGTTGTCTCTCTCTCTTTTCGTGTTCATAATTCACTCAAACATCCGGTTGAAGTTGATTTTCAATGCCGAATCGCGCAAGTCTGTCCCCACGGACCCTTTGTGATTGTGAAGCCTCGAATTCAATATCTAAATGCAGAGAAACCTATTTGTAGCTACCAGTTAAGCAACATTCTCGCAACATTCTTTTAACATGAAATGTTTAGAATAATCTTTTTTCATTTTGTTGATAAATGATAAAGGAAAATGCGGTTTTGTATTAACGACTGCGATAAGAGCATTTGGTAGTCTTACTTTCTACGAGGCCTCTGAACGATGAATAAATGAACTCGCACTATTATTATTATTATTATTATTATTATTATTATTATTATTATTATTATTATTATTATTATTATTATATATTGCTGTTGCCGTTGTTGTTCCAAAATCTACGGGTAGGGAACACCGCATTTCGCCTTTCAAAGGTTAGAAGCGGGAAAATAAACTAATTCATAACTGAATGGTAATAAATACGCAGAATTTCACGATGCACACCAAAAGCTAATACACTGGTAGGGGCCTCGACCCCTCTGAAGATAATAGTATAATACCCGTATCTCACATATTCTTATCTGTATGTATGCCGACGTGTTATCGAAACATCGTTATCATGGAAGATCGTATTTTATGAAACTTGATACAAGTTAGGTGAATTCTGTCAGATGATAAACTCTTGGTGGATATTGATGAAGATTGAGGGTCATAGTAGTGCAAGAAAATCTTCATAACTTCCTTTTTAGAAAATCACCTGATAAATAGTTTAATCAAATTTAACTATTCAAATGTTTCTATTAGCTTTTTTTTATACATAAGATACTAGATTTATATCGTTTGTAACTGCTAACTTGAAATGTCAGGTTTTTTGTTCTGTTGCCGTCATTACTTGCAAACTAATAGATGGATTTTGCAGAAACGTGATCTTGTCATATTAATAGAATCTTTGGGAGAAATCAGTGGAAAGTCGAAGGTCAAAGACAACAGAGGTAGATTTCTGGAGGTTTAAATTCTTTACAATTGTTTTCAAAGATTTGTCTCTCTCAACAGAAAAGTTAAAGTTGTTTATTAAGCCCAGGTCAAAAATGCTTTATATTTCGTTACATAATTTTCATAGAAATGCATTGTGATGTTAACGCCATGATAATACAATTTACCTATTTAACCTTTAAAGGTTAAGGTCACTGAAGTGAAAATGGTAACGAGTTAATTTATTTACCGTTGAATGCCACTGGCGGAGGTATGCTTCCTACCAAGTACTCGTCTTTTGATGTTATAAGTGACAGTTTCCGACTGAGAAATAGTAAAGGGCCCCATACACTGAACGGCTGTCTGAATGATTGTATGAACGACTGTCTGTACGGTTGTCTGAACGATTGTATGAATGGCTGTCTGAACGATTGTATGAACGACTGTCTGAATTATTTTATGAACGGCTGTCTGAACGATTGTATGAACGGCTGTCTGAACGATTGTATGAACGACTGTCTGAACGATTGTATGAACGGCTGTATGAACGGCTGTCTGAACGATTGTATGAACGGCTGTCTGAACGATTGCCGTTATCGGCTTTAATGGTGCCCAGACCCGGGAAAGCAGATTTCATTATCACTCTAGAATATACTGGTGGTGTTAGGAATATATTTTGTTAGGAGAGTGACCATATAGTTTTGTTTTGCATTTATTGTATTGAATTGTAAATTGATAACTTAGAGGAAAATGGCTCAGTTCAATGTTCAGGAATTTTTAGCAGCTCCTTCCGTCCAAGTTTTGTCTGAAACCACTCTGTCTAGAGCACAGTGGAGCGCTTTAGCAGAGGCATGTGGTGGTTATGTGTCTACTAGTATGGTAAAGGCACAAATAAGATGTATTGCTATGGAATCATTGATAAACTCTGGTAGAATAACTGATGAAGATGAGTTAGAATTGGCTCAAGAGTTGTTGAATGTAGCACGTGCTGATCTCATAAATAAGCAAGCAGAAAAGAAAGAGAAAAGTGATGCAGAGTTAGAGCTTAGACGCATTGAAGCAGAAGAGAATTTGATTAAGCTAAAAATGCTTGCTGAAAGAGAGAGAATGCAAGCTGAAAGAGAAAGAATAGACAGGGAAAAACAAGAAAGAAGAGAAAGAGAAGAAGAAAAAGCAGCAGAAGAGGAAAGAGAAAGAATAAAAGAGGAAAGAGAAATCGCAAGACATGAAAGGGAAATGGAATTAATAAGAGCTAGATCCACATTACCTGTAACACCGTCTAACCCTAACCAAGGTAATCACGACCCTGTATTTGATGTAGTGAGAGTACAGAAGTTAATCCCTAAGTTTACTGAAGAAGCTCCAGATGAGTTTTTTGATCACTTTGAGAAAGTGGCTTCAGGTATGGGATGGCCAGAGGATAAATGGTCAGTTTTGCTACAAAGTGTCTTGATTGGTAAAAGGGAGAAGTGCTTATCTAGCCTTAACAGCTGATTCAGTGTAAAGACTACCAAGGTACTTAAACACAGTGTGCTACAAGTTTACCAGATGACCCCAGAGTACTACAATGAGAGATTCAGAAATTTAAGAAAAGATGAGAAGGGAACCTTCTTAGATTATGCTTACAAAGTGAGAAGGTGTTTCAAACGTTGGGTAGAAGCTGCTAAAGTTAAAAACTTTTGATGAGTTTAGAAGAGTTACTTGTTCTTGAACAGTATCTTAAGGGAATTCCTGAACATATAAGAGCCTATTTAAGAGAGAGAGAAGTGAAGAAACTTGACAAAGCCACTACACTTAGTGAAGATTACAATATAATCAGTAGCAAACGTAATTACAATGTCAAGTACCAGAGTCAACAACGCCCAGGTTTTAAGTCTTATCCAAATAACAGGAACAAATTTAATGGGAAACCTTCAAGTGATACTACTAAGAGTACACAAGGTAATACAACTCAGCAAACTAATGTGAAATCCTCATCTAGTTTTTCAAGACAGTTACAGAAACCTAATGTTGTCTGTTTCAAGTGTGGAAGAGTAGGACACTACAGTCAAGAGTGTTACCGGAATCAACAGCAGTCAAAACCAGTTAGTCAAGTTGTGAAACAAACTACGAAGAGCAGTGTGGGAAAGAATCAGACTCCAGACAAGAATGAAACTAAACAAGCTGAATGTTTAGCAACCAGTGGAAATGTTACCTCAAGCAGTGAGTGGTTAAGCAGTGTGGAGGCTTTTAAGCCATATATCTATGAGGGTATGCTGTCAACTCAAGAAGGAAGTATGCAGGTACCAGTCAAGATATTACGTGATACAGGGAGTAACCATAGTGTGGTAGTACGTGGTTCTCACCCTCAGTTGGAGAAGAGTCTTACAGGAGATTCAGTTATTTTGAAGGGTATATGAGGAGAGGAAGTAACTCCTATATGCCGCTTACACCGGTCATGTGAATTGGTGACAGGGAATGTTGATTTTGCTGTAAAGGACTCACTGGCTGTGGAAGGTATAAATGTTCTGTTGGGGAATGAAGTTGGTGGTGTGCCATTATTCCTTGTCCTGTAGTGACAGACAAACCATTGAGGATTAGTCCTACAGAAGAGTTGGAGAAGAATAACCCCCACCTGTTTCCTAATTGTGATATACCAGAAGTATGAAGAGGACTACGACTGTAAGTGAAGAAACTGAGGATTTACACACCCAAGAAGGATCAAGTGAAGGATCTTTGTGCTTAGAAGAATTATTCCAGGGAAGTGAAGTTTCCCATAGTGCTGACCAAGAAGAGATTTCCCAAGAAGATGAAGAAGACGACGACGAAAAAGAAGAACCTGATGTTCCTGAAGAGACTCCGAGTAGTCAAAGTGTTGCTGAAGACAGTAGTGAAACTACAGTAGCTGAGTTAGCAGATATTGAGAATTCAACCTTTGAAGTTGGTCAAGTGACAAGAGAGAAGCTGATGGACTTGCAGAAGAAGGATGCATCGTTAACTGATTTGTTCTTCAGAGTTGTTGATCGAGAAGAGATGCAACAAACTCCTACCTGTTACTATCTGAAGGAAGGTTTGCTGATGAGGAAGTATAGACCTACAGATATACCAGGAGATGCTGAATGGGGCGAATATCATGAAATATTTTTTCTGGCCTGGACTTCACAGAGATGTTAGCAGGTTTTGTCGTGAGTGTCATACCTGCCAGATAGCTGGAAAACCGAATGAAACCATCAAGAAAGCCCCCCTACAACCTATAGAAGTTAGAGGAGAACCCTTTAGCAAAGTGATTATAGATATGGTTGGACCGCTGCCGAAGACAAAGAAAGGAAATGAGTATTTGTTGACATTAATGTGTCCTGTGACAAGGTATCCAGAAGCAATCCCTGTTAGAAACATATCTGCCAAGGTAGTTGCTGAGAAACTTGTGGAGTTTTTCTCAAAGTTTGGTATACCAGAAATTGTACAAAGTGACAGAGGAACAAACTTTACTTCAAAGTTATTCCAGGATGTGATGAATTTGTTAGGAGTGAAACAACAGTTATCCACTGCCTATCATCCAGAAACTCAAGGTGCCTTGGAAAGGTTCCATCAAACATTGAAAAGTATGCTGACAAAGTATTGTTCTGAGTCAGGAAGAGAATGGGATGTTGGTTTACCATTAATGTTGTTTGAAGTTATGAGTGCTTATCAAGAAAGTATGGGATGTTCACCTAATGAGATGATTTTTGGAAGAGAAGTGAGAGGACCATTGAAGATTCTTGCAGAAAATTGGGAAGAAAATCAAGAGGAAAGCCAAGCAGAGTATGTGAAGAACTTAAGGAAGAGATTAGAAAATTCTCTTTAGAAAACTTGAAAATGAGTCAAGAGAAAATGAAAAGGAGATTTGATGCTAAGGCTAAGCTAAGAAGTTTTAGTATTGGTCAACAAGTGTTAGTGTTCTTACCTGTCAAGAGATTTCCCCTGTATTACTTAAATGTCAAGACATTTAAGTAATGCACTGTAGGCATTACTTAAATGTCTTTAGAGCGTCCCTTCGGCCCTTAGCTGCAACCTCTCCTTTCTCTTACTGTACCTCCTTTCATATTCTCTTTCTACCCTCTGACTTTCCACTCCCTCTAGAAATTGTTTCCCTGTGCAACTGCGAGGTTATCCTCCTGTTACACCTTAAGGAATGTCAATTTCCCATTCAACGCATAAGACCTCAGAGGTCCCAGCGCTTGGCCTTTGGCCTAAATTCCATATCCTATTCTAGTCTATAATAAGATGGAAGTAAAGTTGTCTGAATGAAAATGAAGAAGCTTCTGTCTCGGTCATTGTGTAATTCTTAACCAAAAAGTAATTTCCGCTCGACCACCTGCGGCCCAGTTCTTGTACTCGGGTGTCATGTGTCATATGGATTCCCCTAAAAATGAATAGCCATCGGGGATTTCTTTTTTTATGCGTCTTAACGTGGCAGCTGCAACAACCAGGAAATCTAACGAACAAAGAAGAAGACCAAGACGGCAACAGCCGCGGCTAGACCCAACAATGGAAGATTAGTCGCGAGCATTCGTTGACTGCTGCTACCTACGTGCTAATTAAAATCTCTCTCTCTCTCTCTCTCTCTCTCTCTCTCTCTCTCTCTCTCTCTCTCTCTCTCTCTCTCAAAAGAATAAGAAGATTTATTCATTTGTAATCCAGATTTCATATTATGACAGCAATTGGCATTTATCTACAAATTTTTCAGTTACCTTCGGTGTACAATTTTCATCAGAATATTAATGGATATTAATTAGCAGGAACAGTAAGTTGTGCAGATACACACGTGTATATATATCGAATATTTTTTAGATAGTTGCATTTAAATATAAATATCTAAATGTAAATATATATAAATATATATATATATACATATATATATATATATATATATATATATATATACGTATATATATACTATATATATCATATATATATATATATATATATATATATATATATATATATATATATATATACGAATAATATTTTAGATATTTACATTTAAACAGTTGACTCGCGCCCACTCGGGGTTGACAAACGAACACGGGTCCTCCGGCTTGTGACCTGAACATGCTTACCACCGCTCCGGACGATAGGTGTGATTAATTACAGTATTTGATTATTGATAAGCGAATTAGGAAGAAAATTATCACCGAATCACCCAACTTAGAGACTATATTTTGATGTCCGGGAGCATTTCCGAATTATAAGAGAATACCGACAAGACGATTAGGAAACGACCCTTAACGTCAATTATGGGCATAATATACCTCCTCGTAGGGTGGTAATATCGTCAGTGCACCTCACGTGGTGCATCGTAGGCATTGTTTAAGGTTCTTTGTAGCGTCCCTTTGGCCCGTAGCTGCAACTTCTTTCATTCCTTTTCCCGTACCTCTGTTCATATTCTCTTTCTTCCATCTGACTTTCCACCCTCTCTAACAATTGTTTCTCAGTGCAACTGCAGCTTTTCCTCCTGTTACACCTGTCAAACCATCATACTGTCAATTTCCGTTTCAACGCTGAATGACTTCATAGATCCCATCGCTTGGCCTTAGGTCTGAATTTTGTAATCAAGATCCAATATACCCTTGTGTTCTTAATAGCCTATATTGCACGTTAAAACAGAACTGAAAACTTTCCTGTAAGATAGAGGCATATATTGCTGCAGAAATATACACCTAAGGCGAACAATGGCTTTGAAGTAAATTTTTAAGACAGTAACGTAACTGACATCAGTCGTAAATCCCACCCTGTGGTAGGGGTGTAAGAATATTACCACTTTAGGTCCTGCGTGTCGTAATAGGCGACTAAAAGGACAGCTGCTGCCTTGCAGTCGTGCTTTTTTAGTAAAAGGCTAGGCCCACCTCCAGTAACTGTGGAAACTTCTGCATTGCAGTCTTACTCTTTAGTAAAAGGTTAGGCCCACCGCCAATAACTGTGGAAACTGCTGCCTTGCAGATGGACTTTTTAGTCAAAAGCAAGGCCCACCGCCAATAACTGCGGTTGATGACAGCAAGGGCATGCGGTCCTAAAACCCCCATTGCCAAATAATAAACCATGCCTGATGTTATAAGGAAAGGCGCATCAGGCAACCGACCCCTTAGTGTAGGGATAACGTTGGGAAAAAAGAACTGAAAGCAATCGTAAATTGGTGCAAATTATAATGGTTTCGGTTGAGAAGAGAATTAAGTCGCTCCTTTAGCATCAGACAATGACAAATTGTATCGAATAAGGATTTGGAATTCCCTTTAGACTTTCGTCAATGATGCCTTAAATTACGACCGCTTAGGTGAAGTCTAGATTATATGTTTCTGAAATGTAGTCATATAACTACGTTGAAGATAAGTGAATTATGTAAGCACTCGGAAAATGACCGGATGATGATTTTGAAATGTCATCCAACAGTGACTGGTAAGATCAGAAAATTTCAATTAAAAATAAAACAAGAAAACAAGCAAAATATGGAATAAGACAGCGTGTAATAAAAGTACGCTGAGACGACATAGCTAAAAATTACGACAAATAATCCCCTTGATTCTAGTAGACCAAAAATTGACGTACAGACTCAACGTTAAAGGAATTGAGCTGGAGTTTCCATACTCTGATCCTCCAGACTGTCTGACATTGGTCGAAGTTTAATGTTGGGACCACGGTCTACGTGGTTGGGGCTTTGGACCTTGGATGGGACTTTGCGCACGTTCGCGAAGGTGATGGGGTGAGTAGATGGGTTACCTGGGGAGAGGTTTTTCCCAAAGATCGTACTCGTTTTTGACCTTGAACTTTTTCGTTATTGGATTATGTTTTACTCATTTTTTTTTCTGGCAGGGATTCTATACCGGCTTGCCATGGGACTTATCCAATGAGAATAAAAAAAAAAACTATGGTAGAGTTATATATCTGTGAGAAAGTCTGAGACCTTTTGCGTCACGTAGCGTTGGAGGTGTTGATGATGAGGATAAGATAAAGTACTTGACCACTATGTATATATAATTCGTTAATATTTGCCGTCTGGATTATGTAACATTCCTTTTTCCTAAAATTTTGGATAAGTTATCGGTCTCGAAAATCTTTCATTTCCAGGGGTAACTTATGAAGAAATAATCTCTGTTAGAGTGTGTGGTCCTAATCCTACATTTATGAGAAATGAATTCTGACTCTTCCATTCAACCGCAAAAGAGAGTAAGAGTTTGTTTTGGTATATGAATGTATGCAGAGGCCGAAATATCACTATTCTTAGAATAACTCCGCAATGGAGAGTATTTTGTCATTGGCCATATTGAAGGAATATCCCTGGAACTTGCCATCATGATTTCTAGGAGCTTTTGTTTGTTTCACAAGAGGTTTTTTTATATTGTCATTAGTTCAGCCTTCTGGGTCTCCCAACTCTACGAATAATACATTTGGATTCACTGGATATATCGGACTTTGAGCAGAACGTGAACATATATATTTAAAAGCACTATCACCTCATGAATGTCTGATAGCACTGGAAATAAGTTGCACCGTGTATAGCAAGTATCATACCAGCGAGTTCCTCATTATAGTCTCTGAGATGGCAAGGAAATAGTTGCATGACGTTGTACTTAGTAACAGAGCTTCAATTCGAAAGGGTAAAAAAGATTTAAACTTTTTTATGTTTCTGGGAAATACTGAGGAATGCCATGCTATTAATGGTTACCAATTTATGATCATAGGGCAAAGGGCGAATTCAACGAGTGAAATAGAATTCATAAAGACAATTTCGCTATCATTCTGCTACGCAGATGTTCACAGAGAACCGTCTCGATCATTTTTAAATCGTTAAACGAACCATGTCCAATCTGATCACCCGACTGAGAAATCAGCAGTCAAATCCACTTATCCAATATATCTTAAACAGTGGAGCGCGATGATGATCTAAATTGTGGGAGAGATGGGATAATGAGACATCTGTTTCTTAACTGACGTTTTTCTTTTCGTATCATGGATGGCTTCATTCACTGCGTAAGCTTGTTCATTTCTTTCAAAAACTTGCATGATTCAGATTTTAATTTTTTTCTGTATTAGTTACCATTCTTCTGTATTCAACTGTTATGATTTTTGACTGGCATCATGTCTACGTTCTGTTGTATTCTTGCTGTGACCTGAAAACTGCCTTGTTTTGTTTCTCTTCGTTTCTCTTGGAGATGCATATTATTGCCGTTTATCTAAATATTAAGAAATGTCCATCAAATTTACTGTTTCCTATTGAGAACTATATTCAGTGTCGTTATGTATATTTTCGCTGGCATTTTTACACTTTACATATACAGGATTATGTTAGATAGTTGCTTTTCACGCTTCCTTTTTAGGAAACAGTATCTGCATTCCGTAGTGTTTTCTGGACGAAAAATAATTTCTATGATACGAGCCTTCTTATTATTGTGAGAAATGCTTGGATTAAACTGTGCATTTTCTCTTTTGTTTCGCGTAATTTAAATTTTTATCTACCATGGGCATCTCTGCATATGGTTTTGGACTGGAATAACGATTATTATTATTATTATTATTATTATTATTATTATTATCATTATTATTATTATTATTATTATTATTATTATTATTATTTTATTATTATTATTATTATTTATTTATTTATTTTTTGTCTATCACAGTCATCCTATTCGACTGGGTGGTTTTTATGGTGTAGGGTGCGGGGTTGCATCCTGCCTCCTTAGGAGTTCATCACTTTTCTCAGTGTGTGCTGTTTCTAGGAGCACGCTCTTATGCATGAGTCTTGGATCTACTTCGGCATCTAGTTTTTCCAAGTTCCTTTTCGGGGATCTTGGGATCGTGTTTAGTGTTTCTATCTTTATGGGTACAATTTCCACTGGCATATCTCATAGCCTTCTTATTTCTATTTTCAGGTCATGATACTTATCAATCTTTTTTCTTCTACTCTGGTGTCCCCGGTATTGCGACATCAAAGAGTGATACTTTCTTCTTGATTTTGTCAATCAACATGACGTCTTATTATTATTATTAATATTTAACACTTTCAAAATGGTCAAAGAGTGACGTTATCGGCTGCGCTTAATTATATACCTTCCCACCAAGAAGCACAATCAGATTAAGCTTTCCCAAAGGCTCCTGGAGAAGGCTGTGTTTTGCCAACACGTAGTCCCATCCAAGCCACCCTGGTATAGGCTCCAGGTCATCAAATTATCTTGGTTCTGCGTGCCGTTGGAGCGGAGCAAAAGGCTATTATTTAAGTTCGCTGGCCTTGGGCGGCTGTGACCTTTCGGGAGTTCTATAAGAATGTCTACTTATAGTTTATATAACACTAATAATGTTGAGGAAGATGATGAACAGTAATCATCAACATATACTATTCTGGGTTTGAATGAACGCCCTTACATAGCTTCTCTTGTCTTTGAAAGGGTTTCTGTCAGCATAGACTTATGCGTAAGTAAATCGAGAATTGTCCGTGTCACATTTTCAGTGTCTAAGTAATTCAGTGTGTTGGCTTAGTTTCTTATTCATTATTCATTTTCTTACTCTCAGTCTTAAATTATCATTTGTTGGTCGTCACAGTAGCAAGACCTCTCTCTCTCTTTCTCTCTCTCAGTCTTAAATTATCATTTGTTGAGTCACAGAAGCAAGACCTCTCTCTTTCTCAGTCCTAAATTATCAATATTTGACAGTCCCAATAGCTAGAGCCCCATCCCCCTTCTCTCTCTCTCTCTCTCTCTCTCTCTCTTCTCTCTCTCCTCTCTCTCTCTCAGTTCACAGTTTCAAAATACCATTTTTTTGACAGCCCCAACAACAAAACTCTCTCTTCCTCTCGGTCTTAGAATGAAGCATGTGCCACCGTGTTTTACTATCGCGGTTTTTAGTTATGGACTCTATTTTTCGTTGGTAATTCTCATCCGTCGTTCGGCAGGTAACCTTCAGGTGCGTTGTCCTTCCTTTTTCTATCGAGACACTTCACATCATTAACGATTTTAAGAAGCCCTCTGAATTTGGTTCTTTTCAGTTTACTCAGTGAATTCATCGTTTGTAATTTAAGTAATTTTCAATTTTTTTATTTGGGATTTATTTTATTTATGATAATCATTCAATCGTTGTGTGAGTTCTGAAGTGGAGTAGTCATTATCAGGTTTGTGCATCGTGTAGTTTCATAGTTGTTGTTTTGACTGAATAATACCATGATTGCCCTTTATGACGTCGTAGTTCTGTTGAGGCAACGTCACCAGTAAACCAAGAGTCGTTGAGTCAGCTGCTTCCTTCCTGGAATTCTCTTTTACTGCTTTCTGTGCAGTCTTAAGTTCAGGATATGATTCATCATCTGTTCATGAGCTTTAGTGTTTTTTTTTTTATTTCTGCCTTCTGATATTTGTGGTTTTTCGTTTTGGTTTAATTTTTTCCTATATTATTGTATTCGCTTCGTTGTGATATGTTTTGACGAGTGTTTTTCAAACAGTTTTCTGAGAGTGTGAAGAAATAAATTGTTATTAGGTAATTTACCGGTTTTGCCTTTCCGTTTAGAGAGAGAGAGAGAGTTTCTGTAACATAGAGCATATGTTTTACAGTTTATTTTGTTAGATATCGTGAAGGCCGTAAAACATTGTGAAAAACGTGGGGGTAGAAGATCGTCCATACTTCAGACGAGGTCAGTTTTCGGGGAAGACAGAGGGACTGAGTCTCTCTTAAAAAATCATTCAAACTATTATTTTCCTCTCAGTTTGACAGCCCAGCTTTTCAGCACAAAGATCAACGACTTAGAGAGAGAGAGAGAGAGAGAGAGAGAGAGAGAGAGAGAGAGAGAGAGAGAGAGAGAGAGAGAAATTTCAATTACGAATTTTCATTAGCACACATTTGATAATTGAATAACAGGGAAATTTTTCCTTACCACAGGATAACGAGGAGAAGAAACAAAAGAATGAGAACGGAATAAACCTACAGTATTTAAAATTAAAGACATATTCTCAACTGGACGAGCTCTGGTACGAAACAAATGCCAATAGTTCCCAGAAAAGCGTTGTGCGTTGCGGCAGGTACCAGATTTTGTCTTTGAATGAAACCAATAGAAACCCATTTTTTCAGCGGTCCGCTCAACACTTGCTTGTACTTTTCACGCATCGACTTCCAAAGTCATTGTAACTCGGAGTAAGGAGGTTTTCCCACGAATCCTGGAAGATCGGAAGAAAAATGAATCTGATGATAATGAACCAGACCTTGAATAGCCATCTTCACTTCTCACGCATTTTTGCGGCTACGTAACTTCATTATCATGGCGAAGTTCTCTGTAGTACCGTGCTGAGTTAAACTGGGATTTCCGGCTTCTGCTCTTCAGAAAATGATAGATCCTTTCCCCTTGTAAGATCATCATTATAGTCTATCGTCCATCGTAGAATAAGAGGCCACACCTCTTATCGACACCTTGCTCTCGACGAAGATTTGTATCGTTATTACCGGTACTTATGATGTTACTCATCCTTACTCCCCTCCGTAGGGGGGTAGCGCCTTCAGTGCTCTTCACGCGCGGTGCACAGTAAGCATTACTTATTGTTCTTTGCAGCGTCCCTTCGGCCCCTAGCTGCAACCGCTTTCGTTTCTTTTACTGTAACTCCTTTCATATTCTCTTTCATCCATCTTACTTGCCACCCTCTCCTAACAATTGATTCACTGTGCAACTGCCTGTTTTTACTCATGTTACACATTTCAAACCTTTAACTGTCAATTTCCCTTTCAGCGCTGCATGACCTTATAGGTTCCAGTGTTTGGCCTAAATTCTACATTCAATTCAAGGGTTCCAAAGGGCCACCTGCGTCACTGTAGAAGAGCCTGAAAAGAGGGATGCTCTCTCTTCTTTTTTTTTTTAAGAGGAAAACATCACTTTGTTCACTAACAACCGCTAAGCGTTATTTTATGAGCTTTTCCTCCATAACCCTAAGTTGAACTCTTGTTCAGCATAGTCAGGGAATTTCTGTCTGTCAACAATTTCATCGTTTTTGTGGTTGTTATAGTGCAAAGCGACAGGAAAAAATCTGTTGATCTTTCATCCGTATAAATAAATATCCGTGACAATGCAAACGTGGATTGACGGAATCCCTTCATTAACTGAAAACTGCTGTCGTCTTTTAGTTATGATGTACCGAAAGATATAAGACTTTCTGGAAAATATCTTTCTCGTTCATACCTAAAAGAAGACTGCTATCTGGCTTTTGTATTAAAATGTCAACAGACCTGTACGTTTAATAAAGGTCTATGAACAGACGTCCTATTTTCCTATATATCTCCTTCGCTGCTCCTTTTGCGCAATCAATTCCCTTTGGTAAATTAATCTCATATCGCTCATTCTTTTGCTTCCTGCGTTCTGCAGATTCGAGTCAGTTTTGGCGGATTTTGTCATTGTGGTTCCATCAGGGGTCAGCGGCCACGTAACCCAACCCGGCATTCTTGACTTGCGGCACGATTAACCAAAGGGGGCTCTAATCAAGGTGCTGCGATTGTTGTACTTTTGGTGTGAACTTGCAAATCACGCACACGATCCCACGTAGGAGTTGCGGAGAAGGCAAAGCTCTCTCTCTCAGAGAAACAAAATTGTTCGAAGGAGAGTTTTTCCCGTGAAGGAATTGTAGACCTGTATATTTTTGTTCTTTAATTACGACGTTCGCCGCAGCCCGAGATTTCAGTTGAGGACTTTACGTTGACGATGCGTGTAAAACTTGGGAGTGGCAAGAGGCAAAGTGGAGTAGAGAGAGGGAGGGAGTTGAATGGGAAGGTTGCTGGTGCTTGGAGAGAGGTTCACACGGGGCATGACTTCACAATTGAGATAATGACCGGGTAATTGCCCCGCTGTAGAATAACTAAAACCGGAAATGGTACCCTGATTCGTTTGTCGGTCCCCGAGGAACTCGTCGGCAGCATGGCGCCGACGACGCATGGCTCGCGACTCCCTTCGAAGGGGATTTTACTTAGTCTGAGGCATTTCTGCGGTTGCAAAGCAAAGAAGGGCTCGTTGTACTTTTATACGTTACACAACAAACTTAGTTCTTATTTGGATTTCCAGTCTGCCGAAGGAGTTGAGATGCATAATGGGTGCTACTTTGGCTTGTTGCCTACGTGTCACCTACTCGGAGGTGCTAGCACTAAACATGGCGGAAACTCCTTGGGTCGACGCCATGTTCAGTACTAGCCCCTCGGGATCCAAAGTCTTATATATACCCATTTCTAGATAGTGTGGTCGACAAATGATATTAATAAACGATATCTTGGTGCAGCCTTCTACTTTACATTTACCATGCGGTGTTTAGTATTATGCTCCGGAGTAGGTGACGCGTAGATAACAAACCAAAGTTGCACCGCTATTGACATGATATGTAGTGGTGTCTCCGGAAAAATCGTATCGAAATTTTGTCCAGATTTTCTTGGTGACCCCATTCGGGGGACTTGTAGCGTGAGAATTCAACATTTAAGGAGTAGTGGATTTAACTGGATCTTAACTCAGAGAGCAGCACTGCATAAGTTTGATATGCTAAATACGGTAGAATTCTTTCTGCAAATGTTGACAGATCAAGTGTTTTCCCTTCTATCCAAAATCATCTTGGTTATTTCCTCATAAAAGTAATGAAAATGAACAGATACGGACATTCCTTATTGTCGCTTGTCAGCGGAACTTGCTTCTGTGTGAATATGTTACTTCACTTGTTTATCAAAATAATAGACAAAATTTTATCAGGTAATGGTGATAATGATGTACCATAATATTCGAAATTGTTAACATTGATTATTATTGATAAATACTCTTTTGTGATATGGTTTGCTCGCTCTTTCTTACATAAACGGCGAAATGTCACTGCAGTAATTTCGTTACAGACTGGGTTGCTGAACAAAGGGCTTACGATTAATGGAGTAAGTAAAGGTCGACCACCCTTTTTTTGCTCAAACACATAAAATGATGGAAGGTGTTGGTTCTCCAGAATACGAGAATTCATCCTGAACTCGCTTAAGCAGCTTATATATAATTTCATTCTGTAGTCGTGATAAGGAGTCAAAAGACCCCTTTTTTCGAAATTAGTTAGCTACCTCGGTTGTTTCTTTCTTCACTGGTACAATATTCTTTAAAAATTAAACCGTAAACTCTTCTCCTCTTGTCAGAAACAATTTCTTAGCTCCTCTGAAAAATGTAGCCAATTTGACTAATTATGTATGCATTTTCGCGTAAGCAGCCCAAACCGTCTAACTACGATCGTTTGGGCCAGTCTCCCCAAAGTTGTACGCATAGAAAACGATAGAAGACGGCGACGAAGCGTAAAGGCGGAAATCAGCCAAAGAGGAGGCGAGCACATGTACCGGGATGAAGTACCCTGTACGTGTCTTAACAGTCATAAATAAACTTTGATATTTTGCATCTATGTTTCCTTTGTGTACTGAAGATATGATAAAGTTAGGTACGTTCAATCTCTTTTAATATTTTTTTCAATTACTCGTTCACTGAACATCAGACCTTAATTTAAGAAAAGATGTTTACCAGCAACTTGCTATATCCGCAGCACACAGACCTTCATTGAAGCTTCTTCGTTTAATAAATACCATTGCTGTGAGATGGTAACAGCAATTACCTTTAATTTTTCTTACCGACAGTTTTTCACAGCAACCTACCAAAGGTATGCTAAAAATGAAGGGTAAAGACGAAATTTGATAACCCTGCCATTCAAAGTAATAGGCAGAAATTGGTAAGGGGCTGAAAGTACAGTAGATGTGGGCTCAAACTTAGCACCACTACGTTTGTGGTTCGAAGAATACTAAATGTAAAAAAAAAAAAAAAAAAAAAAAATACTGGGTGGGTAAAGTCAACATTACCGACTGTTAAAAAATACTAGTAATTACAATTATAGCTAAATTTTTGGTGATCAGTTCCTGTCTGCAGAGATTCTGTAAGCTGAAAACTTATTTTGGTCAGTGTTGGAGTTCATTCAATCTGATTAGTGAAGGCAATCCATTAAGTATATCTTAGTTTAACCAGACCGTTGAGCTGATTAACAGCTTCATAGGGCTGGCCCGAAGGGTTAGATTTTTTTTTTTTTTTTTTTTTTTACGTGGCTAGGAACCAATTGGATACTAAGCAACCTGACCCTACAGCTTATTGTGGAATCCGAGCCACATTATATCGAGAAATGAATTTCTTATCACCAGAAGCAAATTCCATTGGTTCCGCATTGGCGGCAGCGGGGAGCGAACTCGGTCTACCAGAAGGCTATTCATTATCAGTCGGCGCCTCAGTGGCGTGATCGGTATGGTCTTGGCCTGCCACCTCGGTGGCCGCGAGTTCGATTCTCGGCCATTCCACCGAGGGGTTAGAGATGTGTATTTCTGGTGATAGGAGTTCACTCTCGACGTGGTTCGGAAGTCACATAGAGCCGTTAGTCCTGTTGCTGAATAACCACTGGTTCCATGCAACGTAAAAACACCATACACTAACCATTCATTCAGTTATCCTGGTAGTGTTCAGTATGTCACGCTGAAATGAAATGACGTTGTTTGCGAGCCAATAGAAGGAAGTAAAATGATCAAAGAAATCATGAATTCATTAATATTAGCATTATCATGATCATTGGTTTTCCCACCAGTCGGCACGGTATGAATGTCGTTTTAAGATAATCACAAAGATACAACAACTTCCAGACTGGCACTTATTATCAAAACACTCGCTGTCCAAAGTGAATCATTGGTATCACTTATAAAGGCCCAGGGCGAGTCAGGTCGAACTAAGGCAACGGCAGTAATTACTTGGTTATCCGTTTACATTTCATCACGACCTAATGACAGTGGGAATGACCTCTGAGGAATGCAGTCACTCGGTTAGGTAACTAAATCCAGATTTTCCTGTGGGAGACAAATGCTGCAGCCCCATAATGCAATTGAGATCGAACGCAGATTTTAGAATATACTAGATATTTTATTGCGTGGAAAAGACGGAAAGATATTATAGCTGCAGACCGCGTGTTTAAAAGGAGTCGATCATTATTCTGAAATGCATGCAGTGGATGATAATAATAACAAAAATAATAATAATAAAATAATAATAATAATAATAATAATAATAATAATAATATTGATAATAATAATATGAATATTAATAATAATACTAATGATGAAGAAATTCACAGTGGAGTAAAGAAATATATATATATATATATATATATATATATATATATATATATATATATATATATGTGTATGTATATGTATATGTATATATATATATATATATATATATGTATATATATTTATCATATATATAATACATACATACTACATACATACATACATACATATAGTCATCTTTACACCACTGTGCATTTATTCAGCATTTTAGTGACTCGTGCTATTATGAGATTTTTTTGAATAATAATTATGATAAACAGCTGTTAAGTTTATAACATTTGTTTATAAAATATAAAAGTTAAGCAGGGGAACATTAAAAAAGCTAAACTATCAATAATAAATGCAAAAGCGATGAGAGATGCGGTATAGAAACCGGCAGATGATAAATGATTACGATGAAATCAGGTTCTCTATTACATTGTTGCATTCCTTAGAGACATTAACCTCTATAATGAAATTTAGTATTGACCTTTTGGTACGTTGCCTGGTGTAGTATGTACACTTTTGCAGTTGTGTACATAAGCATGTTTATGTTTTTTTTCCTTTTTTACACTGTTAAGGTTATATGCACATCCAAAATGCAAAGATATCAGTTTTTAATGAAAATATAAGTTATTTTTACAAATGCCAGTTTTTACCATAGTTTTAAAATTATTCTTTTATTTGATATATTTGATTTATAAATTCATCGTCATCATCTCAAACCAAATTCATTATAGCATTTAATAATCCCTCTTGATTGCAGTGCTTGGCTTCAAGCCTACATCTTTATATACCACTCCATTCCATCTACAGTA
>NC_087213.1:30824929-30844929 GCF_015104395.2 Macrobrachium nipponense
TCGCCTTCATTGGATTCTGTTTATATCAGTATCACATGTCTCCATGTCTTTTATGATTTAAGGCACCTATATATCTGTCATTTGTACATGGTAGATAATGCCTAATTAGTTCAGATTACATTGCGAGGAAAATCATGGCAGACTTGTGCGTAGAAGTGTATGAATGAGATGGATGTGTAGATGTTTTTGTGTATGGACGGAGTGAACATGAGGTCTCATGTGTATGTGACACAGCTGAGTCAGTGGCCAGGGATCTCATCAAGTTGCCGTTAGAGTAGCTTCTATTCATATGTTCGAATCATTGTGCAATCCGTTTCCCTGTCATCAACTCTTCCTTCAACTTGTCATTTTTTCCTGTTCCGATTTTACTTCTTGATCACTGCGATTGGCAATATCAACGATGCAACTCGCTGGCGACGTTTAAAGGCTTTTGTCATGATTATATGCATGCTTAAATTTCTATAGTATGTTTTCGTTCAGCTTATTTCCTTTTTATTTTTGCCTTGAGGATGTCAAATGCTGACGAAGCACAGATCTGACTCATCCAATAAAAAATACCGCCAAAATATTCATGGGTTGTAGCCATTTATTACTGACTTTTTGATGACAGATGGACCTCTTTGGGGTTCCTTTAATACTCTCTCTCTCTCTCTCTCTTCTCTCTCTCTCTCTCTCATCTAGCATTTCGACAGCTTATTCGGCTTGATATATGGATCATGATGATGATTATAACACTGATGGTGATTCGATATCTTGCGGGTTCAGTTCCTCGGTCGCCCCCACCGCAAAAGTAATGCGATTCATAATAAGATCACCAGGATCCACAGAAAATAAGACTCGCAACAGGATGGGGTTGGTATCGTCTCCGAATAACACGCCCTCCCCCCGCCCCCCCCCCCCCACCGTCCTATAGTCCTGTGATTAAGAGTTGCTGTCTTCGTTAGATCATCGCCATCTTGAATTCAATTCAAGATGGCGATGGTTAGATTGATGGTCGTTAGATTGAGCCCATTTTTATAAGGTTAGATGGTTAGATTGAGCCCATTTTTATAAGGGGTCGCCGTTGTGAATGAGTCGTCTCTATCGATTTGTGTCCTGTGTATCGTTCTCATTAATACCTTTTAATACAATATCATCCCCTACACAATCACTCCATCTCTTTCTTGGTCTTCTCTTCTTCCTTTTACCCCGCGCTTCCATTTCCATCGTACGTCTTCCAACATGATGTACCAAGGGCGATCTAACCTCCTTGGCTGGAAATGCTTTTGCTTTTGGAGCGGTCTGGGGCAGAATCATGAAGAGGACAAGAATGCTATTGAAGATGAAGTTTGATAATAATCAAGGACGAATTTAAGAAGAGTCGTAAGAGTAGACTGGTAGCCTTGATTTATTCTTCCCATGTACTCTGCTGTTACTCGATTCATTCATTTCTTTATTTATTTTTATTATTATAGGATAGCTGTCTGTATTTTTGTGCAGTTTCCTTGCCTGAAGAAAAAAAATTGTTTTAACCCTGAGCCTTGCAAGAGGATGAATTTTATAAGTTATACAGAAGAATGAAAACAGAAATAGAGGTGAAACGCCAATGCGATTTCCGCAAATATAAAATAGGAAATGAAATGACTGGCTGGCGTTATGACCAGTCTTGAGAAAATGGGATACCTAAATCATACGCAAAGAAACTTATCTAATCATTTCACCTTGCTAGAGGAGGAGAGTCTTGAAAACAAAACAGCAGCAGGGTCACTGTCTCACTGAATAAGCAAATTACCCTCTAGTTAGTCCTACCACGAAGGGAACAAAAGGAAGAAACGCCTCGTGTATGCCATTGTTACACCAAGCAGGGTTAGAGTAACTAAGATGGAAATGGTGAAATAAGGAAGCTTTAAGATATCTTGTTAAAATATGGTGTTGTAGGTCTATAAAGTAAACCCTTTACGTATGAAGAATTCTATTAAAACTAGTGTGTCAGTGGCAGGGTGATATTCCAAATGCAAAAAATATTTTGTCACGGTGGTATCGTAGGAATCGTTGATACCATTTCCATAGTTCCACAAACATGCAGTATTTATGCAGTGGGGCGGAACTATCTTGGTTTTATTTTTCTGGTTTTAGATCAGTGGTTCCCAAACTTTGTCTGGTCGTTACCCACAGGATACTTGTCCAAGGCCCACCCCCCACCTGTAAGTTCCATCCACTGGCTGCATATTCACGTTGTTTTAGTTGAGATTTAGCTGATCTTATGCCAGCACGGGCTCTTGCTCATAGAGCAGTCCGTAATGCATATCCACTAAAACTCCTTTGGTGTTTTTTCATGCATATCCTCAGATTATGGCCCCCAGCATTCTGCTACTTGGCTCCCGGTTTGTGAACCACTGTTTTAGATCAATCAGTATTCTTAACTATTCCTAAACAAACAGGAAGTCTGTATGTATGTGCGTTTGTGAACATCCGTGCGTATGTACGCGTGCGAAATGGTGTAGCCAAAAACACTGGGTCGATCCTAATCAAACTTGACCCGACCACTGAGTGACTGGGCCTGAGGTCAGATTCAAAGGAGGAGACCCAATCTACAAGGAATCTCATTAAAGCGGTCCCGAGGTTATCCAATGGCTTGAAGAAAACACCATTTAAAGGGAAAAGCTGACCTGAAAACAGCAGGTGACGAAGGGACAGTGACAGGTGACGCTGGAATGAGCTGGAGGCAAATAGAAAGAACGCATTTCTGAAAGGGGGAAAGGTTCGTCATCTCATTTCTTTAGAGTTTCTCGTATTTTCCCACACTTCATGGTCAGGTCTACAAAGAACGCTTTACCGACCTTCTCACCCTGTGGTCCCTACTAAAAGATATGGCTGACCTTTTTTTATTGATCGACTTTTTCTTTCCCTTTTATGCCAAGGACGGTGGGACAAATAACCTATACAATTTCATCCCGTAGGGGAGGAGCGCCGTCAGTGTACCTCATGCGGTGCACTGTAGGCATTACTTAAGGATTTTTGCAGCGTCTCTTTATTCCCTAACTGCAACCCCTTTCATAATCTACCATTTATAATCTATCTTTCTTACTTTCCACTATCTTTTAAAAATTTGTTATAGTGCAAGTGCGGGGTTTTCCTCCTGTTACACCTTTCAAACCTTTTTTACTCTGTTTCAGCTTCAGCGCTGAATGACCTCATAGGCCTTTGGCCTGATCTCAGCTTGAATTCAATGATCTGTTATATCAACACAATTTCTCCCAACGTCGCCTATGACGAAAGAACCAGAAAAACAAGTGCAAAAGCGAAATGTTGTATAGTTATCCACTGTCAAGGAAATAGTGACACACTACTGCGAGAAAGCGAATTAAAGTAGTGATTTGATTTACACTGTTTAATCTAAATTACTATAAAAAGTCCACTCTCTTAACGTAAATTTTACAATTTTTTGAATCACTGTGTATACAACTTCCACTTGATCGCTTGCGAACTGTAACATGAAGACTTGATCAAGTATGTCGCCGGTATTATTCAATGCAGTCAAGTTGCTGTTTCTCATAATATTATATTATTATTCACCGTTTACTTCACAAGAGAGACTGAGATAGAATTAAGCAAATCGTACACATACGTTTGGTATATGTATAATATATGTATGCATGAGAGAGAGAGAGAGAGAGAGAGAGAGAGAGAGAGAGAGAGAGAGAGAGAGAGAGAATGTTTTGAACGGCTTCACCCAGTGGAGTGAGGGTTTCCTTGACAAGACACTTTCGTTTTTGATGGTATTCATTTGGACGGAAAACTGAACATCTCGTCTCAACTTATCTCTCTCTCTCTCTCTCTCTCTCTAATACCCGGTACGGAAATAGAACGATGTTCGTTTAGGTTGTAATCTGAACGCGCTTTCATCTAAGTCCTAAGCTATAATGATAGAGACAGAGAGAGAGTTGTGCTGTAAATGGATATTGGCAGAGTATACTTCCATCGAAAAGATATTGATATTTTCGTCTTATTCTTTAAAAATAACGAAAGGTAAATGAAAAGCCGTTGTTCTTGTCTGACTGCTCAAACTTCGATACTGAGCTTGTAAGTGAAATAGAAGAGACCAGGTCCTTGCATTACGAAAACCACATGTTCGCCTTATTCTGTGGCTAAGTGGAACGAACCACGATGAATCACTCGTTTTTTCCCCTCGTCAAAGCCTAAGAGGAACGAATCACTACTTTGTCTGGCTGGTTAAAGGCTAAAAGAACCAAATTATCAAAGGCTGAGAGGAACTAATCACGTGTTTTCTTCCCTTAACAAAGGCTAAGAGAAGCGAATCGCTTTTTTCTTCTTCTTCTTCCAACACAGCAACTGCGTAGAATTAAAAAGGACGGAAGAAGAAGACGAAAAAGAAAAAGAAGAAGAAGAAGAAGAGCTGAAGGAAGCGAGGAAACGGGACTCTTTCTACGTTATGGTAGCGATCGGGTGAATGGCAAAGGGAGGGAAGGGGGGCGGTCACAGGTATCCCATGGAGCCACATCCGGTTTGCTTTGGCGACACCTGTTTTCCTGTCCCGGTCATATCCCGGCTTGCTGTTATAACCTCCCCCGATCCACCCACCACCTCAACCAGGCGTTCGGATCCTTTCCTGGATCAGCCAATGGACGTTTTCGCATCCTCTTTCCAGCAGACTCCATAATCTCTCTCACATATCCCATAACTCGTATCCGCGTTTCCCCCCCATCTTTTTTTTTTTTTGTTTTTTTTTTTTTTTTTTTACTCTCTCTCTCGCTCTCTTCTCTCTCTCTCCCTTCCCCATCCCCTCCCCCCTCCCCAAACCGGACGACGAGGGACGGATGGGCGCGTTCCCGAAAATCCAGTAAGCCTCTGTTGACCTGTTGACTTAAGCAGTGAATTAATTACTTAGTTGGTCGCAAGGTCTATAGAAGTCGGAAGTCGGTCGCAGCTAGCGCGCAGGAAGACTAAAACAGAATGTGGTTAATGCTCCTTCAAAATGTACGTCATCAATACGGCAGGGTCTCGACGAAGCCATCTTCTTCCCGATGGGGTGTTGGTTCGGCTGCCATTCCAGTGGTCCGATGTTCGATTCTCGGCTCGGCCAACGCCAACGCGGGATCAAGAGAAATTTACTTCTGGTGATAGGAATTAATTTCTCGATATAATGTGGTTCGGATACCACAATAAGCACTAGGTCGCGTTGCTAGGTGACCAATTGGTTCCTTGCCACGTAAAAATATCTAATCCTTCGGGCCAGCCCTAGGAGAGCTGTTAATCAGCTCAGTGGTCTGGTTAAACTAAGATATACTTAACTTTTTCTTGATGCTCATGGCACTCATTTCCTTTAGGGAGCTGTAGATAAGACTAGAGCAATTGGCCCCGCAGAGGGGTAGTGCCGTCACTGCAATCCCTTTCGTTCTTTTACTGTACCTCTGCTCATATTCTTTCTTCCATTTTACTTTCCACCCTCTCATAATAATTGATTCATAGTGCAGCTGCGAGGTTTCCCTCCTGTTGCACATTTCAAACCTTTTCTACTGTCAATTTCCGTTTTAGCGCTGAATGACCTCATAGGTCCTACTGCTTGGCCTTTGGCCTAAATTCTTTTTCCATTTGTAGCAATTGGTTCCTATGTTCTGCGTACATGCCCCTTTGACATTTGAGAGGGAAAAAATGGCTGCACTGAGATATTTTCTTTACTTTTTGACTTGTCTTTCTTTCGGAATGTCACCCTTTCTCTTACCTGAAGGCGACGCCTCACCAGAGAGCGAGATAAAATCACAGTGGTCGTCTTCTCATTTTTTGATATGACATCGTCCATGGTGATTTTGGAATTTGTTGCACTTCCCCGAACTTCGATTATCCTGTCACCGGTTCCTGTGTGAGGATTAAATTATTTTTCTTTTTATTAGTTACATGATTTTCTTTACAGTTTTGTGTCTTTCACTTTTTCGGTTTAATGTTGATGTGATCGGTCCTCTCGCTATTTTATTGCTTACTCTGGGAGTAAGCCTACAAACTACTTTGTTGTTGTTTTTGGGACGGGTAGGAAAGGTTTATGGAAGAGCCTAAAAAGGCCGGAAAAAGAAATTTTAGGATAGGATATTATATATTAGAATGAAAATGTAAAAAATATATAATGTGTATGTTAAACTACAGAAAAATTATTCCTGATTAAAATATAGCGTATTTTTTAAATTTTCGTTGGTGAAACAAGGCTCTACTCGACCATAGGTTTTAGCACGTTTTAATTTACGTTAAAAGCAAGGAATATAATGTTTGCAACCTATGCGTGAGGAGAAAATCTAACGCGCGTCCAGAGTAAGCTGGAGGTCGGTTCATGCCTTGTTTTATTCTTAGTTTCGGTTTGATTTTTTTTTTTTTTTTTGAGTTGGACAAACTTACGGGAAAGACATAAGGTCTTTAATTTTTGATAACCTTAGTATTCTTCCTTCCACCTCACCTTCATCATCACCGGTAAAATCTTGCAAACGGAAGGAGGCGAATGTGAAAAAAATAAGGAGTTAGTGCATTCCCAAATTAAAGAACCTCGTTCCAGTGTCGCCCCAAACCTCACTATTCTCGGAAATATGTTATTCTACGTGTTATTTTGATCCTTATCGCAGACGGTAGAGGATAATCTGTTTTTTTTTTACCATCATAGCCTGCTTTATATTTAGATGTACTGATGTGTAGTAAGTGAAAGACACTCGATTTCATCTCTTGATATCTACGGTACTATATTCAGTGCCTGGCACGCTTAGGTCAGCAGAGGCTGAGTGAACCGCTCACTGAAATATTCCAGCAGAGAATGTCTCTGCCCTCCCCCAATAATTGAATCCCTATATATCTCATATTGAGGGAATACAACTGCTACAAAAAGCCCCTGGGTTTCATCAAATAGAAGCTTCTTTAACAACGTGTGGCTGGCAGAACAATACAACAGCCACTGCCACATTTATCGCATAACTGCCGAATCAAGATGAACCCCGATGCCGAAAACCCCTTTATGTACTAAGAAGTGGCACAAGCAGTGTAATGAAAAACGCCTGCGTGAACCGCCACTCTCCACTATCTGGCCCTCGTGTGTCTTTCTTCTCTTCCAAGTTTACACCCTTTTTTAAATGAATCATTACAACAGAAATCTTTTATTTTTCACAAACTTGTAAAATACCAACACCATGCTTGTGTACACAAAAGTAATTTCTTTTCATTGCTTGAAAATTGAACAGTTGTAATATAATTCCAGTTCATCCTACTATTTTCGTATCTGCTCTCCTGTTTTGCCTTTCCACGATGTCATGTGACTTTATTAATTCCATTGACTGGGAAGTTTTCTATATTCAGTTTTTATTTCGTAAAATGATAATGTTACTCATAGTGATGGCAATAAACGTGAGAGATGAGATAGCAAGTGATCATTCAAAATGTCTGGTCGAAAAGAGGTTAAATGACACGGATTTTTTTTACAACTAAACATCAACCTCATGAAATATGTGAGTGACATTGGTAAAAGTACTATTGTTTAACAGAATGTCTATAAAGAAAATGTACACTCATTTTTAGTTTTCTGTAAAAGAAAACTATTATGACGGCTTTGTCTGTCAGTCCGCACTTTTTCTGTTCATTCAGACCTTAAAAACTGCTGAAGCTAGAGGACTGCAAATTGGTATGCTGATCATCTACTGTCCAAACATCAAACATACCAAATTGCAGCTAGCGGTAGTTATATATATATATATATATATATATATATATATATATATATATAGCCTCGGTAGTTTTTTTTATACTTAAGGATCAAGTTAGCCATAACCCTGCGACTGGTAACGCTATAGGACAGGCTGGGACTTGGCTGAGAGCTTCATGGCCCACGGCTCACACAGTATTATACATTGTACAGAAAACGCATTTTTTTTTTTTTTACTTTTTTTTAACAGGATGCTTATGTCTTGTTTCAGATGACCAGCTGAGCACAGTATCGATCGCCGGAAGTGAGGAAGTATGCAGACCAAAAACATCAACGTGGTCCAGCCTTCTGCCACGAAGATAGAGGTGAGGGATGGGAATTATAATTTTTTGGGGGGGTTGGGATGTTCTGGCTAAAACTTTGGTTAATTAGGCAGGGGGGAGAGAGAGAAAGGGAGAGAAATGAATAAATGTAGAAAGAGCAAGAAGGCGTTGACCTATGAACGAGAACGTGAAAGTGAAAAAGTGAAATCTCATTTAGAAAACATTTGGTTTTTCTTAATTATACTCATCTGAGTTTTTACATTGTTTCGTAAGTTTTCAAATATTTCATTTGAAATAATTCCTGAGAGATTTGCAACACTATTATTCATCAATCATTAGATTTTTTATGGTTTCATTGTACTCCCAAGCAAAAAGACTTTCTTCCATTGTGGTGCTTTTGTATAGCGCTTAGAATCGTCAGCACTACAATTGTAATCTATTTGTGATTTGAAAGGAGGTGAAGTTCAAGAACTATCTCCGGTTATGCCATTGCAATGAAGGACGCAGCTCGTGGGAAATGACCATGAAGTTACTTTCTCACGCTTGTTAGCTCTCTTCTCTCTCCTCTCTCTCCTCTCTCTCTCTCTCTCTCTCTCCGTCTCTCTCTCTCTTCATTCGTCCTCTTCTCTCTCTCTCTCTCTCTCTCTCTCTCTCTCTCTCTCTCTCTCCTACACATCTGCACATATATTCAACATTCGATAATATTTTGGTTAAAGAAACGTGAGTTGAATCAGATTGCCAGCCTACTTGCCTATTGTATTATTTGTTCTGGAATCCGTCGTCACTATAACAGTATCGTGATACTTAAAATTTGTTTCATTGTACGTTTACATTTTTAATTATTCGATCAGAAGCAGATCGTATCGCCATTATTTTGCCGAGAACTTGATTTCAGATGAATTTCTTATGTGCTGACTTTTTTTTTCGAGTGTTTCTCGCAGTCCTCCCGGTCCATGGTTGCGTAAGTTCGTAAACACTCCAGAAAAACTAAGTAAATAAATGAGTGAATAGAAACTACGACATTTTTTCGCACTAAATGTAGAATAAAGGCGTTACAACGCTTTTACATAAAAACGACTTGAAAAATGACGGTATTTGAAAGCGACGTAGAAATTATAACGAGTTGCTTCGTCACGAAGAAGATCGAAGTTTCTAGTCAAGATTCAAATGAAACGGTGGGGGAGAAAATCTACGGAAAGAGAGCGCCCAAGTCAGGTTGCAAATTCTACCAAACTTTTTACACCGCTTGTTCAAGGATAAACTATTAACTTTTAATCACGAAAAGAACTTCTTTGACGTTGTGTGTGTGCTCAGGCTTATCATGAAATCATCTAATGATAGCATTTGGCTTTAGACTTAGAACACGCGGAGCCTGTAACTACTTCTTATGAAAAGAAAAAGTTGTGTGGATGATCTCGTTCCCTAGTGCAGTTTCCTGCTCCGTAACCGTTGGATTATCGCGTGGGATCTAAAAGTTACATTTGCCTAACTGTTTTTAAAGATTCTCTCTCTCTCTCTCTCTCTCTCTCTCTCTCTCTCTCTCTCTCTCTTGAGAATTTGAATTGTGTTTCTACGCATGTCTCTATCCGTTTTTAATACTTAATAACTTACGTAAATTTGATCTATCTATTTAATCATTTTTCCAGGAATTTTGTCACTTCTAATAACAACTTCCATCAATTTTTTCTATTTGTTTATTAATTTTTCCAGTAATTTTATCAGTAATAACAACAGCTGCGTAAATTTATCTATTTATTTAATAATTTTTCCAGTAATTGCATCACTACTAATAACAAATTACATAAATTTTGCCTATTTATTTAATATTTTTTCCAGTAATTTTATCACTTCTAATAACAACTTAGGTAAATTTGATCAATTTGTCTAATAATTTGTCCAGTAATTTTATCTCTTCTAATAACAACTTAGGTAAATTTGATCTATTTGTCTAATAATTTAGTAATTTTATCTCTTCTAATAACAACTTAGGTAAATTTGATCTATTTATCTAATAATTTGTCCAATAATTTTACCACTTCGATTTATTTATTGATTTTTTAAGTTATTTTATCACTTCTATTAACTGATCTCTTCTTTCCTCATTTCCTATCACCTGCTGTTACTACTTTCAAACGAACTCCAAACTCCATATTCCGTGGCAGTTCGAACTTCAATTCAATGGTCCCTGTGGGTTTCTTCCATTTGCATTGGGGTCATCTCTTGGTCGATAATAATTAGGAAGGTTGACCGTATCCGACAAATTTCTCGTTGGAAACTGCGTCTGCGGCGTAGCGGAGATTCATTCTTACTTTCCATTTTGGATTATAAATTACTGTTGCCAGTCACGCTAATCACGGGTTCTTCACTTTCCCTTGAAAGGAAATTTAGCGGTATTCGTCGCGCATCGCTGCTCAGGTACTTTAGTTCTCTTCGCTGTGAGACAGGTACTACCTGGGGTCCTTATGAACTCTTGATTTTATGCACACAAAATTCCATATACATAATAATATATCCACTTTCGTATTTTCGTCATGTATAATTTTGATATAGTGAACTTTCTCATGCTGTATACATACATATACAAATATACTCATATATACATATATGTTATATATACATGCATATAATATATATATATATATATATATATGAATGTATGTATGTGCATTTTTTAATAGTCACAATTATTCCTTAATTTCTAGATTTCCTCGTACAATTTTTTTGACACTTATCATCACAACCTTGTAAAAGAGCTGGAAATAAATGGAAAGACTTTCAATTTGCACACATGATTTGATTATATTACTGAGTGACTGTATTAAACTTTTTTGTTTACATGAATCGTTTATTTTGATTTACTACGCTTTTTTTATTTTGATGCTAGTTTATTTATATATAAAAATAATTTGTTTAGCCATTCACCTCTCGACCTTGGAAATATGGCTTCAGAATATGAAATTCCTCACTGGTGTTCAGTAGGCACTTTTGGTATGGGGTTGCTAGCCCCCACCCCCGTTCACTACGAATGTTCAAAATGTATATTGTGACAGTGTCTAGCATTGCTTAGTTATCACCCAGCCAAGTAACTGACCAACAACGCACCTCAAGTGGTGCACAGTAGGCATTAATAAAGGTTCTGTGGAGCGGTTCCATCCCTTATCACGAAGCCTTTCCTTTTTTTTTCCCTCTCCAGTAATTTCTTGCATTCACCATTTTGCACAAAAAGTGACCATCTACTATTGGTAATAGAGTTGTTCACATTTGCGAGACGCTTGATCTGGACAGGGTTGACGCAAACAATCAAAAGGCATAATTGTGTACAGCTGAAACAAAGGGAAATGAAATGCAAAACTTAATCAAATGAAAAAAAGAAACCATTTCTTTTCATAGTTTTTCTCTGCTGCTCAAATCCGCCCTATCAGAATAGGTTTCCATGAAAGTCGCGGCCCTGGTCACAACTATGCACTACTACATCTTGAATCTTTTGATACCCGGCTTTTGACAGACAGACAACAACACACACACACACACACACAGAACTTTACGGTTAAATCCCATCCGTCCCAAAGCCTGTTTCACCACATCCAACTAACATTTGCAGATATGTTAGTCAGTAATAGAGAAAAGACTTGTGAAAGGTAGAAAGTACTCGTTAGCAGAGAAACCTCACAGAGTTACTTATGATGGTAACTGAAGCCAGGGAAACTGAACAATGAATATTTTTTTGAACACTAGAAATGGTTAATTGATAAAGGTATCCGAGAGAAAGTTTTTCTGTGATGGTGAGGTCAGAAAAGAGACGTATCATGGCAGGTAACAAGGTTCCTGCAAAGGCTTCGAAAGAATAAAGTGGTGTCTGCGGAAGCAGATCTTTGGATATATGGAGGACAAATGGATGTTGAATATCGATAAAAGAATGAAGAAAAATGTTGGTTGAAATATGAATAATGTCCCTAAAGGAGTTCAATCGGTTTCTCGTCTCTTATATGAGATCCTGAAATGACTGATATAATGCCATATAACGCTCGATTATACATTGCTTAGAATACTGTCTTACAAGGCTTTATTATATATCCTTTAGATAGTGTCATACAGTGTTTATAATAAATTGCTTAGATTAGGGCCTTACAACGCTTCATTATATATATCTTGCTTAGATTAATGTCTATAATCGTTTATCATATATGGCTTAAATTAGTACCTTACAACGATTTATCTTATATATAAAGCTGACGGTCGGACTATGTATGTAAGTGTATTCGCTCATGACGGCGAATCTGCTGGACCGAATTGAACCAAAGTCAGAACATTCATGTAAATTTTGTAGGGGATGGTGTTAACCGGGTTCCGTTTTGATCCGAGTATCCGGCCGGATATCCGGCCATGCTAACTTCTTTATCATTATTGATGGAAAAAAACAAAGTATTATTTTGATAGAAAATTTCACGAGGATTCCAATTATGCTCTTGCTTTTCTTCTGCGATGAAAAATACCCGATAGTATTAGGGGATGGTTTCAACCAGGTACCATTTTGATCCGAGTATCCGGCCAGATATCCCGCCATGCTAACTTCTTTATCATTATTCATAGCGAAAAAAGAAAGAATGATTCTGATAGAACTTTTCACGAGGATTCGAAATATGCTCTTACTTTCCTTCTGTGATAAAATGTATTGATGGTATTAAGGGATAGTTTCAACCAGGTACCGTTTTGGTCAGAGTATCCCGCCTGATATCCGGCCATGGTAACTTCTTTAGTATTAGTTGTAGAGAAAAAAATAAAACATTATTCTGACAGATCTTTTCACGAGAATTCCAAATATGCTATTACTTCTCTTGTGCGATGAAAAAATATCGATGGTATCCGACAATGATAATTTCTTCTTTAATATTAGTCGTAGGGAAAAAAAATAATACATCGTACATCATTCTTATAGAACTTTTCATGAGGATTCCAAAACTACTCTTACTTTTCTCCTGCGAGGAAAAATAACGATGATATTACGGTTCAAACAATGCCGTCGTACGGGAGACCGCCGGCAGCTCTGCCGGCTAGTTCTACTATATACAGGGTAGTCCAAAAGTAGGTGGACAGTAAATGATAACATTTATTTTGAAACTACACATACAATTATATATACTAATACAATTTTACATTGATAATAAGATTTTATTGTGTGCAATAATACAAAAGCCCTGAAACTTTATCAACGCAGGTGCTCAAACTGCTGTCCATCACAATTTACACAGTTATTCCACCTACTGCCCACCTACTTTTGGACCACCCTGTATATTACTTAAATTAGTGTCTTGAAACGTTTATCACTTATTGCTTAGATTAGTGTCTTAATAGCGCTTTGTTATACTAGTTATCGAAGGTGACATCGATCTTAACATAACTAGTTCTTGTTAACGTATTAATAAAAACAATAGACTACGTCTGAAGGCCGTCATCCCCTGTGAACATGACTTTCACTAATGCCTGAGGGCTTAAACTGATCAATTTAAACGAGATTATTAATACCTATATTAAATAGCAGAGTGCTTTGTCTTTTAGATTATCACTATCACTTGATTTTAAAATGTATCGTTTAAATGTTTGATCTTTATGAGCTGCAGGCATATTTGGGAGATGTTTTTGCCTATTTGGGTTAATCATTTCATGTGTGATTGCCTTTCAACTTTGATGACGTGCGTTCTCTATTAGAGGTCAATTGTATTTTTAACGGTATATTTATTTTATCTGGGGGACATGTTCTTATGTACATGACGTACACTTTTCTAAACTAATCAAAGTTCTTTGAGAATTAATGACTTATTTAAGTAGTAGTTTGATATGTTATTTCATTTCTATTTGTATTTTATTTACAAGTGGAATTCGTTTTTACTCCAGTGTCATCTTCATTTCTTAACAAGCTAGGGTTTTCCTTGGTGAAATTCAGTTTATAACTGGATACAGTTATAAATGTATTACATTTATAAAGGTGGGTTATATGTTTCTTAAAAGAAGAATATATCTTTCAGAGTAAAAACCTGACGTCCTCAGTGCGTAAATTGTTAGCTTATCTTCCTAATGATATTTCTTTCTTATCAAATAGCTATTTCAAATAAATACTGTTTGGATTTCATATCTGACTCACTTCGTCGTAACTGATTCTTGCGATTTTCCTTGGAGCTACTTGTTTTTTCTTAATGGTAGGTTGTCTATACTCTGTTTTTTTCCATCTGTCCATCCGCCTGTGGTGTTTTTGTATGGTAACACTGCGTCCCGGGCTTTAAATAGTTAAGTTATGTGTAAGTTTTAGGTAAACAAAAGGATATCTGGGTGTACATTTGCAACTGAAAAGTGTTTTAATAATTTACTGAATGCAAATTACACCGTTAATGTTCGAAATAGGATATTGTTATTATTGTTGAATGTAAGCTGAATGTAACTATCTAAAGCCCGGGACGCAGTGTTACCATACGCAAACACCACAGGCGGATGGACAGATGGAAAAAAAAACCGAGTATAGGCACGATAATGAAGTCTCCAGACTCGTTTGCCACGGCTGTATGTATGCTTCAGACATTCCGAAGCAGAAACGCGTTGTTCAATATGATATCAGATCTCAGAGGGGAGTCGTGACTGCGAGAAAATTAATCTTATTGCCAACAAAATCCATATAAGAATGCCCTTATCCTTCTCAGCAAAGACGAACCACTATGCGAATTATAACATCTGGAATCTAAGTGGAAGCGAATAAGTATTAAAGAATACTGGATTCCTTGAAGTCGTGGCAATTCTGGTATTCATTTATTGCTCGTTAAGAGTACTGCCGTCAGTGCACCTCACGAGGCGTATTGTAAGCATTACTAAAGCGCATTTGCAGCGTCCATGTAGCCATTTTTGAGCCTTGTACTTTACCTCCATTCAGTCTTCCATTCTTCAATTTTGTTGTCAACAACTCAAATTGTTACTTCTTGTGTAATTCTACGGTTTTTCGGTTTTTCTCCTGATCCCACTTTGAATTCCTTGTGTTTCATCTCCTCATATATATCATATATATATATATATATATATTATATATATATATATATATATATATATATATAGAGGGCTATCCAGCCACCTGCATTTCCTCCTCGCTGGCTGTCTTAAGAACTGAATGGTCGAAAGTGCCCACCCAGTACTTGTCTGTACAACCTAAATTCATAAATCAAACAGTCAGTCACGCAAATATATATCGGAGACTGCATAATACCTATGGTCCTGATATGGAAAAACCGATATCCGCTCTGGACAGGACCTGCAGAGGAAGCCTAAACAACCAGCATCTAAGCCTAGGGTTAGTGTGGTCACGAGTTGGTAACTTGCGTTGAAGCTCAAACATGGCTTCCGAGTCAGGGTCAGTAGATGGCCTAATTCTTTCCTGGCCAGGGATTTTTGTCGAAAAAGTAAATCTCTGACGATTTAGATGTTGTCCTTAAATTGTTATAATAAGTTTTCATAATATTGCATCCTTTAAAATTAGTGTAATGTCTTCTGCCAACTGAGCCTAGATGGTACTTACACAAGTTTCTCGCGTCATAGTCACTATGAAAGAACTTAAGATATTTCTATGTTATCTCACAATTCTTGGTGATGCTCGGAAGTATTGACGTAGTGAAAAAGAAATATTTTGATTTTTTAGGTATTTATGAGTAATAGTTTGTAAAGGTACACTTCCCCCTATTAATAATTTTAATGTTTGTGTAAAACTGCTTGTATATAAGGTTCACCACCTTATAAAGTAACCTTTATATGTCTCCGTCATCCAGGGATATTACAAACTAACACGCAAGAGACCAGTTAACTAAAGTGGTGGTATGCACTGAGGCACCATTATTCCCATCTGCTTTGTGGCCATTTTAACAACAGTAGTTAAGAGGCACTACTTATTTATTACCTTACATTCTAATATTTCCTCGATAACCAGATTTTATGGTACATGTCAGTACAGAAGGAATATCATCTTCATTTGATTGTGTCTCGGTACAAGAGGAACATCACGGTGCAGCTGACTCTTGGCTTCATCAAAGTCTAAAGAGGTCTTGGGCTTCATAAGCAGTAAAGATAAAACGTTGATAGGACTCCCGCGAGCCACATCAAAATATCTCGAGTATTAAAATTATCCTCCTATGGGAATGTTGGACTAGATTGGCTTGTGGTTTTATCGATTGCTCAGGTCAATTACGCCACCCGACAACTATAAGCTGCATTGTATACTGTTTGCCATTATTGCGATATGTAATTAAAGGGGTCGATGATAATACATATCTCACTTCAATTAACAGCGACATTTCTGCTCCGATAAAACGTAATAAGCGCTTTCATTATCAGGTTCTATTTGATGGTAAGTCCGGTACAAAAACTGACAGAAGTCCTCTTCATACCCCCATTCTCACGGCGTGTTCAGAGGCAACGAAGCCCGCTAGGGAATAATAGCTCGCTGTAATCTCTTCATGTAATAAGGTCTACGTAATTGGACTCACAAGGCGGTGGACGTCAGGAAAGGGAGGGAAATGACGTTCGAAGCGAGGAAGTTTAGGTGAAATGTGCGCCTAATGTGACAACCATTGCGGTGTTTATCTTTGCATTGATAGTGAGAGAAACTTCTTAGCTTTTTATTTGCCTTCGTGGTAGTTTTCTGAGTTAAGGAATGCACGTGATGCGGAAGGTTTTTAGTTTCATTGTCTTGAGCCCATCTCCGTTGTAACCTGCTCACCATTCTCTCTCTCTCTCTCTCTCTCTCTCTCTCTCTCTCTCTCTCTCTCTCTCTCTCTCTAGTAGTATTCAATATTATCTAATTTAAAAAACGAAGTGAGAATCTTTATAGCTATTTAATATCTAGCGGCCTTTGAAACGATTGTTTTCCTTAAGTGAAATAAATTTATAGCATGAGATTTGGATCCGTTATAATATATTCTGCAAACCAATGAATGACTTAGTAACTCTAGTATATAGGAATGGGCAAGTTTCTGGTACTTTAGTAATGCTAGTTGAGGGGATGGCGTCATGATTAGGTAAATTGATTTGAGAAGGAACTAGAAGATATAAATGACGAATATGAAAGTATTTATGAATATTTCAACTCCATACGGGAGTAGTGCCGTCAGTGAACCTCATGCGGTGCACTGTAAGCATTACTGAAGGTTCTCTGCAGCATCCCTTCAGCCCCTAGCTGCAACCTCTTTCATTCCTTTTACTGTACCTCCGTTCGTATTTTTTCTTCCATCTCACTTTGTACCCTTTACTAACAATTGTTTCATAGTGCAACTGAGAAGTTTTCCTCCTGTTACTCCCTTAACACCTCATTTACTGTTAATTTCCTTTTCAGCACTGAATAACCTTATAGGTCCCAGTGCTTTGCCTTTGGCGTAAATTCTATACCCTGTCTATCTATGAATATTTCAATGACAATGATCAATGAATGTGTGTGTGTGTGTGTGTGAGAGAGAGATGTACGTAGTGTGTGTTGATATGTGTGCTGATGTCTCCTCTGTTGAACGTGTCTATAAAAGATTTTTGCTTCGTAAGCCAAGGGGAAGATTGTCAAAAGAGCCGTGAACTGATATATTAGCGCGTGCAAATGTTGTATCATTTCCCAGCCATAAGAATATCGATAAATTGCAGCTGACCTGTAGCCCTCAGTAGTGTTTATTAGCCATAAAAGTGACGTAGGTGTTCATTACGGCTCTTTGGCGATCGTCTATCACCAAATCGATGTAATCCGGTCCTTGGAGAACGTCCGGTCGCGTTTACTTTTGCAAATGCTGAGAGCTGAATTACGCAGGCGTCCGCATTTTCTGCCGCGACATTCTCAGCTTTTGCTGGTATTGGAAGGTCGTCTGAAGGATCGCCTTGACGTACATGTCTTCAAATTCGCAACTTCACCAGATATTAAAAGTGAATTCGACTCTTTCCATGATGCACATTATCTCTCGTGAAATTTAGTGGTTTTACGATCATCAACAACGGTATTAAATGCACATGCGAGTTTCGAATTTTTGTTGGATTCGTCATCAGTGTATTTGCTTCACTGCTCTGGGCTTTGAGATTTGTCTCCATTCCTCTCGCAGTGAAAGTATGTTTGATTTGGCGTCGCTCGAACGAAAATGCAAAAGCGTGCGTTATCATCTTACCTGAGTCACCTAAAAATAAACACGCAATGTTTTCATATCTCTCAAGTGAAGTTTGTTTTTCTTTGTCCTGTTTCTCTGTACCTACAGCTCCCACGTCTAAAGTGGTCTCTGGTTTCCCGTTTTCGTTCTTTTATTATTAATCATATGGAATTATTAACAAAAAACGTCGAAGATTACATTTGAAATTTCTATGACCTATATGACAAAAATGAAGAAAAATCCTAAAATGGACAAATGTAGATATATATTAGAATTTTAAGATAATAAATCTTTGAATATACACATACATACACATATATATTCTATATACATGCATATACACACACACATATATATATAAATAATATATATATACATATATATATAATATATATATATATATATATATATATATATATATATTATATAATATATATATATTGATTTATATATAATTATATATATATATATTATATATATATGATATATATATATATATATATATATTATATTATATATATATATATATAGATATATATATATATATATATCTATATATAAATTCTGCGTGCAGACACCTGTTTGTGTTATAAACTGGTACCTGATAATGAAATGGTTCGAGGTTCTTCTGTAATCAAACTGTTCTTAGCCCCCAATCATGACTGCAATCTCTCTCTCTCTCTCTCTCTCTCTCTCTCTCTCTCTCTCTCTCTCCTTGACTTTTATTCGTGTGGCTGACAGAACGTGAGAACGTTGAACTCTAAAGCCTTAAGCTTAATGGGTATAAACACCTTAAGCTACAAAATACCTTAACCGTTATTTGCGATTATGGTTTTTTTTCTGAATGACTGTTCAGTCTGATTCAAAACTTTAAATTTTTTATTTTATTTTGTTGAGCTGTAATGTTCAGCCAATTAAAATTCATAGGACAAATTATCAAGAGCTTTATGTTTTTTTGTTTTTGAAAGTATATTATGCTTTTTTCTTTGTGACTTTTGAAACGTGTAATTTTGTTTTAGTTTTCAGTAAAAGGATGGCTATCTGTCTCTCCGCCCGCACTTTTTCTGTCCGCCCTTAGATCTTAAAAACTACTAAGGCGAGAGGACTGCATATTGGTAGATTAATCATCCACCCCCCAATCTTCAAACATGCCAAATTGTAGCCCTCTAGCCTCAGTAGTTTTTATTTTATTTAAGGTTATTTTATTTATCAGTCTGATTCAATTTTGTTTTTTTTATTCTGTACGGGCTGAAATATTCGGCAAATTAAAATTCATAGGACGAATTATCAAGAGTTCTTTGTATTTTTGAAAGTAATGCTTCTCTCTTTGTGACTTTTGAAATGTGTAATTTTGTTTTAGTTTTCTGTAAAAGAAAAATATTGAGATGGCTATATGGTTGTCCGCCCGCACTTTTTCTGTCCGCCCTCAGATCTTAAAAAATACTTAGTCTGGAGGGCACCATATTGGTACGCTGATCATCCACCCTCCAATCATCAAACACACCAAATTGCAGCTCTCTAGCCTCAGTAGTTTTTATCTTATTTAAGGTTAAATTTACTTATGATCGTGCGTCTGGCACTGGAACAACGCAGGCTACCACGCCAAGCTGAGTGTTTAAGACAGCCTTATAAGCTGTACTTGTTTATTCATGTGATGCACATTTTCACCTTTATCAACACTGATAGAATGAATCTCTCTCATTTTTTTTTTTTTTTTTTTTTTTTTTTTTTTTTTTTTTTTTTAAATATCAAAAAATGCGTTCTCCTATACCATCTTCACCAATATTTTACTTATATCAACTTGGATTTGGCGTCGGCAGATTGTTTTGAACTAGATTTTTTTCCATTTCAAAGTTTCACTTATTT
>NC_087213.1:30849929-30879929 GCF_015104395.2 Macrobrachium nipponense
TCACAACTCATATATGCATATTTTACATATTTGTATATTTTATTTCGATATATTAGAATAATATATATCGATATATTTGTATATTTTTATATATTTTGTATATTTTTATCGACCTATTCTGCTTTCTGGAACTGAGTCTATAAAAGAGTATTTTCGTTTATTCGGCTTTACTGAACTTCCGGTATTTTTTTTTCTTCCTTTCCCTTACGACTCAAACTGAAAATCTGATGCTCTCTCTCTCTCTCTCTCTCTCTCTCTCTCTCTCTCTCTCTCTCTCTCTCTCTCTCTCTCTCGTTGTTAATCGTTATTTAGAAAAATCTGCTCCAAATTCAAAATGCCGTGCTGTTACTAGCCCATCTAAAAATATTCTTTATATTTGTAATTGTAATTATGATAATATGATATCAAGTATATTTCGATGAAGTAAATACTGGGCTGTATGACGAAAACCGTCACCGCCTCCTGTTGACAGTTTAGAAGCCATCTGGGGTTTTTGGTGTCTTATAAGAAAAACATCTTCGTATGTGCTTCCTGGCTAATTTAAACAAAGTTGAGTCTGCTTAGTATTTGGACGAATGATCGATAATTAATACTACAGCTCCGAAGTTAGTATTTATCGTTTTAGGAAATGTAATAACAGAAACAACAGAACTATCCATCATAATGATAAATTGCCTCTGCACATACCCAGTACAGCAGCAGTATATATTTCCTTGCACCATCTTGTTAATCAGATATCAGCTACAAATTAACGTGTAGCCTTGAATAAGTTACTATATTTTGCTCCAAAGATAACCTTATCTTTGCATTATAAAGTTTTGAGACCTTTTTAGTATACCAATAAGAGCCTCGCCTGTTTGTTAATATTGTATCTGATCGTCGAAAGTTGTGAGATTATTATTCTTAGAGTAAGTCATTTCATTAAAAGTTCATCAGTTACTTTCCCTTCCCCATAACCCAACGTGGATAACATTACAATAATCATAGCTTAGAACTCACCAAAATTTTATGTCTGCTGAACCCTTGTTTTCAAATGTATGTTATAGCGGCCATTGTAACATTATCATGATAATACACTGATCTACTTCGTTCCTACTCCAGGTGCCACTGTTTGTAAGTTACCCAATTTCTAGGTTCTTTTCCTTCTGTCTTGATCTGTTTTGCTGACATACCAAGTTTGTATTCAGTTAGGTCTCTTCAGCAGCTTCTTTAGCAGATATATCTTTCCTTTCGTCATCTTCCATACTATTCAGCAAAAGTAAACGAGAGCCAATAGGACGTCTCAGAAAGTTTGTGTTCGTAGATAGGTCTCGGGGTAACGAAATATTTAAGTTAAGGATATGTAGTTTAACCAGACCACTCTCCTAGGGCTGGCCCGAAGGATTAGATATTTTTACGTGGCTAGGAACCAACTGGTTACCTAGCAACTGGACCTACAGCCTATTGTGGGATCCGAACCACACCGAGAAATGAATTTATATCACCAGAAATAAATTCCTCTGATTTCGCGTGCAGACCGGGGAATCGAACCCGGACCCTGAGATCGGTAGTCGAGATCGTAACCGACTCATCCAACGAGAAAATCTTGTATTTAAGAGAGACCTGTACAATATACATGACTTGGAGCTTCCTTTCAAGACGGTTGCAGCACTTTCTCAATTTTCCGTAGCAGTAATCCAGCATCCGATTCTTCCAATCGACAGGAACCGTCTGATTAAAGCTATACCGTCTGCTTCTAAGTGTACAGAACGCATCATCTACTTCCACTTTTGTGATGTCGATGTGTTTCTGAAGTATGATGCGTTGAAACTCGTCGAAAGGTCGCTCTGCTAGGCGAAGAATTCTCACTGGTAAAATCGACTTGGGCATCACTTGCTCGTTCATGACATTCCCTTAAGTGTAGCAAATCTCATTAGTCTCATAAGGTTATGTATCAAAGATAGTAAATTTTGTTTCAATGGGGAATTTTTTGTACAAAAGTTTGGCATGGCTATGGGTAATCCCCTATCTCCTGTCCTTAGCAATATTTACATGGAATTTTTTGAGACAAAACTCTTACCAAGAATTTTGCCCCAAAAAGTTATTTGGTTTAGATACTTGGATGATATCTCTGTATTTGGCCAGTTCACGAAACCTCCAGGAATTCCTTAATAATCTCAATAATTTAGTCCCTTCTTTTATAAAATTTACTGTAAAGAGGAAGAAAGAAATTTGTCATTTGAACCCTTTTCTTTTGATGTAACTGTCCCATAGAAATGATAGAAATTTCACCTTTTCAGTCTTTCGAAAATCAACTAATATTGCCTCTTTTGTTCATTACTACTCCAATCACCATCAAAATGTTAAATTCTCTGTTTTTTCTGGGATGTTCCTAAGGGCTTTACGTGTCTGTAGCCCGCAGTTTATTGACGCTGAAATTAAAACTATTTATGATATTGCATTGAAACTTAAATTAACCCAAGGAACTTTTGTAGATGTGGCATGGAAAAAGAGCTAAAAACATTTTATTCAACTAATGACAAACTTGATTTAGTAAGCATAACATTCTAAAATTACCTTATGATGAAAGGTTTTTAGATATTCTAGAATTTTAAAGCTTTTTAACATAAATGTTGTTTTCAGAGTATTAATGTCAAGAGTTTAGTAATCAAAAATTCCTCCCTAAAGATCTTCCAGGCTGCATATATAAAATTCCTTGCAAAAAGTGTGATAAAGTCTATTACGGACAGACCGGCAAATCTCTTTCACAGCGTCTCAAGCAACATCAATATTCTGTGAGAACTGGGCAAATATCGAATGCATTATTTGTACATATGAGAGATTTTTAGACCATCCTATTAACTGAGTCAAAGCAAGAGCCTTAGTCCCATGTAATGACACAGTTAAAAGGAATATCATTGAATCTTGTTTTATCAAGTCAAATAATAGAAATGTTCTAAATTTAAGTCTTGGTTTTATTTAAACTTGATGCTTTCATAATTAAAAAAGTTGTAGATAGATATAAGCAACAAAATTAATATATTTAGTTTTACATGTTTTTGGACTGTAAAGATACTTAATTTGTAATTCGGTTAGGGTCAGAATCTGTTAAGTTTGTGACCATGTGATATCCGATAATCCTGGATTATCCCTTTTAATTTTTACCCTTTTGATAATTAACCATCTGGTACTATTCCTGATCTTGTTTGTACTGAGGCCTTCCTCTCCAATTGTAATTTAGTAGCTCCTTGACGATGTCTGAATAAAGATGAAAGCGCTTGGATTTCTGACTATCATTTTCCAGTGGTATTCGCTTATATATATATATATAATATATATATATATATATATATATATATATATATATATATATATATATATACAATATACATATACACACACACACACACACACACACACACACATATATATATATATATATATATATATATATATATATATATATATATATATATATATATATATATATATATATATGCAAGAAATGTGTCCAACGTCTCTTGACAAATGCTAGGCAAAATGGAATAGTAGTAAAATATGAAGGTACTCACCCTTGTATATCGATCGTTCAAGGCTTCTTGAACAGAACATACCATTCCAAAATGCACGTGGTGTAATCTGAGACAATTAAACGTCATGTGGTGAATGGGCAATTAACAAGTTCTTAAGGCACACAGAGACAATTTTCTGTCTCAAGGTATGCAGGAGCTAATGAGGAAGAAGTCGGTTTTGACCAAAATCTTTTGTATCTTGTGTAAAACCGTCGGTCAGCAACAATGGTTTTGCATGCGCATGTAATGAAGATTATGCCAGACTTTCCTCCAAGCGAGGGGAAAAAAATCAACGGGAATCTGTGATATGTGTAGTCGATATGTAAACTGTATCATTTTTATTCCGAAAACCCTTAAGAAAGAGCGCCGTGAAACAGAGCACGAAAATCCGTCCATAACAAAGGAGACGAAGAGTATTAAGCGAGTGAAAGTAAACGTAGTGAAATGACGGTTTCATAAGCCACCCCATCAATTTAATAAGAGTTGATGTATTGCCCTCCCTTCACCTACCTGGCCTTTCCTTGCCATTCACCTCAGGTGTATTTGACTCCTCCCTTCTCGCTCCCTCCCTCCCTCTCTCCCTACCTCCCCCTCTCCCTACCTCCCTGACCTTGTTCACGTTCCCGTACCATACCATCTGTTCGCACAACAGGTCATTAGAGACCTTTGTACAATCACAGCTGAAGACATAACCCGACATCCTTTAACCACATGTCTTAATTTGCGACACTAAAATCGCCTCTTTTGCATATGGCCTCGACTTCTGACAAGGATCCCTATGTTAACTGCCAATTGAATTAGTTTAATTGTGCATTGTTGATGGCGGTGTAGTTTTCGATACTAACATCACCAGCAGGATTAACTGGGTTGGTTGGTTATTACATAATAACGAGAGATCAGTAAGTTTACCTTTCAATCTGCCTTCACAGGAGGCCCTGTGCAAGATCTCGTTCTGTAATTATAGGTCGATATCAACAAAAATCTGTCACTTTCTAAACATCATTGCTTTGAGCAAGACAATGCTTTCGTTTCTTTTAGGCATCCCAACATTTGAACCTCTATGGTTTCTTATATGCTAAAAAAATTGGTTTCATAACTACAAATGACCAAATATCTCTCTCTCTCTCTCTCTCTCTCTCTCTCTCTCTCTCTCTCTCTCTCTCTCTCTCTCTCTCTCTCTCTCTCTCTCTCTCTCTCCAGAAAACCATCCTCATGGTAGTGAAAATAATGCTTGTTGTTTCTTTTTCCTAGTCCAGTTGAAAGTTGATTTGTTGGTCGTATGTCCAACCCTGAGACGGGTAAAGATTGTTTTCTTTCTAATATTGAAGATACAGGTGGAAAAAATATTTTGCCCAAAAAGTGTGCGTTTGTGACGTATATAGGTTGCTTAGGATTTCTTTATTTAATAGTTTCATTTGTTGTCTTATATCTGCATGTTGGAAGTCCCAAGATAAACACTCTCTTTTAATATTTGTTTCATATTCTAGAAAAAAAAAACCGTATCGCTTTGCAATAAATAGAACTGGGATTCTCAACTTTTGAGGCAGACCTTCGGTAACCTGAACATTTACTTTATATATTTTATACTTACAAATCTTGAACCATTAATTCTTTCAATTCTTGTGTCTTCCATGATTTTATGGATACCTTGCCAAAGTTACCTCCTATTACCACCTAACGGGAATATTGAAGACATTTTGGCATTTCATTGTACATACGAACTCTGTTCCATTTCTCTCCTTAGTTCTGTATGAACGTGTGAATGAATATTAATTTATGTTCTTCATTTTTCTAACTCCATGTTTAGTCTTATTTCATCTTTCTCTTGTGGTATTAGTTCCAAAAAAGTTTAAGTAAAATGAGTGAAATATCTGCATTGAGAACAATGTAATTCGTTGCAAGATTGCTGTTAAAACCTATATATATCGGAGGGTTATGCTTACAAATTCCATTATCATCATTATCAGTTATAGTAGCAGAAGTAATGATAAGGAAAACAATATACTTTTCACACCATTGTTTTGTACAAAGCTAAATATTTATAGGCGTTCCGAACGAAATATGGATGGAATGAACGTAGACTTTCACAATTTATCCACGAGTATCTTGCAACGTCTCTTGGAGCAGCTTATCATTTTGTCGAAGAACTAAAGATGAATGAGCTACCAAACAGTTTAACAGGTGCCTTGCAAAACTTGCAAATATATTCATCAGTGGTTTTCTTTCTGTATACATAGATTATGCTTTCTTGCTATCAACAAATTCGAAAAATTGTAAGAAAAATCATCCAGAAAGGACATCAAAGACAAATTACGTTACTGGGAATAATTCGAAGTGGACATGAAAGTAGGTGTGAACGTGTGATACTTGATCAAACACAGCATTGCTTGATACGAAGTGAAGTGCCCTGAACACTGGTTATCTTGAAGGGGTTGACTTATCATCTTATCCGGCCGGCAGTTCGAAAGAAGTTTAAGAGGAATTATTTCACTCGGCTACGGATAACACTTTTAATTTCTGAGATAGCTAGAAGTAATTATCAATGGAGATAAGTTACGAAAACCTGGGTGCCTACATTTCCATATAAAAGATCTTCTCAGATCTTTTATAAAGAAAAAAATTCTGCACCGTTAGGGATATGTGTGAGTATACCTTTGTGCACCATTAATGACTAATTCCTTTCCGTTTTTGTTATTTTAATTTAGTAATTAATATTGGTTTTTTTATTTATACACTTGATGTTTATTAAAATTTCTTTGCAAGGAAACGAAAAGAATTTTTTATTTATCGGAAATGCTTCATAAGTTCACATTCTCCTACAGAAAAATAAAAAAATAGTGAATTTATGACCGGTATTAATAGCTGTGATTAAACTTTTCCTTTCATTCGCAGAGTGATTTTCGTCTGCCATTGGATAGCTATTCGTTAATTACCACTTTTCATATTCCAAAGCTCAGATGATATCTCTCTTGAATGGCTTCTTCCTCTCCCTCCTTTCATCTTCACTAGTGTTTCCCTGATAACATTTTGAACACGAGAGGCGACTTATATATTTATATTTTCCAGAAAAATGCTGTTGCGGCCGCTGCCAATCAGAACAGCTCTGTCATCATCAGCAAGACAGGGAGCGGTGGAACAGCCAGCCTGAGCGGCAACAACGCGCCAATCGGTTCCGTTGAGAACCACGTCCAAATGCAAAACGGGTCTCTAACGAACGGCGCCCCTACTTCTTCCTCCTTGGGCGGAGGCCTCTTGCAGAATAACAGCTCCGATAGCAGCAGTTCTTCCACGGTTGTTGAATCCACTGTTACTATTCCCGGGGTGAACGGCACCACCATGACCGTCTCCGCCATAAATGGACTAAACATGGGTCTCAAATCCCCATATCAGTATCTTCATTTGACCTCGCCCAGTCACGTCCCCCAGGTGGGGTCTCACCAGCCCTCGGGTGGCTCATCCTCGCACCAACACATCCCGACGTCTTCGTCTCCCTACCAGCCTCTCCCCGTGACTTCGAAGCAGCAGTTCATATCCTCCTCGACTTCGATCTATCAGCATGTGCCCGTGACGTCATCGCAACCTGTGACCTCACCCTACCTGCCACCGCCCCTCCCTCCTCGGGTGGGGTCATCCCGTCCCCATATTCATCTGCCACAAGAGGCACCTTCATCTCATCACTCCCTGAGTGCATGTAAGTGTACGATTCCTGTTGTATTTTCTTAAGTTGTTTTAGTTATATTATGAAACCTAAAATATAACGTCAGAGAAAGCTTATTATCCCAATAAAGTCAGTTCAAAAAGGGAGGTAGGTGGTCTTGAATCTTCTCTTCGTTCTTCCGTTTTGGTGGTCTTACAAGGGATCTCTACATATTTGTTTTTCTGTCTTTTATCTGGTTGTTTCCATTTTCTTTTCGTTGATCCTAACATCTTCAGATTTGGTTTTTAAGTAGAATGAGCCCTTATCTTCTTTGTCTAATCATTTTCATCGTAGAATTCTTCCCCAGCCCATCTCATGTTTTTTTTCTTTTTTTTAACTTTTTTATTGATATTAAGTAGAATCTGCAACTTGTTTGGCATGTAACCAGTTGCTCTCCATATAACATAGAGGCACGTCATACAACTTTCAGTTCCTTTCCTTGACAGCCACCTAAGTAGAATCACTTATTTAACTACATTTAATTCCAATTTAGTATTAATTTTAATGAATAATGAAACGATGTTATATTGCAAGATTTTAAAAAGACACTAGCCATGTAACGTATTTTGTAATGAAATGCGAACCGGCTTTTTGAGATATAGTAAACGTATTGTATCGAAATCTCAATGTAGATAATTTGGTTAGCCAAAGAGGGGACCGAATTATTTGATGCGGAAGTTTGACTTTTAATGTCTGATTGTTATTTGATGTGGAGGGTTCTAGCTTCAAAGTAGGTGTGAAACGATTAGAATTTATATACTGACTCCGAGTAATAATTATAAGTGGATAATATTATAATTAAACGGTCGTAATTGAACGAATATTTACTGTGAAAGAAATGAGCCCAGGTTTCGGCAGAGAGTTTCTTTTGCCCTTTGGAATAATAATAAAATAATAATAATAATAATAATAATAATAATAATAATAATAATAATAATAATGATAATAATAATAATAATAATAATAATAATAATAATAATAATAATAATATAATAATAAAAGGGAAAAACTCTCTATCGCGAGAGTATGTATAATGCTCTAAAGGGTCCACAATAATACAGTGTTAAAGTCCGTGTATAATTTTTAAGACTTTACAAAAAGGGTTCGAAGAATTTTTGTAAAGTCTTAAAAATTATACACGAACTCTTAACACTTTTGTATTATTGTGGACCCTTTAGAAACAAATATAATAATAATTAATAATAATAATAATAATAATAATAATAATAATAATAATAAATAATAATATAATTTCTGATAGAAAATTATTGATTTATTATTTTTACATGTGTGGCGTGCTGAAACATTCGCTTCCACCTTCCCCCCCTTCTCCCCCCAAACCCTGTATGGCCCATTGCCTTTCGAATCTGTCTTCGAAATAGTCGAAGATAATCCAAGTCAACGTCTGGAAAAGGAGGAGTCGTATTAGCAAGAGCAATATGACTGACCACGGAGTGTGGAGTTATGAAGAAAATTATGATAACAAAAATGACATAAAGGACACGCCTCTCGTCTCCTGATTGAGGGGCCGAAAGCATTTTGCGTTCACGTAAGAGGTAAATGGCGATAATTTCATGTTTCAGTATCTGAGCATATCTCTCGTGCCTGACGCCTTAAACGCCGTGGGAAAGCCTCCGTCAGAAGCTGGCGTCTGTAATTCCCCTCCGATCCACCATAATTGGGTTGTTCGGGTATCCCTTGATCGCTCGGTGGGTCTTCGTTACTACATTAGGAAGTTTGCTTTTACGGATTTTCCATAATGGGTTGATTACACTTCGTACTCTTCCAGGTGTTTAGTCATGGGAAAAATACATAGGTGGTAATGACCTTAGGTTTCAGTAGGCTGGACTGGACGCTTATCCGATGTAATCTTAAGACTGGGTTTTATGATGGTTAGTTTAGTGATTGTTTACCTGTTCAGAAAAATCTTAAGTTTTAGCCGTCGGAACGAATTCTTTCCTGAATATGCTGTTTCCCGGTTACTTTTGACATTCAGGGTATAGTTGTAAAACTGCAGTTGAGAATTTCCGATTAACTTTACGAATGCTATTCTAAATTATGCCCAACGTAGAATCAAAGGACATTCCATAAGAAAATAACTCATAGTTTGTTTTCCATTTTCAAATTACTGATTGAAATTTAGCAATAACTGTCTCCGTTCCGATAATCCTTAACAGACTAATGCCAGTGAAGTTAAAGGTAAGAAATGATTATAACGTGGCCTAACATGAGAGGCTGAAGTTTGTTTTCAGGCGTGCAGAAGATATTATGTAGTTTTCGTATTTAAACTTTTCCATTTTCCCCGGAAGCTGGTGAGCAGAGAGAGAGCGAGAGAGAGATAGATCAAGTTGCGAGGAAATAAATCAAAAGTATATGTTAAATATTTCATCAAATCCTCTAGTGTGAAACATGAACACTTGTTTTTATCAATATTGCCAATACTTCGTCGTTGGTTTTCATTTACTGACCGTAAACTTTGAATCTATTTGTGAACTGTACCCTGCTATGATTAGGGACAGTACTGTTTTGAATTTCATAATTGATGTTTCCCTTTGCCAAGATTGGGGAGGGCCCAGTGCCTTCACTTCCTCGCCTTGTCTACGCCTATAATGCAATCATAATAGCTGCGTTCCCTGCCCCGCCTTTTGTGCGTTGTTATTAGAGGCCTCTTGGGTAAGCAAATGCAGGGCTGAAACTGCTGCCGAAGAGTTTGAACTCAAATGTTGAAATAACCTCATTAGTCTGTCATTTTGTGGGTGTGTTCTCGAACGAATTAGAATTTCCGCGCTCGCATATTGTGAGCAACCAATAGCACATGTTGCCCTGGATGTATGTACCGTAAGAACGACTTGTTTTCTGTTAATATAAATATGATCATAAACCTTCTCCGTGATGGAAGTCGGTACCGCTAAGTTTTATTGATACGGCTCCGGTAAGACCAGTCTGCGGTGCATCCATCTGTTTCAAGAGTCGAAGAAAATGTCCAATTTAGACAACCGCAACCAGGCCTCCTCTTTAATGTAGTTTGGATAACGACGGATCATTCATGTCCTGTCCTAATAATCGCGTTGAACAAGTAAAGGGAAGAATTTATTTTCTCTTCAGTGACGTTAACAAGGAAATTAGCTTGAAAACATGAGGATTTCCACAAGGAAAGTATAATTCGCTGCATGTTAAGTTTATTAGAGCAAATAATGGGCCATGTTTATGTTGAATTACATTTTTTGCAGTCCCAAGAATTATGGTGATTTTATGATATATACGTATATACATACATACATACACACACACACACACACACACACACATATTATATATATATATATATATATATATATATATATATATATATATATATAATATATAAACATATACAGAGAGAGAGAGAGAGAGAGAGAGAGAGAGAAAGAGAGAGAGAGAGAAAACACTGCCTTATCAAAATTATAAAGGATAAATCCGCAGTAATATACTGCAGGCAAACTCACTTCTTGAAAATGTTAGGAATAAGTATGTACCATTGTTAAAGTTAAACGGAAAATATATATACTGCTATAATGGCTGCCTCTGTGAAAATGATCCAGGAATCCTGTTCCTGAGTCTCAAATACCTTCTTGGTGGCCCTTCAGTTGCAGTGGGAACTGCGTCTTCGTCCACCAGAGCTTCCTCCCGTAGGAGGGCAGTGCTGTCAGTGGATCTCATGCGGTACACTGTAGGTATTACTTTTAAGGTTCTTCGCAGCGTGCCTTCGGCCCCTAGCTGCAACCACTTTCGTCCCTTTTACTGTACCTCCTTTCTATTCTCTTTCTCCATCTTACTTTCCCCCTCTCCTGACAGTTGATTCAGAGTGCAACTGCGAGGTTTTCCCTCTGCTATACTTTTCAAACCTTTTACTGGCAGTTTCCATTTCAGCGCTGAATGACCTCATAGGTACCAGTGGTTGGCACTTGGCCTAAATTTTATATTTAACTCAACTCAACTAAATCTTCCGATATGCTATATCTCTACCACACTCCGTATCTCCTTCCGATTCACGGGTGGCGATGTTGGCGCCCAACAGTGGTCCACTTGACGCAGGTGTCTATGCGGTTACCGGGACGTCAACAAAACCTGGCACCCACCCCTCCTTCCCCCTCCAACCTCATTCCCCAAATGACAAAGTGGTGTATTTTAGGATTCCGGGACACAACACCTTGATCATCATTTTCTTAGTAATTTACACATTTTCCATTTGGTTTTAAGAATGCCTTGACTATTTATGCATATCTAGATATTTTTACGAAGTTTGTACGAAGCGACTTTGCAAGCAACTGGGAGCTTGCAGTTATACATCAACACTTATATTACTCTGCATTTAACCCTTACTGTACCATGTGTGTATGTGCTGTTATGTATGTATATTTCTATACATATAGATACATGTATGTATATGTATATACACGTATATAAAGACATTCTCTCTCTCTCTCTCTCTCTCTCTCTCTGGTAATGGTGTACGTATAATTTTTTTTTCCATGATACCTTCGAACTTAAACTACTCATTTCATATATTGATAAGTACCATATCCAATATTATATAATGTACGAAAAAATGTTCACACAACACATTTCATATATTTATAAGTCTTGTATACATAAAGAGAGAGAGAGGAGAGAGAGAGAGAGAGAGAGAGAGAGAGAGAGAGAGAGAGAATCTGTTGTATTTAAGGATAATCCGCTTCAAAAGTGACTTCGAATTAGGTCTCGAAGCATGGGGATAACGAGCTAATAATGTGATTATATACGTCTGTTTTGACAGAATGCTGTTCTTTACTTCTGTCCTTGGGAGAAGGGAGGCGTTGTACGAAGGATAGCGAATAATGAGGCTGAAGTTAAGTCGGGTGTCTGCTTAGGGACTGTCTCCTTGCTCTCTCGTGCGTGCAACCCCAAGAACCGCAGAGCGCGACGTTGGCCAAACAATTTTACGAAGCTGCTCTTAAGTTCCCCCAATCGCGACTTTTCTGATGGGCTTTGTCCGGTGTCCCCAGGCGCTGGTGACGAACGGTCCTGGACTGGACAGCGAACGGCCTTCTCGGTGATTAATCTTCCCTCGACAAGTTGCCATGCTTGTGGATATCGAGTGGGGTTTTGTGTTTGTTAGTAAGAATACGAAGAAAGTTATATTTCGATTTTAACGATAACTGCCCCAAAGGCGGGCCTCGTCAATGTCATTAATCGCTGGGAACTATGAGGACATTCAGGTCTGAAAATAATGTTGAAACATTGTTAGGAGAGGGTTGAAAGTAAGATGTAAGAGAATATGAACGGAGGTAAAGTAAAGGGAATGAAAGGGATCGGAGCTAATGGCCGAGGGGACGCTGCAAAGAACCTTTAAGTAATGTTTATAGTGCACGCGTGAGGTGCACTGACGGCACCACCTTCCTACGGAGGCCATTTTTTCGGGAAAAGGGCCTTCCGGGGTGGATTACTCCGTCTGGTCAGGAATTTGTCCCAATAAGTATACATTTAAATAATGGCAACAGGCGTAGCTTAGCACCGAGCGATGAGATACACCCAGGCAGATGGCTCGTTGTCTCTGCGTATCCAAAACTTCTTCTTTGTCATTGTTGACTAACATCCAGTAGTTCATTCGATGACACTTACGGATTTTCTTTTTCTTACTGTACTTACGCTTCGGTTCCTCCAGACCTGAAATCAAGCATGGCATTCCAAACATTCGTGACTAAGTCGATGATTCTTACCTCTTATTTACGAATTTCTCTTCTGGCCCCAGTGAAAATGAAACACGCGAAGCGTAGTTTTCGTGATCGCTCGCATTTTATTCATGCTGCGTATGTCTATTCGCCCAATCGGAAAGAGAGAGAGAGAGAGAGAGAGAGAGAGAGAGAGAGAGAGAGAGAGAGATTTCATTTTACAAGCGTATGCATACGGAGCTTGGATAAAACTGCTACTTTCTGAAGGTCACAATCATAATCTTTTGATTTGAAGAGAAATTCCGGACAGATTTTACAGATTTGAAGAATTTAATGAGAATATATATATATATATATATATATATATATATATATATATATATATATATATATATATATATATATATATATATATATATATGTATTTACGTATATAGCTGGCCTTGAGAGAGGCTAGATACGTAAACGGAAATAATTGAAGGAAGACCTTTGTAATTAATTTGAACTTACCATAAAACTGTTTGTTAATGAATACTTCTTTAGAGGAAAAGGTCGCCAGAAAAACTCAGCTCGTTACTTTACAGATATTTATTTACAAAAAGGCCCGTGCTGGCCTGGAGGAAAGGTAAATGATGGCTCCAACTTATGTCATTCAAGCTGATTTTCATAAATTCGGTAATGCACACTTGCGGCAGAGAGACGGCACGTGACTCATGGAATCTGGAAAAGAATCCCAGATTAAACGAGATAAAGAAAAAAATGACTTCTTGCTTTGATTAAGGCTGATTAATTCTCTAACATTGGGGAAAGTAAACTCGAATGGTTCACTGAGGTATGCACGAAAAGCTTGTCTTTAACAAGTCACAAAGGGGAGCATGTGGCCCGATGAGGACAAAGGCTTTTGATGTAGAAGGGTAAAAATGAGAATTGAAAATGAATTTAGCAAGAGTCGTATGGTAGTAAAACGTGCTGGTTGAAATTTACACTCTTAGACGTACCTGGATGCAATATTCAGTCACTCCGTGTATCGTGTAGAAGAAATGCGGCCTGACCTCTGTTCAGGTCTGGGGTTCGTGTCCACCAGTACGCCGTGGTAGGCCTAAGTTTGGGAGGCTGGCCGGCTGGACATCTGTCCTGGACTACCGACTGCAGTTTGACTGAGGCAGAATTCAGGTGGGTTGCTTGGGGGTTGGAAGTCAGCTTAACCCCCCACGATCAAGGCAAATCCTGGAAAACAAGCATACAGCCAGCAGAGGGGTCACAGAAAGGGAGCTTAAGATCTAGGTCTAAGAAGTACCAATCTGCCTTCATCCTTCCCTTTTTGAGATACATCCCTACAGCTGATAAAGACTCTTTTCCCCCAACTGGGGAACTCTCTATCTCTAGCTGGCGGGTTTTGGGTTTCCCGCGTTTACTAAAAATCAGCTGATATTCTAAAGAAATGGCTGCCGTTTCCAATCAAATTATTTAGTTGATATTTGGGTAAGACGAACGATCTATAAACGTCACAGCTCCCCCTGTTAAGAAGGCATTCACTCCCTTTCGGGCGTGAAGGTCTTGGCTTAAATAAATTGATCGTCTCGACTACCCAGTTCTCCTACTCTAACTTAAAGTTTTTTGAGCAGCGATACGGCTGACTACAATGGCCTACCTGACTTATAGGCAAAGATGCTAAGTGTACTAACTTCATGTAGTGATGTAATCTAGCCTAAGTAATAACTATACGGTTGTCTGTGACGACAGTCTACTCTACCCCTAGATAAGGTTACTTGAAATTCTACTTTCTACTAAGTAATGCCTGGTACTAAATCATTAGCCCTAACCTACTCAATACAGTTAAAGGGAGACGCAATCATTCCAGAGTGTGGTACGCACAGCAGTAGTTCGCGACGGAACTGTTAAAATACATGAGAGGTAATGACGCGTGGGGATGATGAGTGGTTAGTGCATTACCAGGATGGAAATGTAATGAGGTAATTATGCCATTTACATGAGTGTTAGTATCACAATTTCTAGGGGTTAGAGGGTTAGTTCTACTGGCAGAGATCAGGCTGGCTACCTTCTCTGGGTAGGTGCCAGGATCACTCTGCAATTGAATGCGACACTGTACCTCGGGCACAGGTGTCAAGGAGAGCATGTGGCTCTTTGGTTAGTGTGTTAATGATTGGTTACGTCCCTTCTTCTTCTTCTTCTTATTCCTCCAGTACCTGGCTATACCAGTCCTAGGAGTAGACGGAAAGGCCAGACTGAAACCAAAAGGCAGGAGCAGAGGCAGTGGTAGCCTGAGGGATTTCAGGAGAACACCCTACTTCGGTATCTGCAGCAACCGTCGTAGAGGTGGAACCTACTGCAAAAGGGGAGGCCCTCACTCCGGCTGCTGCGACAGCCGTCGTAGGGGAAAACTCCAGGCTGACTCCGTGTCGGGCAGTTCCTGGTTTTTCCAGAGGAGGTATGAAGGTTAGGTCTGCCGGAGGTTCATCCTCGGGCGTCAGTGGTGAGGGTGAAGAAGACTCATGGACTTCGGATTGGCCATGGGCTGTGGTAAGCTCCATGCCTGTTGGAGGATCTCCTGTAGGAAGATCCTTGGTTAGGTTAGGCGCCGGCACTAGCTCGGGGCCAGGCGCAGAAGTCAAGTTCTGTGTTGGCTCTACGTCCAAGGCTGGATGGAGCTTGGCACTGCTCAGTGCTGCCAAGTGGCACTGGCAGAGTGTTGAGGTCAACTGGACCTGTTGCGGGTACCGGAGGTGCAATACCTCTCAGCGTGCCCTTAGAAATGGGAGACAGAGGCTCCTATCTCTTGTTGAAGGCTAAGCCTTGTGGAAAATGGACATTGTCCGCTGCTGGTAGTCGGCTAGGGCACCTAGGCCAATTCGTGGAGTGCCCTATTACGTTGCATTTTGTTTTGCAACGGAACTGTGAATGGTCCAATCTCCCTCCTTGGTAACGGGAGACTGTTGGTGGACGTACTTCCTAGAGGAAGTAGAATTTCGATGACTCCTTGCTTTGGAGTGATTGGTCGTGGGGTTAGGACCCCTAGGCTTTTTGGAATGTGAGGGAGACTTCATGTCTTGCCCTAGGAGGAGGTCGTAACCTCCTGGAATGTAGCTTGCAACTGCAAGGGTACAAATTCTGGAAAAATGAGGTCTGGTGACCCTCAATTGGACGGTCGGAAGGATCAGCTTAATATGGTTGATACCTTCAATGGTTATTAAGTGACGTCTATCGACGTTAGCCCCTCGGGGGATTCGATCTTCCCGTATCAGGGAGATTTGAGCGCCAGAGTCGTCGTAGGCTCTGACGTGGCTTGGCTGATAATGGCTTTGGAGGGGTGCGACGGTTATAGGGCCCTTAGCTGGGGGTCCTAGTGAAGAAGGATTAGTAACGGCCATTGCGATGGCAGGAATATTATGATTAGCGCACCCTCCGTAGTTTGCAGACATGTGACCCTTGCGGCCACAGTCTCGGCAGAACGTGTTCCAGAACCTCTTCCGTGGCCCTGGACGGTAAGGCCGAGATGGCCCCACAGGTTGCAAATCTGTGGAGTCACCAAGGCTGGCAGTGTGCTCTGGTACAGGTGAAGAGTCCTCTCTGGCAGTGATTTGAGGTAGGGAGGTTAAGGAAACCTCCGTTGAATCATCCTCGGAAGCAAGTCCGGGGTTAACTGGTGGGCTTACCTCTTCCAAAGTGGAGGAGGTAGGCGGTAAAATGGTAAGAGGCTGAGAGGATGCGGCAGGAACTTCGGGCTCTGACACTGGGTCAGGGCTAGGTTCACAAATAAAAGGGATGTCTGGGACATCGGAGGCACTAGCCTCTGAATCTAAAACTGATGATTGATTATGAGGCATATTGCAGGGATCCGGTGCATCTGGTAGTGGGAGCTGCGTCCAGGGGAGATACGGCTTAAGTAAATCTCGGCCCAATATCACCTGATAAACATCATGAAATTGGTCAACTACGCCCAGGCGGCACAATGTGGTTTCCCTGGTCTCCTGGTCCAGAAAGGGCATTTCCACATTCAGAAGGACCGAAGGAACAGAATAGAGGTTACCGTCAATCCATTCAAACTGAATTTCTTCGTTCGTCTGGATTTTGGCACCCCTAGGCAATGCCTTTCTAGAAATAAGGGAGACCTGGGCTTCGGTGTCGGCCATGACTTGTACCCACTGATAGGCCGTAGGAGACTGTTCATCAGGCAGGGCTACATGGTAGCCTTGGAGAAGTTCACCCTGGAAGCTCTCCTCCCAAGGTAGAGACCGACTTGGGCACTGGTCGGAATCCACAGCATGCCCACGCACACAACAAGTTGTGCAGAGCCTCCGCAACCACCTCTTACCGGAGTGTCCAGCTCATGGTCTGGGGCTTAGAAGCTAGCAGAGAGATTGCGTCATCTAGGAGAGCTAGCTCATGCTTTCTCTCTTCTTCTCTTTCCTTTCTCTCTGCTTCTCTGGCTTTCTCCTTTGCTTCTCTTTCTTCCTTTTCTTGCAGGCGCGCGGCAGCCTGCTGCGTCTTTATCCACTGGTCAAGTGCTGGTCCAGTGTAACCAGTCTCCTTGCCTAGAGTTATGAGGGCTCCGAGCTTCTCTAGCTCTCTGGCAAAGAAGTCGCGGGAAGCAGGGGAAGACATTTCCCTTAGGCTGCAGTAGAGGCTCGGAGGAAAATGAAAATAATGGCCAGGAAAGGGTACTGAATGGAATAGGAGTGCCTACTGTGGAAAGTAGCACTCACTTGGAAATGTGTTCTGCGACGTGGTAATGAAAAGTCTGAAAAGACTGTGTGCTCGGTGGTACTTTGTGAATGGCACCTTCTGATGAGGTGAAAAAATCGAAGGAAGTGTGCGGCGTACGTCACACTAATTTTACATATATAGCTGGCCTTGAGAGAGGCTAGATACGTAAACGGAAATAATTGAAGGAAGACCAGTTGAAATTAATTGAACTTACCGTAAAACTGTTTGTTAATGAATACTTCTTTAGAGGAAAAGGTCGCCAGAAAACTCAGCTCGTTACTTTACAGATATTTATTTACAAAAAGGCCCGTGCTGGCCTGGAGGAAAGGTAAATGATGGCTCCAACTTATGTCATTCAAGCTGATTTTCATAAATTCGGGTAATGCACACTTGCAGGCAGAGAGACGGCACGTGACTCATGGAATCTGGAAAAGAATCCCAGATTAAACGAGATAAAAGAAAAAATGACTTCTTGCTTTGATTAAGGCTGATTAATTCTCTAACATTGGGGAAAGTAAACTCGAATGGTTAACTGAGGTATGCACGAAAGCTTGGTCTTTAACAAGTCACAAAGGGGAGCATGTGGCCCGATGAGGACAAAGGGCTTTTGATGTAGAAGGGGTAAAAATGAGAATTGAAAATGAATTTAGCAAGAGTCGTATGGTAGTAAAAGGTGCTGGGTTGAAATTTACACTCTTAGACGTACCTGGATGCAATATTCAGTCACTCCGTGTATCGTTGTAGAAGAATGCGGCCTGACCTCTGTTCAGGTCTGGGGTTCGTGTCCACCAGTACGCCGTGGGTAGGCCTAAGTTTGGGAGGCTGGCCGGCTGGACATCTGTCCTGGACTACCGACTGCAGTTGACTGAGGCAGAATTCAGGTGGGTTGCTTGGGGGTTGGAAGTCAGCTTAACCCCCCACGATCAAGGCAAATCCTGGAAAACAAGCATACAGCCAGCAGAGGGGTCACAGGAAAGGGAGCTTAAGATCTAGGTCTAAGAAGTACCAATCTGCCTTCATCCTTCCCTTTGATACGTCCCTACAGCTGATAAAAGCACTCTTTTCCCCCAACTGGGGAACTCTCTATCTCTAGCTGGCGGGTTTTGTTTTTGGGTTTCCCGCGTTTACTAAAAATCAGCTGATATTCTAAAGAAATGGCTGCCGTTTTCCAAATCAAATTATTTAGTTGATATTTGGGTAGACGAACGATCTATAAACGTCACAATATATATTATATATATATATATTTATATAATATATATTATATATATATATATATATATATATTCTATATTATATATTATTTAGCGTGACAGAAAAACACAACCACTTAACAATGACCAAACAACGAGTATATTTTCATTGTGCATAATTAGAATAGTCGTATTACAGCTACCACGTTTTCTAAACTTGCTGTCATCAATTTATCAGTTTTGGTTAAGGCTGAATGGATTTAATTTAGATGCTGTTCAGGAACGAATACTGTTTTGCATGGGCACACACATCGAGCAAGTTAAAATCAGTTTCTAAAGCGCTAATGGTTGCAGTGGCTGGAAGTGAAATGGTCTTAATGTTTCTGAGTAATAAAAAATAAATGGCTAGTACAATTATTATTTATGATGAAGTAATATTCATTTTATTACGTTAAATGTTCTTAAACATTTCTGCGGAAATAAGTTCATAGCCAGATGTATGATGTACGTACAAGCATACGATATCGTGAATAAATATTTAATAGAATTATGCAGTATACTGTATGCACTGTGAATTACAATATGTTTAGCGTGTATATATCCATTTTTATACGTAGTTTTAGTATATTTGTGCATATGTATGTATGTTTTTGTCTCAAACTATTTGTTAATTCTGTTCACAATACAATTCCTTCGGAAGAGAAACAAATATTGTTATTATAAATTTTGAATTGACACATTGAAATAATTTGTTTGAAAAGTAAGCGGTTTATTCATGTTTGCATTTTTGTGCAAATTAAACAATGTTCGTATGTACACACGTATGAATGTGTATGACAAGCCAATAGTTCTTATTTTCCTATAGCTAGATTTTTTTTTCGGGAGTCGTCTACATGAATTCAAAGATTAAGTGGGCGTGTAAAGAGAACCATTACTATGATATTCACTTATGAATTAATTATCAGCTCTGGCGGTCACATGCATGTGTGTCTCTGAGGTATCATATGCAAAAATTAGGCCAAATAACATTGGTTAGAGCATGAATGCACTGACCTAACCACAAGTTTAATACAGAAGTTCTCGAGTCCACGAGGGGAGACCAGCAGTAACTGAGCCCATGGTGGTCGTTTTTGAGATTCCAGGTTATCAGACACTGTCGGAAACCAGCGTAAAAAAAAAAAAAAAAGTTGGCGGAACACTGAGACACACTACAGGATTTTCAGATTGAAAGATTTAGGTAATTTTAGCGGTTGATGAGGGCTGCGAGTACCCGTTTTGATGCACTAGAAAGTTGAATTTTATAGTAGATAATAGATTTTAACAAGTTAATTCCCATCTTTCTGTTGGGGTCACACCCCGACAGAAATAACTAGATTTGTGACTTGCATCACACACACACACACACACACACATATATATATATACTATATATACATATATATATATATATATATAATATATATATATATATATATATATATATATAATATATATATATATATATGTGTGTGTGTGTGTGTGTGAGAGAGAGAGAGAGAGAGAGAGAACAATGGAAAGCTGTTCTTAGACAAAGTAAATGAATAAAGGGAGTCCATATATTATAAATATTCTTATGAAAATGCATTGTATTCCAGATATTACTCTATATCTCTTTTGACGTGAAGTACAAAGCTTTATAGTATTCTACACAACGGTCACAGTAGCAGGGGTCAGTTACACGAACTGAAATGGGGTAAATACAAGGGAGTTTGTCCGAGACAGAGGTCATTAAGAATGTAAGGGTAATAGGGAGCGGCGGTTGCTGGGAAGATTCGTGTTATCAGGTGGTATGTTCCCGTCTCATTCACAGAGACCCATTTCCACTTGCTTACAGATATATGCATTTTTTTTCTGCTGATGACTCCGAATTCGATGTTATTTTAAACAAGGAAGAATCGTCAATGCGGTGCTCAAGTCCTTGTACATGGTAGAAAATTCCAGAGGTTTCTTAGGCAAATCTGATTGATCTGTGTTAAAAAAAAGAAAAAAAGGAAAAAAGTTGGGGCATGAAGCGGCTGTTTATCCAAAGTAGACGATTAAACGTGAAACTTTTTAAAAGCACAATATTAAGCACAATCGTTTAGGTATGCTACGACGTGTGTATTGGCTAGGGAGTGAAGATGCAGGTACTTTGTCTTTTATATTAAATGTATTCATGTAACGGAAAAAATTAATTTTGGGAGTGTTAAATGACTGTAGCCTACCCTTTCTGGATTGACTCTGATCTAGAAGAATTAATGAGACTGAATTTTGAGTATGCAGAAAATCATCAAACAATTCTGCTAATATACATTCTAATTCAGCCCAAAACAGTAAAATGTTCATGTTTTTATTAATTTTATATCCATGTAGCCCTAAATACTGTATATTGAAGATGAAATCGATATGTTCATTAATACAAGCAAGAAATAAAATAAGCAAGAAACACTTTTTATAATAATCTTAACAGAGTAACATGACAAAAAACTTGCTTGTACTACCATATGGTAATCATTTGAAAGATATTCCTTATTTCCTTACGAACCTTAGAGTTCATGTAGCATACATAAACAATAATACAATGCAAAACAAGCTTATAAAAAAATTTACCAAAAAATGCTAAGCGATGTCTATATCAAATCACATGGAACTCTTGTGACAGTTTTTATATTGGTCGAAGTGCAAACATTTTGAAAATGAAGTAAAACAGATGAATGAAACATATATAAGAAATGCACCGGAGAGCGTGAAATTTTCGTTCACGTACGTGAAAACAATTATCATACTCTCGACTGAACTGGTAGAAAAAGTTGGTTAACCCAAACATTATACAGGAAAGAAATCCAGTTGCATCGAGTTTTATAAAAAGAAAGCTTTTTCAACATTTTAAACATCAACCTAAGAATGTATGAATTTGATTGCATTATTTCAGGACGCATAACACGTACATATCTGAATGGTGGTAGTTTGCCTGGGCTTAATAGTGGGAACCCACCTGCACAGAAAAGACAAGATGTGTTAGTGGAACACCGACCCCAGTCACAAATGAGGTTACGGCTCCACCTCCTGTCAGGTGGTCATATTTTTTTTCTTACCCTTCTGTAAGTTCGTTTGTACTGTCGCCCAAGCAAAAATTATGATAGAAATGTCAACCACCTTGTATCTGTCCTCCTGAAGATGTCTTACAATTAAAGATGAGACCAATTAAAGATGTACCGTGTGGTACATTTTCGTGTGCCAACCGCGAGTGTCAGCAAATTCAAGTACACAGACACACACACCACACATAATATATAGCATATATATATATTATATATCATATATATATATAAATATATATATATATCTAATAAAAGGAGCCCATAAAAAAACACCAAAATGTTTTTTTTTATGGGCTCCTTTTATTAGATGGAATTCTGTTGTTACAGAACATTTTTACCAGTTCATATATATATATATATGTAAATTTCTGACTCACTCAGGATCGTAACCAGGTCTTTCAATTGGGAGGAACGATGCTGACAATTCAGCCACACAAGTCATGAATTGTGTGGTTTAGTTGACAGTGGCCTTGCTTTCAATTGAAAGACCCGGTTTCGATCCTGTATGAGTCAGAAATATATCTGTTCCACATATGATTGTGTGTTGAGCATTTCTCAAACACACACACACACACACACACATATATATATATATATATATATATATATATATATATATATATATATATGTGTGTTGTGTGTGTGTGTGTACATGCACGCACACACGAACACACGCACTACACACACACGCACCCACAAACACACTTGTTGAGTCGATAATGTCACTGAAGTCCTGATTTCGCTAAGTCCACTGGGCGCTGGTTCGAACCCACGAGGAGACGAAATTATTATCAACTAAAATATTCCTTTCGGTTAACATATATGAAAATATAATAATTCCAAGGTAGAGCCGAATTGGATATTACAGGACATTTGTAGCTTATGTAAACACACACACACACACACACACACACACACACACACACACACACACACACATATATATCGATTATATATACTATATATATATATTAATAGATATCTATAATATATATATATATATGTATATATATAATTTAAAACATAAATTACATCCACAACCTTGCTAGCATATCTTTACACCCTAAACGTGAACATGAGTTGTTTCTCATTACATGTCATCTTTTACGAGTGATAGAAACTAATTGTACTTCTTGGGGCTCAAAGCCATCTCATCATAAGGTTCCGGTTTTTTTGAAGTGCTAAGGGTCAGTCCTTTTTCTTTTCTTTTTTTCATCTTTTTTTGCTGAAGAAGGAAGTGACGGCTGAGGAGGGAATTACCAAGTGTTGGGTGGAAAGGGTTGGTAAATTCCTTTTTTGTTTTTTTTTATAATTCTTTTTTTTTTATTATTATTATTATTATGTAACGAGGAAGGTGGGTGACCGATGTCATTCGTGCTATGGATTGGTGTTAAGAATTTTTATGTATTTTCCTTTCTTCAAACACATTGAGAAAGGAAGGTATATAATAATGCATGAAATGATTTAAAAGTTTCACTTTGGAAGATATGAACTTTATTTGAACAATGTACTTATGCTTGATAATATTATGTTAATGGAATGAATGAAAATGTTCGAAGAAGTGTTCTGCCAATGCTTCGAGACTGGCAGAACACAGTCGTGCATTTGCAGGTTCTAATGCCCGAAAAATAGGAAAAGAAAAACAATTACCATCTACTTTTGCTCGCTAAGACTTCTTTCACCGTGGGAACTGTTACAGCCAAAACCTCCTTGGCTACAGCCAACCTTACCCCCTCCCCCTCCCTCCCTCCCTTCCTTAAGGAGTCTAAGCCCTGCACATTCTTTCACTCATCACCACAACCGATTAGCTGTAGCCTAAAACCCCTGTGGCCAGACAGCTGTGCCGCCACAAAGTGCTTGACTCTTCGGTGCTAATCTGCATTTTGACTTACGAATGGCGAGATCCCATGGAAGGAAATAGTTATAGCTTACTTCGAGTCCCATTGTTAGCACACATTTCTGGAGGACTTAATTGCCCCCTCACTCTCTCTCTCTCTCTTGCCATGAGCGTTAGCATGCTCGACTCACTGGCGGGAGATACTTTGTTCGAATCCCGGCAGGACGTAGCAATGTGCTTGATCCCTCAAACTTCTTCTCTTTGGCCTGGATGAGAGAGAGAGAGAGAGATCAGTTCTTCATTAAACAATGAAGATCCTTCGTCCTCGCCCCATCGGAGTGGAACCACTTTCGTCGAGAGTGTGATGTTAGCAATATGCTCTCATTATTGAGACGTGAGTTAGCGGCGAACCGAGAACAAGAAATGCAGTGATGCTAGAAGAATTTAAAAGACCTCGAGAGGTTTCACGTTATTCCCGGGTCGTTAAACTCACTCTTCTCTTTCTTTCTAAATACCAACAGCCTATTTTGGAATCCTGGCCGGCGCAGGAGCACTTATCAATTTTAATTCCCCCATAGTGTACATTTTTCCTAAGGTACGATGAATTCGACATTACATGATATTTGCTTTATGTGAAAAATTCGTGATTGTAAAAGACACACACACACACCACACACACACACACACACACACACACACACACACACACACACACACACATATATATATATATATATATATATATATATATATATATATATATATATATATATATGTGTGTGTATTCTTAATCATGTGAACCTATTATTCGATTTTTTTTACTTTACTTACAAGAAATAAATAAATACCCAACTTACACTTCCGATTGAACGTGAAATGAAGTATTGTAAAACATAGTAGATGCTCACATAGGTTTACCAAAAAAAAAAAAAAAAAATGTTTCCTGTACAGGATTCTGTCACTTTGGTACAAACGTCGAGCGTCACACAAGTAAACGGAAAGAACGGTAAACAGAGCGCCTCATTCTCCCCATAGATTGGAATTTGCTCAGCCCAAAGTACCGCTCTTTTGACAGAGAGAAAGAAAAGAACGAGGGAGAAGAGCCTCTGGGGAGGGAGTCCCTCACCCCGAGTGATATAACTCCTTACCTCCCTGGTTGGCGGTCTTCTACAGCACGGAAATTTTGCTCTTCCTCTGTATTTTACTCCTTCCTCAGGCTTCCTTCCATCCGGAGACACCCGCGTCCTGCCTTACGGTCCTTATATCCCTCCTCTTTGGAACTCAAAGGAAATCCCGCCGTAACCTTGCTCCCTGGGGCCGCGTGATGGTGGACGTTCCTCCGCATCCTTACCGAAAACTCTCGGATACATAAACTTGTCATTTTTTTTTATCGTTGGCCTATCAAAATTCCTTTGGGTGGAAACACTGTAATCTGATTGGACGAGAAAGCGCGTGTCAGGAGTGGAAGAGAGCGGGGGAATTAGAGTAGCATGTAGATAGGAGTTGAATTCTTGAAGACAGACAGCCAGCCAGATGGCTTTCGGCCTCCCTCGCGAGAGGAAGCGTGTGTGAGCTACGCCTGTGCTTTGGTGGGTGTTCTGGGCGCGAAGTGGAAAGGTGAGCGCCATGAATTTTCTTCCTCAGGATGATCGATCTTGACTAAAGGGTGTTCGTCGGAAAGTGTTGTTTTGAAATGACTGTATGATATCAAAAAGAGAGACTGTCCACTTGTTTTAAGTCGAAGTGTATATGACAAATCAAGACAACAGTTTAAATCGTCAAGAGAAATTACGATACGTCTCTAACTTAGCTCCGTTATGTTTACAGTCACAAAATGCTTTTCAGAATATGTGTACACAAAGCCTAAACCGATTAACAAGTGCGTGATAACTATTTGTTGGGCGTTGAATCGGATCGCGTCTTTCCTTCAGATTTTGCATGAGGGAACCGCTAGAATCAAACGGCGTGACCAGTGAAAAGAGCCTTCATGTCTTTTGTTTATCGAGTACAAGGTAAGAAAATATCTCACCGCTTCATTGTAGGTGCCTTCTTGTCTGTGCATTCTTTGTTATTCATAAGGAAATATCTTCTCCGATTAGTGTTCTGTGGAGTACTGATGTCTCCAGTTTGCTTGCTCAGAAGTTAAGACTAAAAACAACGTGATACTTCTCTAATCGTTATGGACTATAAAGTGAAGTTAGACTTTTCGCTTTCAACAAGTCTGGTTCTCTGGTAGTTAGTTTTAGCACTAACAAATCTATTACTCTAATTATTCTTCTTTTTAAAACCTCGATATGCCAGATCTTTTTGAAGTTTATGTTAAGCCAATATTATTAGTAACCACAAATAAGATGACTCTTTGTGCCAGAATTTAAGTTTCAAGTTACACATCTAAAGGGAATTTTGAAGAGAGAGAGAGAGAGAGAGAGAGAGAGAGGAGAGAGAGAGAGAGAGAGGATCGGGTCTTGTTGGAAAATAATGAAAACAGTCTTAATTGTCACGAAATGGGGTCTGGGATATGAATTGAGATACTTCATCTTCGATTCTCTGTCTGTGTTTGTTGCTTGAAGCACGGATATACTTACGTATATTTACACATATGGAGGTATAGTACTGGTAATCTTCTTTTGCACGAAGATATAGTAATTCAGTTGTATTCCACATAGGAAAATGAAAAAGGTATGTCTCTCTTTCCTTAATAAACGCTCCAAGAAGAGGTCCATTGGAGGACGAAAATGTTGGGCATTTTCTGAGACATACCTTCATTTTCCTATGTGGAATACAACTGAATATGGAGGTATATCCGTAATATACGTTTTCACGTACAGTCCACGTATCCCACTTGAACTTTTATTGGCGTATCATTGATAGAATTTACAACTGCCATTTGTGATTTTATAATGATGAGTCTCACTACGCGGCCGGGTGTCAAAGCTCAAATAGTTACTGTGGTTCACCTTTGTCTCTCCTTTCGAAAAGAACGAAATAACCATATAGGGAAGCGAGAGGCCTCCTTATCCTACTTCAGAAAGAGGAACCAAGTGTCTGTATTGTATTTCAGTCGCTCCAGTGATTAGGGAGCTTTACAGATTCTTGAAGATAGTTACTAACTCAACCATGCAAATCGTGCATATCATCCCACGGATCATATTAAAGAGTCTTAGTCGATTTGTTCCTCATGACCCCTTCCGAGAGGGTTAAGCTTTTAGTTCTACTCGTCTGTCTGTTAACAGGATTACAGGAGAACAGACGGACGTAATTTTACAAAAAATTAAAAGGTGATTTGTTTTTTGGTTAGGTTATGGTATGCTCTTGAGTTGGGATTATTCGTAAGTGTAGTTGATTTTGCTGTCATTTATGATCATCTCAATAAAATGGCACATTTCTACAAGAAGATGTAAATTTCGTAGAGTATTAATCAACTGCTAAATATAGCTATGATTTGCTAGCCCAACAAACGGATTTCTTTCTTCATATCTCTTCATTAGCCGTGACTTGAATGAGGCCTATCAGTTCAAGCGAGACCAAAATTTGCTCACATTAAGTGAAGACTAAATCAATTTCTTGCTTTGATATTTTGTGTCCTTTTACTATCACGTGGGATCCTTGAGGTGGAAACATGTCAAACAAAATCGCCCAGAAATCATTTTTCGAAAACGCTGAATCCATTTACCGTCATACCTAGCAAAGTCGTTCTTGTTTCTTTCTTCCTGGAAAACTTTAATGATAATCACATTTCGAAAGACAATGTCGTGTTAGAGATTTCCACCATTGTCGATAATTAAGCATGTTTTTTTTTTTATTTAAAATCAATGATCGTCATCCTTGGTGCAACGAGACGTGGCCCGTCTAAGTTAAAACCAGGACCCACTCAGTCTGAGTGGGTCCTTTAGCAGTTTGCTAAAGAAGAACATAACCCAGTTAGATTCTATCGTATTAATTGAAGTTCCTTTACGGAGGGAGAATGTAATAACACATGTTTTTATGTGTTATGCATATGAGGATGTCTTCATGTGTTATGCATATGAGGATGAGTAAAAAACATGTTTTTTAGGTATAAGGTATCATCTTTGCTTATTTCACTGACGATGATCTGCGCAGAGTGCGCACAGACAGTGTTGCTGATGATTATAAATAACGAATGGCATTTTGTTGTGGATTAGCTACTGATGTGAAGTGATTGGGAAACAAAGCATTCAAGAAAACAATAGTTTATCTCTAATGAAACGGTGGCGGATTTAAGGGGAGGGAGCGACCTGGTCACGTGCCGCACCCCCGCCATGGATATGAATAATAGAATATTGTTTTCTTTCAATAAATCATTATTAGTAGCAAAAATGTGCTTAGTTTATGATTATTTCAACAACAGAAACAATAACAACTACTACAGTGTTTATATGTGTGCATACATATATATGAATATTGATATATATGTAAAGGATGTGTGTACATGTTTTACACACAAACACACACACACACTCATACATACATTTTACACACAAACACACACACACACACATGTGCAGCCATGATATAGAAAAGCAGAGTATGAGATGCTACTTAAGTGTCATTATTTCTGACCACCTTCATGTTACTCATGATTCTTTTGATTTTTTTTCTTTTATTCAAAAGGCTTCATTGTTGATGCTGATTTATTGGATCTTATTCTCAAGCTAAATGAAAGACCAGCTGTGTGGGCTGTTATGTGAAAGCTGTTTGTTGCACCAGTGTTAGAACCAAGACAAAGGGCATATACAATGAACATGACTTGGCACATTAGCCCTCATATATTGTTTCCAAACATAAGCACTGACTTGCATCAAGTGTTTTTAGTTTTGGAAGTGAGTGGTGTACTGTTTCCCAGTCATGGGCAGATGTACACATTATTCCCTCACCTGCCGAGAGCATAATATTGAGAGGAGGAGGAGGAGGGCCGTCGAACTGCCCAAAGGCAGGTGAGGTTCATGAAGCCTTTGCGGTCGAAAGGAAGAAGTCTTGAACTCATATTACACGCAATTCTGGCAAAGAACACAGAATTGTAGTTTATATATTGAACGCGAAGAAAGGGTTTAAGACAGCGCACTTGGAAGAATGTGGTGGGTAAATTCCCAGTAAGTTATAATGCATGTGGCTGGCAAAATGTCATTCCTTTGGGGAACATTATTTTTCATGACTCGAATTTCGTTGGATTTGTTCCTTGGAAAACTTTCCAAGGAGCAAATCCAACGCATCTTTTCTTCTAGGTGGTGTCCCGATATTTCGTTGCATTTGTTCCTTGGAAAGTTTCATGTGTCGCATCTTTTCTTCTAGGTGGTGTCCCGTAGGGTGTTTGCTGTGTCCTTTCCGCTCCTGCTGTTTCCTCTTTTCACAGTCTTTTTCCTGACCTCCATCCCTGCTTCTTTTTGACCCTCTTGCTGTCCAGATTTTCTTAAATTTTTTCTCCCAGTTTTACATTCAAATTCTTGTTCTTCAACTCACTCATTTTCTGGGGATCTTTATACTGACTCCCAGTCTTTTCACTCAGTCTTTAGTGCTAAATGGCTGAAGGTGCCCTCAAGGTAAGGCTATACACAGACATACAAACGATAGACATACCATTATACAGTAATTTAAATTACTCGAATCAAAAAGAAATAATTATAATTACATTTCTCCGTAGGGGACCAATGCCGTCAGTGCACTTCTCGTAGTGCTTTGTAGGTATTATTTAAGGGTCTTTGCGGCGTCGCTTCGGCTCCTAGCTGCAACCTCTTTGATTCGAAGACGTGCCTCAATTCATATTCGCGTTCTTTTATCTAACCTCTACTAACAATTGCTTCATAGTGCAGCTGCGAGGTTTTCCTCCTGTTGAACCTTTCAAACATTTTAACTGCCAATTTCCGTTTCAGCGCTGAATGACCTTATAAATCCCAGCCACGGAACCAGAGAAATTTATTTCTGGTGATAGAAATTCATTTTTCGATATAATGTGGTTCGGATCCCGTAAAAAGCTACAGGTCCCGTTGCTAGGTAACCAATTGGTTTCTAGCCACGTAAAAATATCTGATCCTTCGGGCCAGCCCTAGGAGAGCTGTTAATCAGCTTAGTGGTCTGGTAAAACTAAGATATGCTTAACGATTTAATCTTTAATTCATAAGATGGCGATGAAGCGAGGCCTTGAAGGTAAACACCCATCCCAGAGAACGTGG